>NC_137787.1:189174219-189456500 GCF_963383645.1 Muscardinus avellanarius
CTTCATCTAGAGTTCCTCCTATGACCCATTTTCTTCTTAGCTTTGCCTATTAGGAAGAGCATCTGATTTCTTATTTTTTGTGACTGACTAATCTCACTTAGCAAAATGTTCTCCAGTTCCATCAATTTCCCTGTAAATGATGTAACTGTGTTTTTCTTTATGGCTAAGTAGAATTCTACTGGGTACATATCCCATAGTTGTTTGTTTGTTTGTTTGTTTTGCAGTCTTGGGGATGGAGCCCACGGGCATTCTACCTCCGAGCTACACCCCCAGCCCTATTTTTTATTCTTTATTTTGAAACAGGGTCTCACTAAGTTGCAAAGGGCCTCACTAAGTAGCTGAGGCTGGCCGTGAACCGCGATCCTCCTGTCTCAGCCTCCCAAATTCTGGGATTACAAGCATAAGCCACCATGCCCAGTTTATCTGATAGTTTTGTAATCCATTCATCTGTTGATGGACATCTTGGCTGGTTCCATAGTTTGGCAATGGTGAACTGTGCCGCTTTGAACATAGATACACATGCATTAATTTGGTAGTTTGGTTTCCATTCTTTTGGGTAGCTATCCAGAAGTGGTATTGCTGGATTATATGGTAAATTTGTTCCCATTCTTCTGAGGATCCTCCATACTGTTTTACAGAGTGGTTGCACTAATTTGCAACCCCACCACCAATGTATTAGAGTTCCCACTTCTCCATATCCTCACCAGCATTTGTTGTTGTTTGTGTTTTGCCATTCTAGTTGGAGTTAGGTGAAATCTCAGGGTAGTTTGACTTGTCCATTTTCTTATAGATGACTCATTGAGTTTCCAGTTTGGGACTCTTATGAACAAAGCTATCATGAACTTTATTATACCCTGGTTCACATATGAATACATTTTCATAGCAAATAACCCCAGCAAAGAAACTACAGGCTCAGTGGGGTGAGTTTATTTTCAATTTTTTTTCCAGTACTAGGGATTGAACCCAGGAGCATTTTACCTCCAAGATACACCCCATACCTATTTTTATTCCTTATTTTGAAATAGGTTCTCACTAAGTTGCAGAGGGCCTCATTAAGTGGCTGAGGCTGGCCACGAACCTGCGATCCTCCTGTCTCCAAGTACTGGAATTACAAGTGTGTGCCACATGCCTGGCTATTTTCAACTTTAGGTGAGTAAATGAAGCAGCCTATGAATTTCGGCTAGTCCATCTTCCTCCCAAGCCTAAATCCATCCTTGCACAAGAGCTTGGGAGAAAGTTGGATCACCCCAGGGAGTAGGTAAAAACTGGGGGGAGCTAAGAAGAAAAGAAGGTGGGTCCCCCACTCCTACAGGACTGGGGAGCAGCCTCTGAACTTCTTGTCCAGATGAACACCCTGGGTCCCACCCCAGAGAGTGGGGGGAGGTGTCCGCTATGGATAGCATCTTCCATTTCTATGAGTAAACATTCTTTGCTGTACTAAGAAACTGTGATGGTTTCCTGAGTCCAGCAGCGGGGAGCATTGTGACAGGAGAGACACCTGAGAGCAGCTTCGGACTCCACAGCCCATCTGGCTCGCCCATGGCCCACGATGCCCATGAACACCCTAAGGAAGTGATCACATGTCCACAGGGGTTGTTTCAAGGAAAGAATGACACCTGGAAGCATCCAGGATAAAGCCAGTCTCAGCTCTATGGATACTTGAGCTCCTTGTTAGGCCTACATCTAACTCCAACTATATAGTAATTAGTGTAGTGCCACTGTTACCTGTTGAAAGCATCCTATTTGATGATAACTAAGAGCTTATGAGAGAGAAAGGGAACAGCCATTAACACATTGTGTGACTCTAAGTAATGAGGTTGGTCCTTCTAAGGGAGGGAAACCTGGCTCTGGACAAAATACCAAACAGGAATTTCCATACTGTCTCCCACAAAGGGGATACCACTGGGCCAAGCACAGTGGTGCACACCTGTAAACTAGTCCTTGGGAGGCTGAGACTGGAGGATCACAGGTTCAAGGACAGCCTCAGCATGTAGTGGAGCTCATATCAACCTAGAAAGACCCTGTTTCAAAATAAAAATAAGCTGGGTGTGGTGGCGCACACTTGTAATCCCAGCATTTGGGAGGCTGAGACAGAAGGATCATGGTTTGCAGACAGCCTCAGCAACTTAGTGAGGCTCTCAGCAAGTTAGTGGGACCCTGTTTCAAAAATAAGATTTAGTTGGGCATGGTGGCCCAGGCTTGTAATCCCAATACTTGGGAGGCTGAGACAAGAGGATCACGGTTCAAGGACAGCCTCAGTTCCTTAGTGAGGCTCTTTGCAACTCAGTGAGACCTTGTTTCAAAATAAAGAATAAAAAATAGGGCTGGGGGCATTGCTCAGAGGTAGAATGTCCCTAGGTTCTATACCTAGTACTGCAAAAAAAAAAAAAAAAAACCATTTGTCCCATCCAAACAGCCCCCACACCAATCCTGAGTTCTCAAGGCCAGGAGCCTCCTTTCCCTTCCAGTTTTAGCCCATCAGGCCTGAATAGGAGTTTGGTCCTTTGAGGCTGCCTGAAATGGCCAACTCAATGCCCCGCAGCCCTGCAGCGGGTCACAATGGCATCTGGTGTCTCCATGGCAACCTCTCTGGGCCATGAGGTCAGATCTGTGGGTTTCATGACAACCCACAACTGCAGCTACCATAGAGCTGGCGAACAGCCCTGACTTCTGTAAGTAATCTCCGGCCCTTATGTTTACGTGGGGAAATGTAAGAGTTTAACCCGCACAGAGAAGCAAATTAACATAATTCTGCAAGGGAAGTATTTGTGTGTGAGATCCCGGGAGCTCCTTCAGCTCTCTTATCGCCCAGAGTCCAAACTGTAGGTCCCAAGAGAGGGAAAGTCAGAGGAAATGATTCTGAGAATCTCCTAGACAGAAACCAAGGATGAAGGAAGGAAGATCTCACAACTCATCTCTCTTGGGGCTTGCACCTTACATTAATTAGCTGGGCTTCCTCCAAGGGCTCACAAAATCTCCTCTTGATGGGACTCCCCCAAGCAGTTATCGATGAGTGGCCTAATGAGCCGAGCAGCCATCCCATGGTGGGCAGATGAGTTTTTATTTCATTTAGGTGGTTCAGGAAGAAGCCTTTCCAGGACCCATGTATGGGCATAGCCGTTTTTCCTGATCTAGACTCCTGCGGTACCCAAGTAAGTCTACAGAAAGCTGACAGGTTTTGTTCCATCTCTGGCCTACTGCAGATTCTTTGTTTCCTGTAGAAAAAAAAAAGAAAATCTCCAACTATTTTCTCCTACAACTTGGATATTTATTTCTTGGTCATTTCACCCTCTATCACCAAGGTATCAAAAACCAACTCTTCATGGTTTTAATTTTAGTGTCTCAAGAAGTTCATTTTAGCCAAGTCTAGTGGCGCACAGTTGTAATCCCAGACTTGGGAGGCTGAGACAGGAGGATCGCAGGTTCACAGCCAGCCTCAGTTTTTGTGTTGTTGCTTTTTTTTTTTTTTTTTGGTACTGAGGATGGAACCCAAGGGCATTCTACCTCCAAGTGACACCCCCGGCCCTATTCTTAATTCTGTATTTTGAAACAGGGTCTCACTGAGTTGCAGAAAGCCTCACTAAGTTACTGAGACTGTCTGTGAACCATGATCCTCCTGTCTCAGCCTCCCAAATTCAGGGATTACAGCGTGGGTCACAATGCCTGGCCAGCCTCAATTAGTGAGGCCTCCACAACTTAGTGAGACTTTGTTTCAAAATAAAGAATAGAAAACAGGGCTGAGGATTTTGCTCAGAGGTAGAATGCCCTTGGGTTCAATCCCCAGTACTGAAGAAAAAAAAAAAAAAAAAAGGTTCATTTTCCCTTTATTTAGTTGACTAGTGATCTCTGAAAACCAAAATAAAATGTGCTCAGAGCCTCTGAAAGAACAACTATAATGTATAGAGGCTTGAAATGTGGACTCCAAAGTCTTTTTTTCTTTTTATCTGGAGATTGAATACAGCTTTGGAAGCATACTTGTAATCCCAGTACATGGGAAGCTGAAACAGGAGGATTATGGTTCACAGCCAGCCTCAGCTACTTAGTGAGACCTTGTTTCAAAATAAAGAATAAAAAATTTGATGGGGGGGTTTAGCTCGGAGGTAGATGCCCTGGCTTCAATCCCTATCACCACAAAAAAATAGAAAATAAAAACTTTGGAAGCCAGGTGTAGTGGTACATACCTGTAATCTTAGTCAAAGCCAGCCTCAGCAACTTAAAGAAACTCTGTTTCAAAATTAAAACAAAAAACAACAAAAAAAAAAAACTGGGTGTGGTGGCTCAGTTTTGTAATCCCAGTACTTGGGATTCTGAGACAGGAGGATTGCAGGTTGAGGGCAGTTTCAGCAAGTATTGAGATTCTCATCAGTCTAGTGAGACTCTTTTTCAAAATAAAAATAAAAACAGGCCTGGGGGTGTAGTATGGAGGTAGAATGCCCTTAGTACATTAATCCAGAGTACCACACAAAAATAAATACATAAGTCAATAAAATAAAAAGGGTAAGATGCTTCTGTATTCAATCCCCAGTTAGAAGGAAAAAAAGACTTTGGAGTCCACATTTCAAGCCTCTATACATTATAGTTGTTCTTTCAGAGGCTCTGAGCACATTTTATTTGTTTTCAGAGATCACTAGTCAATTAAATAAAGGGAAAACAGTTCATCTTCATTGTGGGAAAACTAAATCCATCACTAAGCAGTCAAAACAGTACTTAATGAACCACCTACTCAACCGCTTCTGCTACAACTGAATCTCCTAATTTAAGGGTAAAGCCAAAATGTCATGTTACAGAGAAAATTATAAACCGGGCGTGGTGGCGCACACTTGTAATCCCAGTGCTTGGGAGGCTGAGAAGGGAGCATCACAGGTTCGCGACCAGCCTCAGCTTTTTAGTGAGGCCCTTTGCAACTCAGTGAGACCCTGTTTCAAAATAAAGAATAAAATAGGACTGGGTGTGTAGCTCAGAGGTAAACTGTCCATGGGTTCAACCCCCAGTACCGCAAAATTGCAAAAAATTAAATAAATCCTCAATGAAAACACAATTAGCCAGTCACAGTCAGTAGCACATGCCTGTAATCCCAGTACTTGGGAGGCTGAGACAGGAAGATCACATGTTCAAAGCCAGCCTTAGCAACTTAGTGAGACCCTTTGCAAGTCAGTGAGTCCGTGTTTCAAAATAAAAAGGAATGGGAGTATAGCTGGGAAGTAGAACAAACCTGGGTTCAATCCCCAATACCCAAAAGAGAAGAAAAGAACCCAGTGGCCCAATACCTGCCGTAAGGTCATGCGTGCTATCTCCAAGGAATATGCTCTGCTCCCTACTCCGTACCTAGTTTAGACACCACTTACTGCACTTGGTCATCTGGTTTTCAGGGCACACAGCAAACCAGATAATGAGGGTAGCTGACAAGGAGAGACAGCTGTCATTTCAAAATGACAGCTGACTGACAAAAGGTGGTGGAGGGGACACTTCTAAAAGGTAGAGAGATCAAAGAGCTCAAATCCCAGAGATGCGGAGCAGTTCAGCTTCAGGCCAGGTTGGCTCTCCAGCCAGCGCTCTCTCCAATTGACACATGGTGATTGACTGGAGAATCCTCTAGTGTGGAGCTGGGAGGGTTCTGTACGAGTCAAATCCAGCTCCAAAGGCATCAAGAGCCCAGTTCAGGATCACAGCTGTTTCATGGAGAAGCTGTACCTACAACCAGGGTCTCCTGATCCCAAGAACCAATTCCCACACTATACACTCCACCTCAGAGAGCTGAATTGAATGCACAACTTCAAGAGGTTTCTAAAGGCTACAAAGAGCTGGACATGGTGGTGCACGCTTGTAACCCCAGCATTTGGGAGGCTGAGACAGGAGGATCATGATTCGAGGACAGCCTCAGCTACTTAGGCCTTCTGCAACTCAGTGAGACCCTGTTTCAAAATAAATAATAAAAAATTAGGGCTTGGGGTGTAGCTCGGAGGTAGACTGCCCCTGGGTTCCATTCCCAGTACTGTAAAAAAAAAAAAAATCTAAAAATATGGTTGAGCATTTTTATATTATTTATTTTGTGATACTGGGGATTGAAACCCCAAGCTCTATTTTATTCTTTTTCAAAATAAACCCTAAATGGCAGAGAGCCTCGCTAAATTGCTGAGGCTAGCTACGAACCTGTAATCCTCCTATCTCAGCATCCCAACTACTGATTACAAGAGTGTGCCACCATGCCTGGCTGAGTACCCTACTTATTTTATTTTTCTATTTTTTGTGGTACTGAGGATTGAAACTAGGGCCATTCTACCTCCAAGGTACACCTTTTTATTCTTTATTTTGAAATAGGGTCTCTAAGTTGCGGAGAGCCTCACTAAGTAGCTGAGGCTGGCAGAGAACTTGCAAGCCTCCTGTTTCAGCCTCCAAGTACTGGGATTACAAGCCACCATGCCTAGCTATGAGTACCCTTTTTTTTTTTTGGTGGTACTAGGGATGGAACCCAGAGGCATTCTACCTCTGAATTATACCCCCAACCCTATTATTTATTCTTTATTTTGAAGCAGAGTCTCACTGAGTTACAAAGCATCTAAGTAGCTGAGGCTGTCCTTGAACCACCATCCTCCTGTCTCAGCCTCCCGAATGCTGAGATTACAAGCTTGTGCCACCATGCCTGGTGATGAGTACCCTATTTTAAAAGCCCACTTTTAGCACGGCATGGTGGTGCAAGCTTGTAACCCCAGCATTCGGGAGGCTGAGACAGAAGATCACAGTTTACCAACAGCCTCAGCTATTTAGTGAGGTCCTTTGCAACTCAGTGAGACCGTTTCAAAATATAGAATAAAAAATAGGGCTGGGGGTGTAGTTCTCTGCAAAAACAAAAAAACACAGTACACTTTTGTTACAGTTTGGGAGAATATGGTTTGGGGAAACTGTTCCCTGGGGACCCCTGCTAGGGTCCCGGACACAATTTCCCCCAACCCATAACAAAATCCAAAACGACCAAAAACAGAAAATTACCACGGGTTCTTGTCCTAAGCTAAGAATAAATATGCATAGCTTGGACAGTTGCTGAAGATTTAAAGAAGTTTATTAGAAAGATAGAAATACAGAAAATAGAAATACAGCCCCATGCCAAAATGGCATGAAGGGGTGACTCAAAATGAATACACCAAAGGGATTACACATGGACCAGACTTTTTATACCCATGACCTCCATCTTGTTTACATAATTCTGACGTAGTGAATGTCCCTGTAAGGTACCTCCCCTTAACCCTGTAAGGTACCTCCCCCAACAAGGTGTGGCAAGGTGTCTCCTTTCATGAAGGTTGACTCCTCCTACCATTTTAGCTAGCTTATCCAATCATGTAGATCTGTCTTTAGATAAAGGCCTAGTTATCCTCAACTAAAATCTGTCTTTAGATAGAGACAGGCCTAGTTCTCCTGTTCTATTGACTGGTTAATTGCTTTTAGCTAGGTTAATTTACATTGGAATAGTTGCCTGCTTTTAGGCAGAAACCAAGTCCTTTCTTTACCCATGTCTGCCGCCATTTTGACACAACTATTTTGAAATATATCAATTCTTTTATTTTGAAATATATTAATAATCAGAGCTTTCCCAAATCTTCCTAGGCTGTTCCTAATACTGGTACACTTTCACTTTTTATCTCTTTGTTTTGATTTGTGTGTGTGTGTGTAGTACTGGAGGTTGAACCCAGAGTCTTTTCTACCTCCAGGCTATATTCCCAGACTTTGTGTGTGTGGTACTGGGGATGGAACCCAGGGGCATTCTACCTCCGAGCTATATGCCCAGCCCTATTTTATTTTTATTCTTTATTTTGAAACAGGGTCTCACTGAGTTGCAAAGGCCTCACTAAGTAGCTGAGGTTGTCTGTGAACCGCGATCCTCCTGTCTCAGTCTCCCAAATGCTGGGATTACAAGCTTGTGCCACCACGCCCGGCTCCAAGACCTATTTTAATATTTTATTTGGAAACAGGGTCTCACTAAGTTGCTGAGAGCCTCACTAAGTAGCTGAAGCTGGCTTCGAACCTGTGCAATCCTCCTCTTAGCCTCCCAAACTCTGGGATTACAAGTGTGTGCCACCACGCCCAGCTTTTGTTTTTTCTTTTTTCTTTTTTTTTTTTTTTTTTTTTTGCGGGTCGGGGATGGAACCCAGTGGCATTTGACCTCCGAGCCACATCCCCTGCCCTATTTTTATTCTTTATTTTGAAACAGTGTCTCGCTAAATTGTGGAGGGCCTTACTAAGTAGCTGAGGCTGTCTGTGAACCGCATCCTCCTGTCTCAGCCTCCCGAATGCTGGGATTACAAGCGTGAGCCACCACACCTGGCTTCCCACTCCTTTTTGTTTGTTTTTAAACAGGGTCAGGGTCTCTTCTGGTTGCTAAAGACTCTCAGTAAACTGCTGGGGTGGGATTCTCCAGTCTCAGCCTCCCAAGTTCCAGGTACTTGCGAACCACACCCAGCTCTTTGCTTTGTATTCTTTACTCCTCACCATATTTTATCAGGCAGTTCCAAAGTAGGTCTGATTTTATCTGGCAGTTGGTTTTAAAACACATTCCTAGCCGGGCATGGTGGCGTACGCTTGTAATCCCAGCATTAGGGAGGCAGAGACCAGAGAATCGCGGTTCGTGGACAGTCTCAGCTACTTAGTGAGGCCCTCTGCAACTCAGTGAGACCCTGTTTCAAAATAAAGAATAAAAAATAGGGCAGGGGGTGTAGCTCGGAGGTTGAATGCCCCTGGGTTTCATTCCCAGACCCGAAAAAAAAAAAAAAAAAAACATTCCTACTTTTCCCAGTCCCTGTTCACATTCTTTAAAAGGGTACAGGTCATTATCTCTAAATAGTCTTATAAAAACAAGCATAAACATTCCAGGTGTGGAGTACACACCTGTAATCCCAGTCTAAGGAGCACATGACCTTATGTTTGCTAGGCAAACATTCTACCACTTAGTGACACCTCCAGCTTTTTTTATTTTATTATTTTTTATTTTTTGGTGGTACTAGGGTGGAACCCAGAGGTTTTTTACCTCCGGGCTATACTCCCAGACCTATTTTATACTTTATTTGGAAACAGTGTCTCACTAAATTGCAGAGAGCATCACTAAGTAGCTGAGGCTGGCTTCGAACCTGTGTGATCCTCCTGTCTCAGCCTCCCAGGCACAGGGATTACAAGTGTGCACCAGCACTCACAGCCTAATTTCTTTTATTTTGAGACAGGATCTAAGTTACTAAGGCTGGCCTTGAACCTGTGATCCTCCTACCCCAACCTGTGTGTGTGTGTGTGTGTGTGTGTGTGTGTGTGTGTGTGTGTTGCTGGGGATTGAACCTAGGGGCATTCTACCTCTGAGCTATATACCCCCAGCCCTTTTTTTATTCTTTATTTTGAAACAGGGGCTTACTGAGTTGCAAAGGGCATAAGTACCTGAGGCTGTCCTTGAACTGCGATTCCTTCTGTCTCAGCCTCCCAGATGCTGGGATTACAAGTGTGCGCCATCAAGCTCAGTTTACCCCAACCTCTTGAGCAGCTGAGACTACAGATGTGCATGTCCGCCTTCCCTGGGGTATAAAGGATGACTTAATTGTTAAATTAAGTCACATTGTTAAAACAATGTTTTCTAAGTGAGAGGTGGAGAAGTAGATAAGCAGATGGCTGAATAGTTGAATAAAATCTAATTATTTCCTTTACACCAAGTAAATCCTACTTCTCCTGACAAATATCAGTGCCAGGATTGGTGGTAACACTTGTGATACAAGTACTTGGAAGGCAGAGACTGGAGGATCACAGGCTTGAGGCCAATCTTGGCAATTAAGTGAGACCTTGTTTCAAAATAAAAAAAAAAATTGCTGGGCTTGGTGGAACATGCTTGTAATCTTAGTACTTAAGAGGCTGAGACAGGAGCTTCAGCAATTTAGTGAGGCCTCTGCAACTTAATGAGACCATGTTTCAAAGTAAAACATAAAATAGGGCTGAGAGTGTAGCTCAAAGGTAGAATGCCCCTGGGTTCCATCCTCAGTTCCACACAAAAAAGAAAAAAGTAAAACAAAACTAAAAATAGAATGGGCTAAGCTGGGCGTGGTGGTGCACGCTTGTAATCCCAGCATTCGGGAGGCTGAAACTGGAGGATCGCGGTTCAGGGACAGCCTCAGCTACTTAGTGAGGCCCTCTGCAGCTCAGTGAGACCCTGTTTCAAAATAAAGAATAAAAAATAGGGCTGGGGGTGTAGCTCAGAGGTCGAATGCCCCTGGGTTCCATCCCCAGACCCGCAAAAAAAATATAGATAGATAGATAGACAGATAGATAGATAGATAGATAGTGGGCTAGAGGTACAATTCAGAGGTTAAAAAAAAAAAAAGCCCCTGAGTTCTATCTCCCAGTACAAAGGAGAAGGAGAATGAAAAGAAGATAGCTGGGCATGGTGGTATAATTCCAATACTCCGGGGGCTGAGACAGGAGGATCGATCTCAGGTTTGAGGACTCCTTCACCAACTAGTGAGACTCTCACCCATCTACCAAAACTGTTTCAGAATAAAAATAAAATTTAGGGTTGAGGGTGTAGCTCAAAGGTAAAATGCTCCTGATTCTACCTCCAGGTTCGCACTCTGGCTCTAGTGTGCTCTCATTCTCTCTCTCTCTCTCTCTCTCTCTCTCTCTCTCTCTCTCTCTCTCACACACACACACACACACACACACACACACACACACACACACACACACAAATGAAAAAGAAAAGGAAAAAAGACTCCCTCAACCCAATCAAAGGTCTTTGTCATTGACTATTTCTTACCACTGATGCCTACTGTCCATCCAAACTGTCTTTACATTTATTAGCGAGTTCCTAAGTGTTAAAGAAATCCTTGCAATCACAAATCAGCAGAAAGTTAGAATTTAAGGTAACGAATGGCCGTGTGCCAGCACCAGATCCCTCTTGTGCGTGCATTATATAAACTGTCTTGGCCTGACCTCTGCGCATTGGGTTGGTCCTGGCTCACTCCTTGGCACTCCTCTTTTCCCAGAGTTTCACCATCTACTTCCACCAACTTAAAAAAATTTTTTTTATCGGTGGATTGTATTCATACATCATAATGGGATAAAACACTTGTGCAGACATTCATGCACACATCGCCCAGTTAGCCCCTTCCCGATCCTCACCCCGTTCCCTTCCAGGCTTGGCTTAGCGGTTGACTTCGATGTGTTTGTTTAAGTACGTGGTGTGCTTTAGAGAGCTTCCCTCTTCCCCCCTCCCATCCCCACAGTTAGGTTGCCTTATTTGCTCCTCTATAGGATCTCCTTTTTCACCTAGAGTTCCTCCTATGAACCCTTTCTCCTTAGCTTTCACATATTAGGGAAAGCATCCAATTTCTTATTTTTGTGACTAATTTCGCTTAGCATAATGTCCTCCAGTTCCATCCATTTCCCTGAAAATGATGTAATTGTGTGTTGTTGTTTTTTTAATGGCTGAGTAAAGTTCCATTGTGTACATATCCCACAGTTTTGTAATCCATTCATCTGTTGAGGACATCAACTTTATTATTTTTATTTCTTGTGGTACTGGTGATGAAATCCAGGGGCATTCTACCTCCGAGCTACACCCTCATTCCTATTTTTTTTTTTTCAGGTCTGAGGATGGAACCCAGAGACATTTGACCTCCGAAGTACACCCCCTGCCCAATTTTTTATTCTTTATTTTGAAACAGGGTCTCACTGAGTTGCAGAGGGCCTCACTAAGTAGCTGAGGCTGTCTGTGAACCGCGATCCTCCGGTCTCAGCCTCCCAAATGCTGGGATTACAAGCGTGAGCCACTACGCCCAGTTTATTTTTTACTTTTAAACAGGGCCTCACTAAGTTAAAGAGGACCTCACTAAATAGCTGAGGCTTGCCGCAAACCCAGATCGTCCTGTCTCCGCCTCCAGAGTACTGGGATTACAAGCATGTGCCACCACACCTGGCTACCACTAACTTTAAATGTCATAAACCTGGGCATGGTGGCACATGCCTGTAATCCCAGTTCTTGGGAGGCTGAGACAGAAGGATTACAGGTATTCAGCCAACCTCAGCTACTGTACTTGAGAGGCTGAGAGAAGAGAATAGCAGGTTTGAGGACAGCCTCAGCTACTTGTGAGACTCTTATCAACCTAGGAAGACCCTATTTCAAAATGAATATAAAATAGGGCTGGGGGTATGGCTCGAAGGTAGAATGCTCCTGAATTCAATCTTCAGCCTCACACACACACACAAACAAAAAAAGCCATAAAAATGATGACTTGACATGCCCAGCCCCGAGCTCTTTCTGGACTCTGTCCCTTCTATCTACCTCCTTTTGGACACTGCTACTTGGCTGTCTACTGAGCGCTTTAAACTTACCATGAAGGTAACCCGAATTCTTGATTTTTACCCTCTAGATCTTACCCTAAACCCCTCCCTCTCACCCACTTCACAGCATCACCAGTCTCAGGCCCAAATCCAAAGCATCTTTGATTTTTCCCGATCTCACCCCCATAAGAGGAGGATTCACCATGAAACTCAAATAGCTTAAGCTTCAGGGTCTTTTCCTTGTTCAGTGTCCATCTAAGTCCCTCAATCTCATTTTGTCTTTGGTTTATTTTTCCTATAGCGAGTCCTCAAATTTAAGTTTCAGGTCTCAAGAAAGTTGGATCGGATCTGCCTCTACCCCCACATCCAGCTCTATTTTCAAAAGAAAATTAAACTGGCTATTTTGGCCACTGCTGAAAGCCCCCAGTACAGACCAAGCTCTATCTCCCTTGCAGTACTGCAGGGGCCTCCTGACGCTCCCTGGGCTTCCTGGTCCCCATCCCCCAGTCTGTTTCCATGCAGCAGGCTAGATGATCTTTTCAAACTGTTTTTTAGGTCATCTCTCTTATTTAATCCTCCAGTGGCTTCCCATTCCCATTAGGATAAGTCACCCCACTGACATCACAATGTGCTTGGTGATCAGGACTCTGTTTACCTGCCAGCCCTTCCCCTCTTGCTTGCTCTCCTCTAACTATACACATTTCTCCTTCCTGCAATATATCAGGTTCATTTCTGCCTCACAGCTTTTGTACTGTTTCCTTTCCTTTGCAGAATCTGCTTCATTTCCTCACTTGTCTCATTTTTCAGCTCAAACATCACTCCACAAAAGACTGAGCGTGGTGGGCACGCTTGTAATCTCTGTGCTTGGGAGGCTGAGACAGGAGGATCCCACAGATTCGAAGCCAGCCTCAGCTACTTAGTGAGGCTCTCAGCAACTTACTGAGACCCTGTTTCCAAACAAAATATAAAATAGGTCTGGGAGTACAGCCTGGAGGTAGAAAGCCTCTGGGTTCCACCCCAGACTACCAAAAAAAAAAAAAAAAAAAAAGATTGTGTACTTAAAGCAGCACGTCACTGCCCTCCAGCCATTCATATTCTCTCCCTCCCCTGCCCCCTTCCAGGGGATTGCTTTAGCCAGGTGTGGTGGCACAGGCTTGTAATCCCAGTACTTGGGAGGCTGAGACCTAAGTATCACAGTTCCTGGCCAGCCTCAGCTACTTAGTGAGGCCCTCCACAACTTAGGGAGACCCTGTTTCAAAATAAATTTAAAAAATCAGTCTGGAGGTGCAGCTTGGAAGTAGAATGCCCCTGGGTCCAATCCCCAGCACCAAAAAAAAAAAAAAAAAAGGATTGCAGGTTCATGACCAGCCTTAGCTATTTAGCGGGGCCCTTTACGACTTAGTGAGATCCAGTTTCAACATAGAGAATAAAAGCCAGGAGTGGTGGCCCACGCCTGTCATCCCAGCATTTGGGAGACTGAGACAGGAGTATCAGGGTTCGCAGCCAGCCTCAGCTACTTAGTGAGGCCCTTTGCAACTCAGTGAGACCCTGTTTCAAAATAAAGAATAAAAAAATAGGGCTGGGGGTGTATCTTGAAGGAAATGCCCCTGGGTTCAATCTCCAGTACCACAAAATTAAATAACTGAGTGAATGAATAAATAAAGTTTTATTGAGACATGATTCACATGGTGGGCATGGCAGCACACACTTCTAATCCTAGTAACTGGGAGGCTAAGATAGGAGGATTACAGATTTCAGGATACCCTCAGCAACTCAGTGAGACCCTGTTTCAAGTTTTGTTTTGCCTTAATTAAATACAGGGCTGGAGGTGTACTCAGTGGTAGAACACCCCAGGGTTCAATCCCCAGTTCAAAAAAAATGGTGATCTTAAAGTGCATAATTGGGTGTTGTGTTGATATGTTGACAAGAATTGTACATCCATTACTATTATCACATTCAAGAACATTTCTTATCATCCCCAAAAGGAATTCCATAACCATTAGCAATCTCTCAGTGCCTCCCCTCCCGGCCCGTGTCCCACCCCATCATCAGGCACACGGCAACCACTAATCTATTGTCTGTCTCTATGGATTTGCGCATTCTGGACATTTCCAGAATATACAGAACCAAAAATTATCTACCATTTATATCATTTATTCCACTTAGTAAAATGAATTTTAAAGTCCATCCATGTCATTGCATGTATTAGTAACATTTCTTTTTGTTACCAAATAATGCCTCGGTGTAGAGTTATAGTTTATTTTGTTTATTCATTCACTTTAATCATTTCTATTTTGGGGTTATCATGAATAATGTTGCTCTGAGTGTTCATATTGAGCTGTTGAGCTGTTCTTTTGTGATTCCTTGGTGCTGACCAATGTGGCGGGGTACGTACATTATCTCTTAGCTGGCTCTGGAGTAGGAAGAAGATGTCTTGGTTCTGTCTTACAGATATTTTGTCCAGGTAGGTTCTTTTTCTCTAATAGGCTTTTGTTGGTACATTACAGTCTCACATTATAATGTAAATCGTGTTGACAGTGACACACATGCACACAGTATTCAGTGTCCCCCAACCTCCCCATCTCCTCCCTTCGCAAAACAGAGTACTGAGATTGGCACTGGTACTTTTACATATGTACAGAGTCCGTGGTAGTAATTCTTTTAATGAACCCTCCCCTCCCCTTCCCTTAGACCACTTCCCTGGCTATGCTGAGGTTTCTCCTCCATTATCTGGAGTCTCTCCAGTATCTCAATTACTCCTTAGCTTGCAAAAATTAGAGAAAACATATGATGCCTTCACTTCCTTTTTTGTGTGTGGGTCTGGGGATGGAACCCAGGGACATTCAACCTCTGAGCTACACCCTCTCCCCTATTTTTTATTCTTTTTTTTAAAACAGGGTCTCACTTAGTTGCAGAGGGCCTCACTAAGTAGCTGAGGCTGTCCTCCAACCACAGTCCTCTGGTCTCAGCCTCCTGAATGCTGGGATTACAAATTTGTGCCACCACACCAGGCGACCCTTCACTTTCTGTGACTGGATAATCTCACTTAATATAATCTTCTCCAAGCCCTTCCATTTTCTTGCAAATAACATAATTTTGTACTTCTTTATTGCTGAGTAGAATTCCATTGTGTGTCTAGCTCATAATTTTGAAATTCACTCATATCTGTTGATGGGCACCTAGGTTGGTTCCATACGGCTATTGTGAATTGTGGTCCTGGCAGGTTTTACTCCCTTGTGTGGCTGGAGATAGTGGGCACCACTGACAGCAGTGTTGAGTACCATATAGCGTTTGGACCTGAGCTATGCGCCTCCTCTCCTTACTTCTGTACTTGTTTCACCAATCCCCTCCGCAAGCCTGGGCACAGTTCTGCAAAGGATGAGGATGGTGCATGGGCGCCATTTTCTTACAGGGGCTGCTGGCCAGCTGTCCCCGCAGGGTATGTGATTCTGTGTCTAACGTCCCCGCTGTCTGTGTATGGAATCTCAGGGACGCCATTACTTCCCTTTCGTGGCTGCCAAGCTCCCACTGTCTGGAGTTGCACATTCTTGTTCTCCTTCCCATGTTGAGTTGCTAAGTAGAGTTTCAGTTTTCTTGGCTGTATACCTAGAAATGGAATTGCTAAATCATATGGTAACTCTGTTTAATGCGCCCGTGTGTGTGTGTGTGTGTGTGTGTGTGTGTGCGTGTTACTGGGGATTGAACCCAGGGACATTCTACCTCTACACCCCCAGCCCTTTTTATATTTTTGTTTCAAAATAGGGTCTCGCAAAGTTTCTGTATCTGGTTTTGAACGTGTGATCTTCCTCACTTGGCCTCCCATGTACTGGGATTACAGGTATGTTGTAGGCCACCACACCCAGCCATTTGTTTCTTTGCAGAAACTTCTAGTCAAATGTTTTGCCCAAGCCGGGCATGGTGGTACACACTTGTAATCCCAGTACTTGGGAGGCTAGGACAGGAGGACCTCAGGTTCTCGGCCAGCCTCAGCTACTTAGTGAGGCCCTCCACAACTTAGTGAGACCCTGTTTCAAAATAAGAAATAAAAAATAGGGCTGGCTGTGCTCGCTTCGGCAGCACATATACGAAAATTGGAACGATACAGAGAAGATTAGCATGGCCCTGGTGCAAGGATGATACGCAAATTCGTGAAGCATTCCATATTTTTATGCATATGAAATAGAAAAAAAATTGGGCTGGCTTAGAGGTAGAATGCCTCTGGTTCAATCCCCAGTAGAGCAAAAACAAAACAAACAAAAAAAAATATTTTGCCTATTTTTTTATTGGGTTGCTTGGTTGAGTGTGTTCTTTATCACTTCTTGGGATACAAGTCCCCTATGAGTACACAATTCCCATATATGTTTTAGCCCATTTTATGTTTGTTACGGACCGGGAGAATATGGTTTAAGGAAACTGTTCCCCAGGAACCCCTGCGAGGGTCCTGGACACACTTTCCCCAACCGATAACAAAAGCCAAAAACGACCACAAACAGAAAAAACGCGGGTTCTTGTCCTAAGCTATGAATAAATATGCATAGCTTGGACTGTTGCTGAAGATTTAAAGAAGTTTATTGGAAAAATAGGAATACAAAGAATAGAAATCCAGCCCCATGCCAAAATGGCATGAGGGGGTGACTCGAAATGAATACACCAAAGGGATTACACATGGACCAGACTTTTTATACCCATGACTCCATCTTGTTTACGTAATTCTGACGTAGTGAACGTCCCTGTAAGGTACCTCCCCTTAACCCTGTAAGGTACCTCCCCCAACAAGGTGTGGCAAGGTGTCTCCTTTCATGAAGGTCGACCCCTCCTACCATTTTAGCTAGCTTATCCAATCATGTAGATCTGTCTTTAGAGAAAGGCCTAGTTCTCCTCTCTTAAGATCTGTCTTTAGAGACAGGCCTAGTTCTCCTGTTCTATTGACTGGTTAATTGCTTTGAGCTAGGTTAATTTACATTGGAATAGCTGCCTATTTTAGGCAGAAATCAAGTCCTTTCTTTACCCATGTCTGCCGCCATTTTGACGCAACTATTTTGAAATATATTAATAATCAGAGCTTTCTCAAATCTTCCTAGGCCGTTCCCAATACTGGTACAATGTTCTGTCTTTTCACTTTTTTTTTTTTTTTTTTTTTTTTTTTTGCGGGTCTGGGGATGGAACCCAGGGGCATTTGACCTCTAAGCTACACCCCGTGCCCCATTTTTTATTCTTTATTTTGAAACCAGGTTTCACTGAGTTGCAGAGGGCCTCACTAAGTAGCTGAGGCTGTCTGCAAACAGTGATCCTCCAGGTCTCAGCCTCCTGAATGCTGGGATTACAAGTGAGGGCCACCACGCCCGGTTTATGTCTTTTCACTTTTGATGATTTTTTCAGTACTTGGGATGGAACCCAGGGACATTCTACCTCCTAGCAACACCCCCAGCTCTATTTCTTTTTTTTTTTTTTATTATTCTTTATTTTGAAACAGGGTCTCAATGAGTTGCAGAGGCCATCCAGGGTCTCACTGAGTTGCAAAGGCCATCACTATGTAGCTGAGGCAGGGCTGTCTGAGAACCGTGATCCTCCTGTCTCAGCCTCCCGAATGCTGGGATTACAAACCTGTGCCTCTAAGCCCAGCTCTTATTTTTCATATTGAAACAGGGTTTTATTTTTTATATTGAAACAGGGTCTCACTCACTTGCAAAGGGCCTCACTAAGTAGCTGCTATCCAAGAACCACAATCCTCCTGTCTCAGCCTCCCAAATGTTGGGATTACAAGTGTGCGCCACCACGCCTGGCTACTTTCGATAATTTTCTTAACAAGCACAAGAGTTTTTAATTTTGTAAACCTTAACTCTTTTCTTTTTTTGTCTTTTGTGATTTGGGTATCATACCTAGAAAAAAAAATTGCCTAATCCAGGGCTATGAAGATTAAGTCTCATGTTTTCTTCTAAAAATTTTATATTTTGGCTTTTGTGTTTAAGTCTATGATAAATTTGGGGGCTTCTATATGGTGTGAGGTAGAGGCCTACTTTCATTTTTTACATGTGGATATTTACTTTTATCAGCAACACTTGTTGAAAAGATTTTCCCTCTGTCTGTATGGTGCTGGGGACTGAACCCAGGGGCATTCTACCTCTGAGCTACTCACCCAGTCTCATTTTATTTTATTTATTTTTTGTGGTACTAAGGATGGAACCCAGGAGCATTCGACCTCTGAGCTACACACGCCCCCCACACCCTGCCCTATTTTATTTAATTTCGAAACAAGGTCTTACTAAGTTGCAGAGGGCCTTCCTAAGTTGCTAAGGCTGGTCTTGAACCTTTGATCCTTCTGGCGCAGCCAAGCATGCGCCATCATACTTTCATAGCATCATCTAAACTAGTGTTTGACCAAACAACTAAGCAACACAAACTAGCCATGTTGAAACATAAAATAAAATCAGGATCCCTTGTCAAAAATCAACTGACAGCTGGGTGTGGTGGAGCACATCTATAATCCTGGTACTTGAGAAGCTAAAATAAGAGGATTGCAGATTTGAGATCAGCCTCAGCAGGTAGTGAGACCTTCATCAACCTAGCAAGACCCTGTTTCAAAATAAAATACATTAAAATAGGGCTCGGGCTATAGCTTGGAAGTAGAGTGCCTCTGGGTTCAATCCTTACTATCAGAAAAAATAAGTAAATCAACTGACTACAACTCTAAGGTTTATTTATGGACTCTCCACCCAATTCTGTTGCTGAGAGCTGGGCGTGGTGGTGCACACTTATCATTCCTGTACTTGGGAGGCTGAGACTGGAGGGTCACAGGTTCATGGCCAGCCTCAGCTACTTAGTGAGGTCCTTTGCAACTCAGTGAGACCCTATTTCAAAATGAGGCCCTCTGCAATTTACTGAGATCCTGTTTCAAAATAAAGAATAAAAAATAGGGCTGGAGGTATAGCTCAGAGGTAGAATGTCCATGGGTTCAATCTCCAGTACAGCCAAAAAAAAAAAAAAAAAAAAAAAAATTCAATTGCTGTTAAGACTAGCCTTATGCCAGTACCATGGAGTCTTGATTATTGCAACTTTGCAGTAAGCTT
Source organism: Muscardinus avellanarius (assembly GCF_963383645.1). Lineage (NCBI taxonomy): Eukaryota > Metazoa > Chordata > Mammalia > Rodentia > Gliridae > Muscardinus > Muscardinus avellanarius. The sequence continues at coordinate 189,193,587 of NC_137787.1, forward strand.
TGAGTTCATAAAGTAGGAACCTTCCAACCTCGGTATTTTTCAATATCATTTTGGCTACTCAGTCTCTCGCAAGCCTGTGTGAGTTCTTTAGGATCAGCTTGTTCATATCTGAAAATGAAAAGCAACTGGAATTTTTTTTTGGTTCTTTTTTTTTTTTGCAGTACTGGGGATGGGGCATTCTACCTCCGCCCTAGACCCCCAGCCCTATTTTTTATTCTTTATTTTTGATACAGTGTCTCACCGAGTTGCAAAGGGCGTCACTAAGTAGTTGAGACTGTCTGCGAACCACAATCCTCCTGTCTCAGCCTCCCGAATGCTGGGATTACAAGCGTGCGCCACCACACCTGGCTGGAATTTTTTTTTAAGCAGTGGGAAATTTGATAGAGATTACTTTGAACCTACAGATCAATTGAGGAGAGGGACATTACACTCTTAATATTAAATCTCCCAACCCATGTATTTGGAATGTGCTTTCATTTATTGAAATCGTCTATTCTTTCAACAATAATTTATATTTCAATGTATGAGTTTCATATTTCTTTTGAGAAATTTGTTCCTGTTTCATTCTTTTTTGTTGTTCATGTGTGTGGGGGTAGGAGGTGGGTAATGGAGATTGAACCCAGGGGCATTCTATCTCCAAGCCATAGCCCTAGCCCTTTCTATTTTTTATTTGGAGACAGGCTTTCACTAAGTTGCTGAGGGCCTCGCTAAGTGGCTGACAGCAAACCTATCATCCTCATGATAATCTCAGCCTTCAAAGTACTGGGATTATAAGCACACACCACCATGCCTGGCCTTCAATTTTTTTATGCTATTATACATATAATTGTTTTTTAATTACATTTTTTGGTTGTTTATTGCTCGTGTATGGAAATGAAACTGAGTGTTGTTGTTGTTGGAGATCTCACTTTGTCGTTCCACCCAGCTGTCCTTGCACTCCTGATCTTCCTGCCTCAGTTTCCCTAGTAGCTGAGATTACAAATGATTTTTATTATTGATCTTATATTCTACAACCTTGCTGAGTTCCTTTTGTTTTACGTGTGTGTATGTGTGTGTGCTTTAACATTTTTTTGGTACCAAATCATGCCACCTATGAATAGAGACAGAAAGCAGAGTAAGATAGAAAGTACAATAAAGACTGGAAGGAAGGCGGGTGTGGTGGCGCAGGCTTGTAATCCCAGGACCTGGGAGGCTGAGACAGGAAGGTCACAGGTTCGCGGCCAGCCTCTGGTGAGACCCTGTTTCAAAATAAAGAATAAAAAATAGGGATGTAGCCGGGCGTGGTGGCGCACGCTTGTAATCCCCGCACTTGGGAGGCTGAGACAGGAGGATCGCACGGGTTCGAAGCCAGCCTCAGCTACTTAGTGAGGCTCTCAGCAACTTAGTGAGACCCTGTTTCCAAATAAAGTATAAAAAGGGTCTGGGAGTATAGACCAGAGGTAGAAAGCCTCTGGGTTCCACCCCCACTACCAACAAAAAAATAAAAAATAAAAAAATAGGGATGTAGCTTGGAGGTAAAATGCCCCTGGGTTCAATACCCAATACCGCCAAAAAAAAAAAAGTACAGTGTTGAATAAAAATATAAAAATGGTGAGAATGAGCGGGGCATGTATTGCAAGTATACACTTGTAATCCCAGTACTTGGGAGGCTGAGAAAAGAAGGTTGTGGGTATCGGCCAGCTTCAGCTACTTAGTGAGGCTTTCTGCAACTTAGAGATCTTGTTTCAAAATAAAGAATAAAATATAGGGCTGGGGATGTAGTTCAGAGGTAGAATGCCCCGTACTGCCAAAAAAGAAAAATGGTGAGAATGGATTGTTGTTCCTTCGTGTGTGTGTGTGTGTGTGTGTGTGTGTGTGTGTGCAGGCGAGCACACACAAACGCATGTGTGTTACTCAGGTTTGAACCAAGGGGCATTCTACCTCCAAGCCACACCCCAGCCCTATTTTTTACTCTTTATTTTGAAACAGGGTCTCACTGAGTTGCAGAGGGCCTCACTAAGTAGCTGAGGCTGTCCTCAAACTGCGATCCTCCTGCCTCAGCCTCCCACATACTGGATTTACAAGCGTGCGCCACTACGCCCGGCTTTGGCCTCTTATGTTTTTGTTTCCATGCACCTCACGGCATTTCCTCATTTTTTCTGTGATTCCTCCCTTGACATATTTGCAATTTAGGAACACGCCATTTATTTATTTATTTATTTATTTATTTTAATTTTTATTTATTTATTTATTTTTGCGGGTCTGGGGATGGAACCCAGGGGCATTTGACTTCTGAGCTACACCCCCTGCCCTATTTTTTATTCTTTATTTTGAAACCGGGTCTCACTGAGTTGCAGAGGGCCTCACTAAGTAGCTGAGGCTGTCCACGAACCATGATCCTCCAGGTCTCAGCCTCCCGAATGCTGGGATTACAAGCGTGTGCCACCACGCCCGGCTAGGAACACGCCATTTAGTCTCCACATATTTGTGAATCTCCCCAATTTCCTTTTGTCGTTGATTTCTAACTTCACTGTATAGTACAGAACATCCTTTGTAGGATTTCAGCCCTTTAAAATTCACCAAGATCTGTCTTATGGCTTAACATATGGTCTACCCTGGAGAATGTTTCATACACACTTGAGAAAAATGTTGAAATGAAATCAGGCTGGGGCACCCTGCTGCTGCTGCGGGGAGCGGCACACGTCCAAGTCTATTAGGTCTGGTTGCTTATGTTCCTCCTGTCTTCCACTCGGCATTAATCTGCCTAGTTAGCCGTCGGTTACTGAAAACAGGGCCTGAGGTCTCAAACTATTTGTGTTGCGTCGTCTATTTCTCCCTTAATTCTGTCGGGCTTTGCTTCATGTCTTTTGTGACTCTATTGGTAGGTGTGTGTGTGTGTGTGTGTGTGTGTGTGTATGTGTGTGTGTGTAAAATTATTCCATTTTTTTGACTGATTGGTTTTTTTTTTTTAATCATAAAAGTCTCCCTTCCTTTGTCTCTAATAACACTTTTTGTCTTGAAACCTATTTTGTCTGATGTTAGTGTAGCCATTTCAGCACTCTTTCTTTGGGAAACTATTTACGTGGTGTGTCTTTTTCTGTTCTTTTATGTTTAGCCTATTTGTGTTCTAAGGGAAAACATTTAATTTAAAAATAAGATCTTTTACAAAAAAGAATCCTTCTGCTGAGTATATTTTTGTTTCAGGTTTTAAAATGCAACAAATGATTTTTTAAAATCCTTTTTTAATTTATTTTTTATTTTTTTAATGTTTTTGAAGATTTAAAGAAGTTTATTTAAAAGATAGAAATACAGAAAATAGAAATACAGAAAATAGTTATAGGCCCATGCCAAAATGGCATGGGGGGGAGGGTGGCCCAGGCCAACTCACCTCTCCCCCCCTTCTTTTTTTTTTTAAACTAGGGATTGAAGCCAGAAGCATTCTACCTCCAAGCCACATCACTCCGCCTGATTTTTCTTCCCTGCCTGATTTTATTTATTTGAAAACAGGGTCTTACTAAGTTGCTAAATTGCCTAGTCTGTCTTTGAAACTGCCAGACTCCTGCCTCAGCCACCCAAGTACTGGGATTACAAACATGCTCCACCAAGCCAAGCTAGCTGACAACATTTGAATGAAAACATCCAATATAGCCGGGCGTGATGCTGCACGCTTGTACTGCCAGGACTTGGGAGGCTGAGACAGGAGGATCACAGGTTTGAAGTCAGCCTCAGCAACTCAGTAAGACTCTGTTAAAAATAAGAAATGAAAGTGGGAGTCTGGCATGGTGACACACGCCTGCAATCCCAGTATTTGGGAGGCTGAGACAGGAGGATCACAGCTAATGAGACTTTCTTCAACCTAGAGAGACTATTTCCAAATAAGAAATAAAATCGGGTCGGGGGTATAGCTCAATGGTAGAAGGCCTCTAGATTCCATCCCTGGTACCAAAAACAAACACTCAACGTGAAGAACATGAAAGAGGAGCGCTATAATCCCAGAATTTGGAAGCTGAGACAGGAAGATCACAAGTTCTAGGCCAGCCTCAACAATTAAGCAAGACCCTCAGGAATTTAGTGAGACCCTGTTTCAAAATAAAAAGTAAACAGGATTGGGGTAGCCAGGCGTGATGACACCTTTGTAATCCCAGTACTTGGGAGGCTGAGACAGGGTCACGGGTCTGCAGCCAGCCTCAGCTACTTATTGAGGCCCTCCACAATTTAGTGAGAACCTGTTTCAAAATAAAGAATAAAAAATAGGGCTGGGGGTATAGTTCAGAAGTAGAATGTTCCTAGGTTCAATCCCCAGTACCACCAAAAAATAAAATAAAAATAAAAATAAAAAAGGACTGGCAATAAAGCACAGAGGTAGAATACCCCTGGGTTCAATCCTCAGTACATTAAAAAAAAAAAGAGAGAAGAAAATGAAAGATATATTTATTTCCCTTTAACTCTTAACTAGTCTTTAATCTATAGTATTTATTCTATAAAATAAGATTTGATTTCTTAATTAGTATCTAAAAGTCCACAATTCTGTTTATGTCTAACCAGCAGGGGAAGGAAATTCGTAAGCAAGGAGCACTGCTCAGAAAGTACTGTGCCATGCCTCCAGACCCCTGAGAATCAACTTGGAAAACCGGAAGCAACAGAAACTACGGCAAGGTAACTGATGCCACTCGATAAAACTCACTTCCCTAATCTAAGTGTACAGGATGTGGACTACACCTACGTATAGACAGTTGGCTATTTTGTGTTCTAGCAGAGCATTGCCCATTAGAACTAAAATGCTAGCCACAAAGGCAAATCGCATATATAATTTTAAAATGTCCAGTAGCCATATTTTAACAATAAGAAGCAGGTGAAAATCTTAATATGTTTTAACAATATATTTTCTTAATAAATATGATCAGTATGCTTGAACACAATTTATTATGACTTCTATGTGATCAGTATGAACTTATTAATTTTTACAAAGAATTTATAATTAACTGTGCATCTTACCACTTAACCACATTTCATTTCAAACTAGCCATGTGTCAAGCTGGTGGCTACCATATTGGATAACGCAACTTTAGCTTTTAAAGCTGGAATTGGGCTGGGCGTGGTGGCGCACGCTTGTCATCCCAGCATTTGGGAGGCTGAGACTGGAGGATCGCGGTTTGCAGACAGCCTCAGCGACTTAGTAAGGCCTCTGCAACTCAGTGAGACCCGGTTTCAAAATAAAGAATAAAAAGTAGGGGAGGGAGTGTAGCTCAGAGGTTGAATGCCCCTGGGTTCCATCCCCAGACCCGCAAAAAAAAAAAAAAAATAAATAAATAAATAAAAATAAATAAATAAATAAAAATAAAAAATAAATAGATAAAGCTGGAATTGGACTGCAAATGATCTCCAATAAGCAAATCAAACTTAAAATTCTTCTCTTGACTACAGTAATCATGCATCCCTGTAACATGACCTCTTCTATAATGGCAGTATCAAAGTAAAAATCTACCGGGCAGATATGTAAAAAAAATTAAATTTATAAATTTTAGAGATTTTGATCTGCATTGCAAACAGCAGCTTTCATTTACTGAGCATTCACTCTGTGCCAGGCACTATGCCACCCTTTAAATGGTTGTGGAAAGTACTTCAATTATCTCCTTTTCATAGCAGAGGAAGTTGAGCTGAGAAAGGTTAATTAACTCGTGTAAAATCACACAGCTTGTGAGCTGTGGAGCCATCGTTTGATTTCCTGCTGCCTGGCTCTGGCCCCTCTGCTCCTAGCTTCCAAACCCTACTCCCTCCCGAAAATGAATTCATCCGCCTGCAGATTAAGTGAATTTCAAAATTAACACTACAAGAGAGAGCGAGAGTGCGCAAATGGAAGTACTTGTCGAATTCCCCATGCCTGGGTTCATTTCAGCAATTTGCTGCGGGCCTATGGCACGTAACATCCTTCAGGAATGTTAGGGTCCCCTTGCCTCTGGCTGGTATGTTCTGACTATAACAGGCTGCTACTGAGCACGGGCTCGGAAGCTTTAAGAAGTTCCTAAAAAGATGTGCACGGCTCAGCATATTTATCTTGGGCAGGGCTGGGATATAGCTCAGTGGTAAAGTGCTTGCCCTGCATGTGCAACACCCTAGGTTGGATCCCCAGGGTCAAAAAAACCCCAAATGTATATGTTTTTTCAATAGTTCTTACCTTTTTTGCTAGTTCTTCTCTGGGCAAAAGATAGCATTTATATTCCAGTTAGAAATCTTATTTATCAACCAAGTGCCGCCATATTGAATATCTATAACACATTCGACATAGTATTTTTCTCTGCAAAGTTCGGAGCCTAATAGAAAATATACAAATATGCTTTATATGTGCACAGCAATGCAGTACATGTAGCTCTAAAAGCAATTACGTGTTTAACTTATGTCCCATTGTCCTATATATAGAACGCCCCTAAGAACCCATAACAGCTAATGGGGAATTAAAATTTAATACTCAGTTTTCTATCCCTCTATTTCGAATTCCAACTTTAATGTTAGAACTTTTGGGACAAACAATAGTACTTATTATTCTCACTTTATGAAAGAGATATTGAGACTTACATTTAAGTTCTCACTCAAGGTCACACAACTAGTAAAGACTAAAGACCTGAACCCACCAGACTCAAGTTCAAGGCTCTTGAACTTCTATTATCTGATCTCGTTGGGAAATAAATCCATATTCCTATGGGCTGCCTTTCTACATTATCTGAGCTGTCCTCATATAGAAAAATAATTTTATAAAACAGGTCTGTCTCAGCCGGGTGTGGTGGCGCACGCTTGTAATCCCCGCGCTTGGGAGGCTGAGACAGGAGGATCACACAGGTTTGAAGCCAGCCTCAGCTACTTAGTGAGGCTCTCAGCAACTTAGTGAGACCCTGTTTCCAAATAAAATAGAAAATAGGTCTGGGAGTATAGCCCGGAGATAGAAAGCCCTTGGGTTCCACCCCCAGTACCACCACCCAAAAAAAAAAAAACAAAAAAAAAACAGGTCTCTCTCTCTGGGAAATGGGCTCAGAAGTACAATAAATCTCTCCAAAGGCTTGCATTAAAATTTTTTCAAAATGACAATCCTGCTGCTGAAAATACAGTCCCCACCCTGTAGGTTTTCTTGGTTCCAGAACTAGTCTCCACTGTCAGGACTTTTACTATCCACCTCAAGTTTACTGGAATCTCTTCCATTTGGGAATTTCTTCACTAATTAATCTTAAAAATCTTCCCCTCCCTGCCTTGTTTGTTTTTGTATTTATTTTTTGTTTTGTAGTGCTGGGGACTGAACCCAGGACCTCACACATGCTAAGCAAGTACTGTACCACTGAGCCCCTCCCCTTCCCTGCCTGAGCTGCGGTCCCATATTCTAGCAGTTGATGTCATTACTAATACATTTTGTTTCTAGTCTAAAATAATCTTGCTTATGCTTTGCCTCAGCAAAAAACAAGTGCACCCTATTTTGACAAACCTTCAAACTTCTGTTGGGATATTTATTTATTAATTGCTAAGCGAGTATGTATAACCTACAGATTCATTACCAATAAAAACATATACCGCTGAAGGTATAAAAAGAGAGACCAGGCCATACCCTGAATTATTCTAAGTAATTTATTTTATCTCACTGTTACCCTAGTTATTAAAAATGGTTGTTTAAAAATGTAATTCCCAAATTTTAAGAAGCTTGGGTGAGAAAGAAGCCTCAATATCTTGACATGCCCACTAGCAACTTTTTTTTTTTTTTTAATATACTGAGCATTGTATCCAGGGGCTCTGAGCTACAACCCCACCCCTATTTTTTATCCTTTATTTTGAAACAGGGTCTCACTAAGTTGCAGAGTCACACTAAGTAGCTGAGGCTGGCCGAGAACCCAGATCCTTCTGTCTTGGCCTCTCAAGTACTGGGATTAGTACTGGGAACACAAACATGCACCACCACGCCCGGCTATTAAACCAATTAAAAAAATATCAAAGTCAAACAACAAAAATTGCCCTGAATCCATACACAGGTGGCCCCGTTTTGAAGAAATAATGTGGCCTTAAGAATAAAAAAGCGTCACAACTAAAAAACTTCAATTCTGCAAAGATAGGTCCGCAGACCTCCTGGAGGAAACCCCAGCACTGTCACAGATAAAACTTCCTGAGGGAATTTTTCCCCACTAATCAGTTCGATCCCTGTAATAAAAATCTTGGCTGGCTACCACAGCTCCACGTGGATCCAGGGCCTCGGCCCAGATTCTGCACACCGTAGCCCCGGGTGATGTGAGGCCAAGGCTTAGAATGATCTAAGAGCAAATGTTTGGGGAGACTTTCAAAGAGCAGACCGGGTAAATACTACGGCTGCCAGAGGTGTACAAGTGCTCTCCGTCTCCCCCGACAGGGACACTCCTCACTAGAAAGAAAAGTGTCCTTTTAGGCAAAAATGAATTTTTCTTCCACTGTCTCCCTTGGCCCAAACAATGCACTGGACACACAGGGGCTCTGCAGAAGTTGGTTTGAGCACTGCTCCCCGGGCTTTGACAGCCGCAGCAGCAGGTCAGCTGTGCTAGCATTTTTTTTGCAATTCGCAAAGAGCACTGTCACTGAAATCAGGTGTCTGCGCCCCAGTACTGGTGGACAGCAATCCTGGAGAGGTCAGCCCTAAAGCCAGTGCCACTTTACGCAGTCTGTCTCGAGAGAACGGGCCCCTAGAGCAGGGCCGGGTGACGGCTCGCGGGGCGGGACCCCGCAAGGGAGGCCGGCGGCGGGCCGGGGAGGGCGGCCCCGGGCCGAGCAACCCCTCTTCCGGGCAAGCCCAGGGCGTGAGTCACTGGAGAGCGCGGGGGGACGGGTGGCCGGAGCGGCGATCGAGGGGTCCGAGGAGGGTGGGGCGGAACTTAACCGGGAAGTGGGCTTCAAAGGGGGCTCCCTCTGGGGGGGTCTCGGAGCTGGGGCGCCAGGGGCCGGGAAACCCAAAGCGCGGAGCCAGGGAGGAGCTGGGGGCGGCCGAGGAGGAGGCCGGCCAGCCGGCGGCGCGGAAATCTCCCGCGCTCTGGGGCCGGCCCCTCCTCCCCAGCCCGGCCTCCCGCCCCTCGCCGCGGCCCAGCCAGCCAGCCGGCTCCTCCCGCTGCCCCAGCAACGCGGCCGGCGCCCCAGCCCCTTCCCCCGCCGGGGCCGCGAAGCCGGCCGCCACCCCCCCCTCGAGCCCGGCTGGGCGGCTCCGCGCGCAGCCAGTGACGGCACGGCGGGGAGCGTGGCCAATCGGCGCGGCCCCGAGGCCCCGCCCCCGCGCCCGCAGCCAATGAGGCGCCGGCGCCGGCGGCCGCGGCGGGGTGAGAGGGCGCGAGGCCCCGCCCCGCCCTCGCCTGGCCCTCGGCCCCGCCTTCCCGCCGGCCCCCAGCCCGCGCCGCCGCTGGTGCCGGTCCCGCGCTGGGCCCGCCCCCGCCCCTCCCGCGGCCCGCCAGCGCGCCTCACGGCTCCTGTCTCCCCTCCCTCCTTCTCTCTCACGCCTAGCGCAATGGCGGCGGCCGCGGCGGAGCAGCAACAGTTCTACCTGCTCCTGGGAAACCTGCTCAGCCCCGACAATGTGGTCCGGAAACAGGCGGAGGTAAGCGAGCCCGCCGCCCCGTCCCCCCGCCGGCCGGGCCCTCGGCGGCGGCGCACAGGCCGGCGGCGGCCGAGCCCACGTGTGGGGCCCGCCGGGCCCGCCCGGCCCTCGCAGCCCCGGCGCCGGTTGCCGCCCGCCGCCCCCCGCACACGTGCGGGCCGCCCCGCCCGGCCGCCGGCCTGTGCGCCGCCCGCCCGCCCGGCCAGGCCGAGCGCGCCGCCGCCGCCCGACTCGCCCGGCGCGGCCTCGGCCCCGCGCGCCGGGGAAGTTGCGGGAGGTCCCTGGCTCCGGGTCCCGGGCGGCCGGAGAGCTGCGGGCCCCGGCGGGGTGCGCCGCGGCTCGACGTGGCCCAACTGGGCCGGCGCCGTCTGTGGACGGCGTGGATGTAATTGAGTCCAACCCGAATGCCTTTCCCCTTCTCTCTCGGAGGGAGTTGGGGAGAGGGCTTCAACATCTCTGAGCTCATTCGTGGGCGAGCGGTAGGACACAGCTCCGTAGACGACGGATGTTACGTTGTCAGCGGAGAGACCGCGGTCTAGGGGACACACTTGGAAAAAGGAAAGGGAGAACTTTGCGATCTGCCCTCAAAACTTGATTATACACGGAGTTCTCTCCAGCCACGTGATTGGAGCTATTGATGAGATTCACGAAGACTATTCAGATATTTTCACAGTGCCAAAACTTACTATACCTATAGCTGATGAAATTGATAGGGTCTTTTATTTTTTCACTGGTCTTAAAGAGTTTATAGTTATCTTTTAAACCATAGTGTTTGAGTAGATGGAGGATATGATGGTCAGACTTAAGTAGTTTAATAATAAGTGAGGCAAATATGCTGGACGTTTCTGTATGAAAAAACTCTTAAACTATTATCTTAATAACTTTCTCTGCATTTATGCATGTAATACATGTTCAGGATAAAAGTTTAAACAATACAGATTGTTTTTAGCCTATTATCCAAAGATAAATTATTTTTGAATGTTTCACAGATCTTAAAAACAAGTTCTTTACAAAAGCACCCATATTTACTTGAATGGGCATACAATACATACATTATTTTGCAACTTGGAATTTTCGCATTGTCACATGAGTTTTTTTTTTTAAAGCAGCTAGAAACCATACAATCAGAGATAAGGGTGTATTATTTATTTAAGTAGTCCCCTATTAGTGAATAATTAGAGGTTTCTAGTTTCCTGCTCTTAGAAATAGTGGTGTAAATAGGAGTACATGTGAACCTGTCTTTGCATACTTGGTGAGGTTTACTTGTAGAATACCTAAAAGTAACATTTGTGCTGAGAAGCACAATTAGTTTCATGGATTTGCTCTCAGGACATAGTGATGCTAAAAAACATTTTGGTGCTTTCTGCTAACTGGAGATAATTCTTTGCCAAAGTAAATTCTTAATCCCAACCCATAATAGAAATTTCCATGTGTTAAAAAGCAGAACAGCAATGTAATTAGTAAGCTAGTTTAATTCTCCCTCTTTCCTCCAGTTGCTTAAGTCTCTATTGTCAAACCTAGTGGGGCATCTCTCTTCTATTGAACTAAATGCCAGTGTCTGGATCAGCTTGGATTCCAGTTGGTGCCTGTTGTAAATCTTTTATTATCACTTATATCACTTTGGGGATAGTTAGCATTCAGCACTTTTTCTCGTAAAGAACAATTGGAAATAAGTATTGTTATTCTCTTAGTCTGTTTATTCCTAGTGAAAACACTCAGATATTACATTCTACTTTCTTTGTCCCCGAGAAAATGTGTATGTGTGTAAAATAAATACTACGATGCAGAATTTGATTTTACAAAAAAAGTAAGTGCTAGAGGAACAATCTTTGGCACCACATAATCTAGTACTGAGTTGGTCTGTGAATAGAGCTTCTTAGGAAAGCAAAGTATTTCAGAAGTACATGAAGATACCTCACTAACCTTCATTTTGCTTTATGAAGTAAACCCTTTATGAGTAATTAAATAAAATTGAGCATTAACTCTGATACAAAGTAAATATTCTACCTCTGAGCTGTCCCCCCAACCCTATTTTTTTTTTTATTTTGGAATGGGGTCTAAGTTGCTGAAGCTAGCAGTGAACCTGCTGTCCTCCTGTCTCAGCCTCCTAGGTACTGGGATTACAAGTGTGCGGTACCATGCTTGGCTTAAAACTTTCTATTGTATAAGCCATTTGATAAGGCTTCAGATTTTATTTCTGTTATAATTTTTTTAAGATTTACAGAAAATATTTCTTAAGGTGTTTTTCATACTTAAAATTATTTGAATGCCTTTAAGTCTCAAATAGATGTTAACATGCCTGGCGTGGTAGCGCACTAGTAATCCCAGCGTTTGGGAGGCTGAGACAGGAGGATCCAGGTTCATGGCCAGCCTCAGTTAGTGAGGCTCTTTGCAACTCAGTGAGACCCTGTTTTGAAATAAAGAATAGCGGGGCATGGTGGCGCACGCTTGTAATCCCAGCATTCGGGAGGCTGAGACCGGAGGATCGCGGTTCGCCGACAGCCTCAGCTACTTAGTGAGGACCTCTGCAACTCAGTGAGACCTGGTTTCAAAATAAAGAATAAAAATAGGGCAGGGGGTGTAGTTTGGAGGTAAAATGCCCCTGGGTTCCATCCCCAGACCCGCAAAAAAAAAATAAATAAATAAAGAATAAAAAAAATAGGGCTGGAGGAGTAGCTCGGAGATAGAATGCCCCTGGGTTCCATCTATAGTACCGCAATATATATAACATATATGTGTGTTAACATGAATAAATAATTGGCAAGTTCACAGTTGAAACCTGTGATATTTGTGGCTATATATTTGTGTATCTCATTAAATGTATGCATGAATTTTATATTCTCCATATAGACTTGGTTCCTCATTGATTCTAATATAGAACTTCATTGTTCAGATTTGAATTGAATAAAGATAATATTGAAAGATATACCTGATTAGTGAGGAATCAGGGTGTTTCTGAGGTTAAAGTTTGTCACCACTTCCAATTTTTCATATAAGGCAGGCTTACCATCAACCTTTATGGGATAAACAAGATGAGGATTTAATAGCCTTTCTTTGTGGGCAAAGGAGGGGGGAGAGGAGAGATCTTTACTTTGTGTAATTATATGTGGTAGAAAAAAAAAAGAAATTGAAGTTTTATTTTATTTTTTTTTGAAGTTTTATTTGCCACAACAGTGGAAACATCCATGGAACCTATGTGGATCAGTGCTAAGACTAGTCTTAGAAATATTTCTTACAGTATTTGCTGTATTCTTTTTTTTTTTTTGGTGGTGCTAGAGATTGAACCCAGGAGCATTTTACCTCCGAGCTACACCCCCAGACCGATTTTTTATTCTTTATTTTGAAACAGGGTCTCACTGAGTTGCAAGGGCATTACTAAGTAGCTTAGGCTGTCTGTGAACAGCGATCATTCCATCTCAGCCTCCCAAGTACTGGGATTATAAGCATGTGCCACCTTGCCCATCTTTAAAAAGATTTTTTTTTGGGGGGGGGTGGTACTGGGGTTCCTGGAAACCCTTCTACCTCCGGGCTACACTCCCAGACCTATTTTATATTTTAATTTGGAAACAGGGTCTCTTAAGCCAGGGAGGCTGGCTTCGAACCAGAGAGATCCTCCTGTCCCCGCCTCCCAAGTGCTGGGATTACAAGCTGTGCCACCACGCCCGGCTTAAAAAGATTTTTAATGTTGTATTGTGTGAGACTATTGAAATGAAAAGGTTATACTGAGCCAGGCATGGTGGCATATGGCTGTGTAACCCTAGTACTTAGGAAGCTGAGACTAAAGGACCACAGGTTAGAGGACAGCCTCAGCAAATAGTGAGATTCTCATCAACCTAGCAAGACCCTGTTTCAAAATAAAAATAAAATAGGGCGGGGAGGGGTATACCTCAGAGGTTGAATGCCCCTGAGTTCAATCCATAGTAGCACCAAAAAAAAGAAAAAGAAAAAAAACAAGGTCTTACTGGTTTTGAGTTGCTTTTGTAAAAATTAAGTGAAAAATCTCAAGGTACATATTCATTTTTACAGTCAGCTGTGAATGTCTTTACATAAGTTATCTTATTTTTTGATAAATTCAGACCATCCTCTGTCCTCAGCTCTGAATAATTTTTGGCTGTCTTCAGCATTGTTGTGATCCTGTGTGCTTTTTATTAGAGTGGAACTTAAAGGTTATAAGAAAATCTTAAATTCTTCCTTCTCCCAAAATCTATTCTTCCCCAAACTGAGATATGTTTGGGAAGTTTAAAAACTAGCACTGCATAAATAAAACTGTGCTCTTGAGAGGGCAATCCCGCTCCCCAGGAAGCTCTGAGCTGGAAGTGCCAGAGAGATTGGAGCCACATTGGCCTTTGAAGACCAAGGTCTGCCCATCACTGTTATCTTTGATCTTGGCAAGTCATTTAAGGTATGATCCTTTATCTCCACCTGTCAGTATCTTGGGGATGCCATGAAGCACTTAAAGGTAGCCAGTAGCAATGAGGTTCTCAGTAGTAGTCTTGTTCTTCCTCCCTTACACTTTGGTCCATAGAGGCCAGGTGATTGATTCTAAATTGTGTCATCCAGAGAGCCAGCAAGCTCTTTGAATTTAAGACTGCTAAAAAATTAATGTTGTCTACATTAGATTGTTAAAGGGGATAAATGAGAGTCGATTATCGTTTATTTACTAAGAAGTTTTTTTAGAGAAAGAATTCTAAGTGTACTTCAATTGGTATCTTTTCCGCAGGTAAAATAGGCTGCCATTGTTGGAACTTTTTTTGTGTGTGGGTCTGGGGGTGGAACCCAGGGGTATTTGACCTCTGACCTACACCCCCTGCCCTATTTTTTTTATCATTTATTTTGAAACCGGTCTCAGTGTTTTGCAGAGGGCCTCACTAAGTAGCCGAGTGATCGCGATCCTCTGGTCTCAGCCTCCCAAATGCTGGGATTACAAGCGTGCGCCACCATGCCCAGCATTGTTGGAACTTTTGAACATGCGCCTGAATCTATACTTCAATTTACTTTATTCTGTGTGGGTGTGGAGTCTAGGGATTGAACCCAGGAGTCTTTTACCTCCAAGCTGCAACCCTAGCCCTATTTACTTTTATTTTGAAATAGGGTCTCACTGGGTTGATTAGTCTAATACTGAGGCTGTCCTTGAACCTGCAATTACTTGTTCTCAGCCTTTCAAGCAATAGGATTACAGGCATGCTCCACCACAATGGACTTCCATTTACTTTGACCAACATGTAGATGGTTCTTGTTTTTTAATCCATTCTCGAGATCTTTTAATTGGTGTTAACTTGTTCTGATTTTACAGGGTTTTTTCCCCCTTGTACCAAGAATTGAACCCAGGACATTCTACCTCCAAATTACACCTACCACCCTTTTTATTTTTATATTATTTATTTATTTATTTTTGTGTTATTAGGGATTGGACCCAGGGGCATTATACCTATAAGCTACACCTCCAGCCATCCCCCCCCTTTTTTTTTTACAGGTTTGTGGATGAAACCCAGGGGCATTTGACCTCCAAGCTACACCCCCTGCCCTATTTTTTTATTTATTTTTAAAACAGGGTCTCACTAAATTGCAGAGAGCCTCATAAGTAGCTGAAGCTGTCCGCAAATCGTGATCCTCTGGTCTCAGCCTCCCAAATGCTGGGATTACAAGCATGCGCCACCACGCCCGGCTTCCAGCCCTATGTTTTACTGTTTTTTTCTTTTTTTGTGTGATACTGGGGATGGAACTTCTGGGCTACACCCCCATTTTGAAACAGGGTCTCACTGAGTTGCAAAGGGCCTCATTAAGTACCTGAGAGTGTCATAAACCAGGATCCTCCTGTCTAAGCCTCCCAAATGCTGGGATTACAAGTGTGCACCACCATGCTCGGCTGAGAAAAATCTATTTAGAGAGCTAAGTAGAAAAGAATTTAATAAGTAATTCTTTAGCCATCTTCTCTCTCCTAACCTATTTGGGTATATCTAACATCACAAAATGTATTGATTTTGTTTGAGGCTTTTTTGGGGGGGGGGGATACTGGAGATGGAACCCAGGGGCATTCTACCTCTGAGCTACACCCCCAGCCCTATTTTTTATTCTTTATTTTGAAACAGGGTCTCACTGAGTTGCAAAGGGCTTCACTTAAGTAGCTGAGGCTGTCAGCAAACCACATCCTACTCTCTCAGCCTCCCAAATGCTGGGATTACAAGTGTGCTCCACCACATTCAGCTATAAAATACATTGTTAACACTGGGTCTAGATATCTTGTGCATAGATACTCCCTTTTTTTTCCCTCTTAGTACTGGGGATTAAACCTAAGGGTATTCTACCTCTGAGCTAGATCCCCAGCCCTGTATTTATGTATTTATTTACTTATTTATTGTGGTACTAAAGATTGAACACGGACACTCTACCTCTGAGGTACACTCCAGTCTTTTTTTTTTTTTTTTTTGAAACAGGATCTTGCTAAGTCGCTAGGGCTGTGATACTCTAACCTGTGATCCTCCTGTCTCACTTCCCAAGTGCTGGGATTACAGGTATGTGCCACGCACCTGGTTTATTTTTTATTGTGAAGCAGGATTTCACTAGTTGCTAAACCTGGGATTCTCCTGTCTCAGCCTCCTAAGTACTTGGATTACAGGCATGCACTGCCATGCTGCCATGCCAAGCAGGTGTTTCCCATTTTTTTCATTTCTCGGACTGGTTTACTCATGATATATTCTAACCTTTAACTTTCTTTTCCATGTAGGAAACATATGAGAATATCCCAGGCCAATCAAAGATCACATTCCTCTTACAAGCCATCAGAAATACAGCCGCTGCTGAGGAGGTACTACTTCAGTGTTTGAGAATATGAAATTCTTACAACACTAGTTGGGTATTGGCCAGTGATCAGAAGTGCATAATGAGAATTATTTGATAGCATATGTTACTAGAACTTCCATGCTTAAACCCTCCTAGGAGTTTTTTGGGCGGTACTGGGGATGAAACCCCCCAGGGGCATTCTACCTCCAAGCGACACCCCCAGCCATATTTTTTATTCTTTATTTTTTATTTTTTGAAAATTTAAAGAAGTTTATTAAAAAGATAGAAATACAGAAGATAGTTACAGCCCCATGCCAGAATGGCATGGGGGGGTGGTACGAGCCAATTCACCACCCCCTTTTTATTCTTTATTTTGAAATAGAATCTCACTGAGTTGCAGAGGGCCTCACTAAGTAGTTGAGGCTGTCCTCGAACAACTATCCTCCTGTCTCAGCCTCCCAAATGCTGGGATTACAAACGCTCCCATGCCTGTCTGAAACTTAAATATATTCTATAGATTAAAAGTGGGAATCCAAGAATATATATGTTGAAATTGATAGCACTTTTTAGGTATTGGGAACTTAAAATATTTGTTTGAAAGACACAAACATAAATGATTTCAAAGCAATTTTTTTTTCTAAGAGACTAATGAAAAAGTTAGTTATATGAAAAGATAGACCAGACTGGGAGCTTAAGGCTAGAGAAGAAAGACATTTATATTCTAGAATAAGAGCCACATAAACAGTCTGTGTAAGAGCTTTATAGGGTTTATAATTTCAGATTTGTTTTCCCCCTAAAGAATATATTAAAAATAGCAATTAAAGTTTTATCATAGCTAAGATGTTCTGTGGAATTCTAATGTATTTAGAAGTTTCTCTCACTTGTAAGTAAAAATGGCTTATTATGTGGATATAATAGAAAGTTGTATGGCTTATGCTTCAAAAAACACTGAAGGTGCTTTTAAAATGAATATCAATATACATATGAACATAAAACAGTGGAGTAAATCAGTGGCAAAGTAAATCTAGTTGTTGAACAATTTTCTCTAGTAAGACATTTAAGTTGCTAATAGTGTTACCTATTTTCAGGCTAGACAAATGGCTGCCGTTCTTCTGAGACGTCTTTTGTCCTCTGCATTTGATGAAGTCTATCCAACTCTTCCATCAGATGTTCAGACTGCCATCAAGAGTGAACTATTAATAATTATTCAGATGGAAACACAATCTAGCATGAGGAAAAAAATTTGTGATATTGCTGCAGAATTGGCCAGGAATCTAATAGGTGTGTATGCAAGTGCATTATTAGATTACAAAGAAAAGGGTTATAGTCTGCCCTTTTCTTTTTTCGTTAATGAAATCTTAAGATTCGCAGGTTCCGGGGTACTATCTACTGCTGCTCCCCCCCCCACCCATCCCCCGTACCAGGGATTGAACCCAGGGGCTTTCTACCTCTGAGCTATACCCCCAGCCCTATTTTTTATTCTTTATTTTGAAACTCTCACTGAGTTGCAAAGGGCCTCACTAAGTAGTTGAGGCTGTCCTTGAACCTCGATCCTCCTATCTCAGCCTCCCAAGTACTTGGATTACAAGAGCGCGCTGCCACCACATCACACGGGGTGTGTGTGTGTGTGTGTGTGTGTGTGTGTGTGTGTGCGCGCGCGCGTGCTTTTTTTGTGTGTGTGTGTTACTGGGGATGAAACCCAGGGGCGTTCTACCTTTGAGCTACACCCCCAGCCCTAGTTTTTATTCTTTATTTTTAATTTAATATTATTTACTTTTTTTTTTTTTTTTTTTTTTTTGCAGTACTAAGGGTGGAACCCAGGGGCATTCTGCCTCCGGGCTATGCTCCCAACCCTAATTTTTACTTTTTATTTTGAAGCAGGGTCTCACTGAATTGGAAAGGGCCTCCCTAAATAGCTGAGGCTATCCGCGAACTGCGATCCTTCTGACTCAGCCTCCTGAATGCTGGGATTACAAGCGTGCGCCACCATGTCCGGCTCTCTGTGTTGATGAAAGACTTACTACTTGCTGAGAGGCTGTCCTTGAACCTGCGATCCTCCTGTCTCAGCCTTCCAAGTACAGGGGTTACAGGTGTGCGCCACCATGCCCAGCTGTGGTTATGAAATTTAGGCAGAATACTTACCTACTGGCATTTATTTATTTAATTATTTTATTTTTTAATTTTTTTGGTGGTACTGGGGGTGGAACCCAGAGGCTTTCTACCTCCGGACTATACTCCCAGACCTATTTATATTTTATTTGGAAACAGGGTCTCACTGAGTTGCTGAGAGCCTCACTGAGTAGCTGAAGCTGGCTTTGAACCTGTGCGATCCTCCTGTCTCAGCCTCCCAGGCGTCAGGATTACAAGCGTGCGCCACCACGCCTGGCCCTCCTACTGGCATTTAAAACATCCATACTGAAAGATGATTCTGTGACTTGAAAATTGTCAGTTATGCGTCTTTAAATAAAATATTCAAGGTTTTAGAAATACAGGCTAACTGCTGGTATAACTTTATAAATAAAATTTACCATTGGCTGGGTGTCATGGCGTACACCTGTAGTCTTTGTCCAGAGACTGAGGCAGGAGAATGGCAATTTTGAGGCCATCCTGGACAGCTTAGCAAGATCCTGACTGAAGATAAAAGGGTTGGCAACTTAGTTTAGTGGCAAAGCAGTTGCATAGCATGCATCATTCTCTTGAGTTTGATCCCCAGATGCAGAAAAAGTAATTAAGTACATAATTTTAAAAAAATAGGCTAGGTATGGTGGCTCATGCTTGTAATTCCAACATTTGGGAGGCTGATAGAAGAGGATCACAGTTCATAGACCCCCTCAGCTACTACTTAATGAGGCCCTTTGCAACTTAGTGAAACCTTGTTTCAAAATAAAGAATAAAATAAAAAGCCTGGTGTGGTGGCACAAGCTTGTAATCCCAGCATTCCGGAGGCTGAGACCTGGAGGATCTTGGTTCGCAGACAGCCTCAGCTACTTAGTGAGGCCTTCTGCAACTCAGTGATTCCTGGTTTCAAAATAAAGAATAAAAAATAGGGCAGGGGGTGTAGCTCAGAGGTCAAATGCCCCGAGTTCTATCTCTAGACCCGCAAAAAAAAAAAAAGAAAGAAAAAAGAAGGCTGGAGGTGTAGCTCAGAGGTAGAATGCCCCTGGGTTCCATCCCCAGTACTACAATAAAATAAAGAAAATCATTAAAATCTTTGTGCTCCCAGCATTCGGGAGGCTGAGACCGGAGGATCGTGGTTCACGGACTGCCTCAGCTACTTAGGCCCTCTGCAACTCCAAGAGACTCTGTTTCAAAATAAAGAATAAAAAATAGGGCAAGGGGTGTAGCTTGGAGGTCGAATGCCCCTAGGTTCCATCCTTAGACCCACAAAAAGAAAATCTCGTTGTTTATGCTGTTACATGTGTATGTTGGTAAGTTGTGTACATGATGGTATTTCACTACTGTATTTTAGACAGTACTGCTCTCCCCACACTCAGCAGGCTAAGCTTCTACCGCTGAGGTACACCCCCAGCCTCTACATCATTATTTTTCCACAAGGATTCACAGGTGTGATAGTAAAAGCAGAGTTCCATGTCATCATTTTTAATAGTTCTTAAGGATACCTCATGACAGTAGGGATTTTTTTTTCCCAGTACTGGAGATGGAACCCAGGGACATTCTACCTCTGAGCTACACCCCCAGCCCTATTTTTTGTTCTTTATTTTGAAACAGGGTCTCACTAAGCAGCTGAGGCTGTCTGAACCGCGATCCTCGTGTCTCAGCCTCCCAAATGGTGGGCTTACAAGTGTGCCCACCATGCCCGACAAAGGTAAGGGTTAAATAGAATATTATTAGTTGCCCATAGCATGCCATGACACTGGTTTTTTTTTTTTTTTTTTTTTTTTGTGGTACTGGGGATGGAACCCTTTTCCAGGTTACACTACCAGACCTATTGTATATTTTTATTTGGAAGCAGCGTCTTTTAAGCCAGCGAGGTTGGCTTAGAACCTGTGCGATCCTCTTGTCTCTGCCTCCCAAGTGTGGGGATTACAAATGTGCCCCACCACGCCCGGCTCACTGATTTTAATAAAACCACAATGCAGAAGGTTTTGCTCAGTTTAGCTAGCAGATTGTTATCCTTTCTAGTGTTAACAAATTTTTAAAAGCTAATAGGGAATGTGTCAGGCTTTTATATTTTATATAGATGAGTTAAAATCCACTGAAACTTTTAATTTTGAATATTTTAAATAGATTATTGTTATTATAATCTATTACTATAATAGATTATTTTTAAGTTTGCTTATTTGTGTATGTTAATGGGGATTAAACCCGGGAGCAGTCTACCTCCAAGCTATCCCTCCAGCCCAATTTTTATTTATTTTAATTTGAAACAATCTAGGTTGATGAGTTTTGTTACTTGCTGAAGCTGTCCTCGAACCTGTTATCCTGGAACTGAGGTTACAGGCACGTGGCACCATGCCTGGCTTTTGCCTGCTTTTAAACTCTTTAGTGACAATCGTTATTAACTGAAGGATTTAACCAAACATTTGTACAAGTAAGGTAGACGTGATTGTGCTCACTTCTCATCCCAGCATTCGGGAGGCTGAGACAGGATCGTGGTTCATGGACAGTCTCGGTTACTTAGTGAGGCCCTTTGCAACCCAGTGAGACTGTTTCCAAATAAGGAATAAAAAAAAAAATAGGACTAGGGGTATAGCTCAGAGGTAGAATGCCCCTGGGTTTCATCCCCAGTACCTAAAAACAAAAAAACACAACTTTTTTTTTTTGGTGGTACTGGAGATGGAACATAGGAGCTTTCTACCCCAGGGCTACACTCCCAGACCTCTTTCATATTTTATTTGGAAACAGTCTCCCTAAGTTGCTGAGAGCCTCTCTTAAGTAGCTGAGGATGGCTTCGAACCTGTGTGATTCTCCTGTCTCTGCCTTCCAAGCACTGGGATTACAGGTATGCGCCACCACGCCAGGCTACAAGTATCTGTACAAGTAAAATACTTGCCTTTTCATCTGGGTGTGGTGGCACATACCTATAATCCTTGTTCTTGGGAAACTGAGGCAGGAGGACCATAAGTTCAAGGACAACCTGTTCAATTTAGCCAGATCCTGTTTCAAAACAAGGACTGGAGATGTTGCTCAGTGGTAGAATGTCCCAGGATTCAATTTCCAATACCATGTGAAAAAAAAAAATGCTTTCTATTTAAATTCTATTGCTTAGGAAAAAACTGCTGCTATATAATCTCTATTTAGGTAACCCCGCACAAAATTTTTTTCTTTTGCCTACTTTTAAATTCTTTAGTTTTATTTATTTTATGCCATTTTTATGGTCTAAGGACTCAATTTCATTGAAATTTAACCTAGAGAGACCTTGGTTCAAAAATAAACAGGGCTAAGCCGCACATTATGGTACACATTTGTAATCCCAGCATTCAGGAGGCTGAGACCAGAGGATTGCAGTTCGTGGACAGCCCCAGCTACTTAGTGAGGTCCTCTACAACTTAGTGAAACTCTGTTTCAAATAAAGAATAAAAAATAGGCCAGAGGGTGTAGCTCGGGGGACAAATACCCCTGGGTTCCATCCCCAGACCCACAAGAATAAAATAAACAGGGCTAGCTGGGTGTGATGGTGTACACTTGTAATCTCAGCATTTGGGAGTCTAAGACAGGAGGATTGTGGTTCGTGGACAGCCTCAGCCACGCAGTCAAGCCCTTTGCTATGCAGTGAGACCCTGTTTCAAAATAAGGGAAAAAAATAGGGCTGGGGGTGTAGCTCAAAGGTAAAATGCCTCAGGGTTCCATTCCACTACCGCAAATAAATAAGTAAACAGGGGTGAGGGTATAGCTCAGAGGCCCTGAGTTCAATCCCCAATACCTTATAAAAAATACTAGAGATAGAGAAAGTAACATTGACACTTATGGGGCTTCTTTTTGTTATTTTTTTTTGTTTGTTTTTGGTGGGGTTTTTTTGTGGGTCTGGGGATGGAACCCAAGGGTATTTGACCCCTGAGCTACACCCCTGCCCTATTTTTTATTCTTTATTTTGGAACAGGGTCTCACAAAGTTGCAGAGGGCCTTACTAAGTAGCTGGGTTTTTTTATATATATATTTTATTTGGAAACAGGGTCTCTGAAGCCAGCTGAGCCTGGCTTCCAACCCGTACAATCCTCCTGTCTCAGCCTCCCAGGCGCAGGGATTACAAGTGTGCGCCACCATGCCCAGCTTACACTACTATGTATTTTGAAATAGGTTTATGAAATGAAAGGATTCATCCTGAATACTTTGAAGCTTGACGTACACCTTCATGCCTGGTTTTTGTTGGTTTTTGTTTGTTTTTTTAGATGAAGATGGCAACAACCAGTGGCCCGAAGGTTTGAAGTTCCTTTTTGATTCAGTCAGCTCTCAAAACATGGGATTGCGGGAAGCTGCCCTTCACATATTCTGGTATTATATACTGATATCAATTTTTTTTAAACTTTAATATCATAGATGTTGAAAATATACTTTAATGGATTGTTTAACCTAATTTTGCTTTGGGGCTTAAAATGAGAGTGATGCCTGTCACTAAGCCTTGTATTTATGTTAAAATCAAAGTTGGAAAGAAAAAAAACTCTTTCTCACACTGCAATTTTATTCTTTTTTGTCTTTTCTAAGGTTCTTATAAGGTTTTGAGAATTTTCTTGAATAGTTTCCTTTATTTGGAGATTAACAGTACCAATATAGCTTTTAGAAAATCACTTTAATAATGGTATCTTGAAAATGAAGAGAATACTAGTGAATCTCCATTGTGTTTTCTTAGTCTTCTGTGAACATGCTTAATAATGTCTTAACTAAATTCTGCGTATTTACAAACATGATTTTAGAATTAGGTGATTGTTTTTTGCTTACTCTGTTACCATAGTTTTCTTCTGTATTTAAAATATGATTAATATGTTGGGTTTTGGGGGGTTTTTTTTGGTGGTACTAGGGGTGGAACCCAGAGGCCTTCTACCTCCGGGCTATACTCCCAGCCCTATTTTATATTTTATTTGGAAACAGGGTCTCACTAAGTTGCTGAGAGCCTCACTCAGTAGCTGAGGCTGGCTTCGAGTCTGTGCGATCCTCCTGTCTCAGCCTCCCAAGCGCGGGGATTACAAGCGTGCGCTTCAGCCTCCCAAGTGCGGGATTACAAGCGTGCCCACCACGCCCGGCTGATATGTTGGATATGTGATGTCTCAAGTTACAGTTGTTACATACTTATTAGACATCACAACATTTTCTACTTAAATTGTCATGTATTTTTTATTAATCCAAATTAGAGAATTATCTAAATGCATTTGTTTAATTTTTACCAAATTTAAAGTAGAGTACCACTTAAACTCCTGGTCGCTAAGAACAGGAGCAGATGATCAGAAAGCATGGTTACTGCACTTAGCTCTGACACACCCAGTTGCTCGTGCCCCACACTGCAGTGCAGGCCAGCCGTCAGCTGGGACCCGGGGACAGGAGAAGCCTCAGAGCGGGCTGCGAGAGCCGAGGCCTCCGCTGGACGTTTGTGTGCATCTCTCAACCAGGAAGAGAGCTCCTGAGAGCACGCAGTGATGTTTGACCTAAGGGTTGGTTAGTGCGTGTTGTAAGTCAGGTAAACAGCTCGCTAGAGTCTAGCCTATACTTCACAAAGACCTAATGTACTTGTGGGGAATGTTTTTTAATTTTTTCTTAGGAACTTTCCTGGAATTTTTGGAAACCAACAGCAGCACTATTTAGACGTCATCAAACGGATGTTAGTTCAGTGTATGCAAGATCAGGAGCATCCATCGGTAAATAATTTCAGTTCCACTAATAGTTAATATCTAAATTAATCTAACTTGTGAAATAAATTAGGTATTAGGCAGTTTTTATTTTTTTATTTCTTATGTCTTTATTTTATTGCAAAGCTGGGGGTTGAACCCGGAGGCATTCTACCTCCAAGCTATATCCCCATTCCTATTTTTTATTCTTAATTTTGAAACAAAGACATAGTTGAGGCTGGCCATGAACCTGTGATTCTCCTGTCTCAGCCTCCTAAGTACTGGGATTACAAGTATATGTCAACATACTCAACTCAGTTTTTACTTATTTTTTTTTTTGTACTGGGGGTGGAACCCAGAGGCTTTCTACCTCCGGGCTGTACTCCCAGCAGGGTCTCACTAAGTTGCTGAAAGCCTCACTAAGTAGCTGAGGCTGGCTTCGAACCCATGCGAGCCTCCTGTCTCAGCATCCCAAGCGTGAGGATTACAAGCGTGTGCCACCACGCCTGGCTCAGTTTTTACTTTTATAATAAAAATATAAATGCTAGTTTCGCTGAAAGAATTTTTATCCTGAGTTTAAAAAAAAACACCTGATTTTGAATCTGTGAAAAGTTTCTGATGTTTAACATCTTTTATTCTCTTTTAGATCAGAACCTTATCTGCTAGAGCAACAGCTGCATTTATACTTGCAAATGAGCATAATGTTGCTCTATTCAAACATTTTGCAGACTTGTTACCTGGATTCTTACAGGTAAAAATACACTGTAGAATAAGTCGTGATTGTATCTCATAGGTTCTCACTAACTTAAAATTTCATCAGAGTTCTATTTTATATTAATTTATTTGGTAAATATTTATTGCCTGTTTTCTGGTACTAGGGATAGGACAGTGAATAAAATAATGTAACTTCATTCCCATTAAGCCCTTGAAAGATTGTGGGTGTGGTGGTAGCAGTAGCAGTGGTAGTAGAAGTACTTGAGATGGAAGCAAGGGACATTCTCCCCCCAAGCTACACTCCAAGCCCAATTTTTTTTTTTTTTTTTCTTTCTTTCTTGCGGGTCTGGGGATGGAACCCAGGGGCATTTGACCTCCGAGCTACACCCCCTGCCCTATTTTTTTATTCTTTATTTTGAAACCGGTTCTCACTGAGTTGCAGAGGGCCTCATTAAGTAGCTGGGGCTGTCTGCGAACCACGATCCTCCAGGTCTCAGCCTCCCGAATGCTGGGATTACAAGCGTGCGCCACCACGCCCGGCTACCAAGCCCAATTTTATATTTTTATTTTGAAATAGTCTCACTAAGTTGCTAAGGCTGGCTATGAACCTGTGATCATCCTGTCTCCGCCTCCCAAGTTTGGGGTTTATAGCCATGAGCCACCATGCCTGGCTTGAAAAACTTTTTGTTTATAAAGTATGTATTTATTTATTTTGCTGTACTAGAGATAGAGCCCAGGGGCATTGTACCTCTGAGCTACACCCCCTGCCCTATTTTTTTATTTTTTATTTTGAAACCGGGTCTCACTGAGTTGCAGAGGGCCTCACTAAGTATCTGAGACTGTCTGAGAACCGCGATCCTCCTGTCTCAGCCTCCCAAATGCTGGGATTACAAGCGGGAGCCACCATGCCTGGCTAGGTTACAAAATATTTAGAGTTAGATTTTTTTTTTTTTTTTTTTTTTTTGTGGTACTGGGGATGGAACTTGGGCAGCTTATACCTCTGGGCTACACTCTCACACCTATTTTATTTTTTATTTGGAAACAGTCTCACTAAATTGCTGAGGGTCTTGGCTAAGTTGTTGAGGTTGATCTTGAACCTGGCTTAGCCTCCCAAGTACTGGGATTACAAGTGTATACCACCACACCCAGCTTATATGCTTATATAATAACCAGTTATTTCCATTAAATTAACCAAATAAACTATGAGCTTTAACACCCATATCACATGAGTAGAAACTAAGACGGGGAGGATAAAAAAAAAATTGCCCAGCCAGGTGTGGTGACTGTGCTTGTAATCCCAGTATTTGGGAGGCTAAGAAAGGATTGCAGGTTCAAGGACAGCCACAGAACCTGAGCAAGTAATTGACCCAGCAAGTAATTAACCTAGTGAGATACTGTTTCTTGTTTCTGTTTGTGGTTGTTTTGTTTATTTTGTTTTGTTTTGTTTTGGTGGCACTGGGGATTGAACCCAGGGGCATTCTACCTCCAAGTTACACTCCCAGCCCTATTTTATTCTCTATTTTGAAACAGGATCTCACTAAGTTGCAGAGGGCCTCACAGGTTGCTGGGGCTGGCAGTGAACCTGCAATCCTCCTGCCTTAGCCTCCCAAGTATTGGGATTACAAATGTATGCCACCATGCCCAGTTCTTGACAATTATTTCTAATTTTCCATATTCTAAGATGAAATGCATAGCTAATATCTATGTACATTACAGGATTTTTTTTTTTTTTTTTGGTAGTGGGGGTAGAACCCAGAGACTTTTCTACCTCCGGGGTATACTCTGAGACCTATTTTGTATTTTATTTGGAAACAGGGTCTCACTAAGTAGCTGAGAGCCTCAATAAGTAGCTGAGGCTGGCTTCGAACCTGTGTGATCTTCCTGTCTCAGCCTCCCAAGCACAGGGATTACAAGCGTGTGCCACCACGCCTGGCTACAGGAATTTTTTAAAATACCAGTATATGGTTATAACTAAATACAATGGAAAAATAGAAAGCAAATATAATACATTGGTTTTCTTTTTTGTATATAAATGCTTAGACATGACTACACTAAAAAACAATGTAGATGAGGTGATTGATTCTTAGTGACCTGTATTTAGTATCCATAGCAGGACTGGTACAGAGGTGTCATTCACAAATCAAATACCATGTTATATTACTGTTATTGATGATAAGATTTCCTGAAATGGCAATGTTTTGGACAAAACAAAGTACATATCCATTCTTGATTTATACAGTAATTATATTGTGTTGAGGGGAACAGATATATCTATTTAGCTATCCCTCTATATCCTTATGGGAATGGTGTCAGGACCCTATGCAGATAGTAAAATTCATGGATGTGAAGTCCTTGATATAAAATGGCATAGTCTTTACATATGATCTATACTACCCTCTTGTATACTCTAAATATTTTCCAGATTGTTTGTTTCCTAGTGGAATATAAATGCCATATAAATTATTGTTTTACTGATTATTTAGGGAAAATGTCAAGAAAAACATCCATACAAGTTGATATGGATGCAATTTGTGTGTGTGCGCATGCACGCTGAGCATTGAACCCAGGGGCATTTTATTTCCAAGCTACATACCCAGCCCTATTTTTATTTGTTGTTTTGAAACAGTCTCACTAGATTAATGAGAGCCTTGATACTTGCTGAGGCTGAGCTCAAACTTATGATCTTCCTGTTTTGGCCTCACAAGTACTGGGATTACAAGTGTGCACCACCATGCCTGGTTTTATTAGATTCAGTTTTTAAAATTTTTTGAAGCCAGGCATGGTGGTGGCCCGGCTTAATATTCCAACATTTGGGAGGCTGAGACAGGAGGATCGCAGTTCGCAGACAACCTCAGCTACTTATTGAGGCTCTTTGCAACTCAGTGAAACCCTGTTTCAAAATAAAGAATGAAAAATGTTGGGCTGGGGGTATAGCTTGGAGGTAGAATGCCCCTGGGTTCCATCCTCAGTACCGGAAGAAAAACAAATTTTTTTTTTTATTCTTGGTTTGTTCAGTTTGAAGATGCAAAGAGCTAGCTGTACATTAAAACCAGGCCAGCAAGCCGGGTGTGGTGGTGCACGCTTGTAATCCCTGTGCTTGGGAGGCGGAGACAGGAGGATCATGCAGGTTCGAAGCCAGCCTCAGCTGGCTTAAGAGGCCCTGTCTCCAAATAAAATATAAAATAGGTCTGGGAGTGTAGCCCAGATGTAGAGGGCCCCTGGGTTCCATCCCCAGTACCACAAAAAAAAAAAAAAAAAAAAAAAGTAAAACCAGGCCAGCTGGGTGT
This sequence comes from Muscardinus avellanarius, assembly GCF_963383645.1. Classification (NCBI taxonomy): domain Eukaryota; kingdom Metazoa; phylum Chordata; class Mammalia; order Rodentia; family Gliridae; genus Muscardinus; species Muscardinus avellanarius. Next base: position 189,221,708 of record NC_137787.1, read on the forward strand.
GGTGGCGCATGCTTTAGTCCTAGAACTTGGGGACTGAGACAGGATTGCGCAGGTTCAAAGCCAGCCTCGGGTACTGGGTGAGGCTCTTGGCAACTTAGTGAGACCCTGTTTCCAAATAAAATGGAAGGTAGGTCTGGGAGTGTAGCCTGAAGGTAGAAAGCCTCTGGGTTCCATCGCCAGCAACACACACACACACACCCAGGTCAAAAAATAATTTTTGACCTAGGTTCTTCAAGATACATGGTTTCCTATTATAGTAAATACTTGGCATCTGTGATCCTGCAAGAGGCATGACAAGATCATGTGAATCCCTCCTGAATTTTCAGGGCATTGAGGCTGTCTGGTGTCCCAGGCTTTTGTTAGGTGAGCACTCCTGGGAAAAGTAGCGTTCCTGTTGAGAATCACTGAGTTAGTGTATAAGGGTGAAATTGAAGGTCTCCACGTGGTGAGGTATTAACAGGAGTTAGGGAAACCTTTTCATATTGCCGTATTGAAAAGATATTTCATGTCCAGGACAAAATTTTAAGTGTCACATGCTATTGTTTAATAGATTATCACCTAAAGTCTTGAGTTAAGTGTTTGAACCTAATCCCAGAGATTTTATTCCTCTGGTTTTAGAATAAGTTAGAATGTTCAACAGAAACTAATGGTAGATACAAAATGCACTCTTAAATACCACAGTGACCAAACTTAATATCAAAGATAAATGTAATGAGTAGTGTTGGGCAAAAACTAGAAGGATTCTATCTGGCTATATAATAAGAATTTCTTTGTGATCTCAAGTTTTGTTGTGGTTATTTTAGTTTTTTTGGCTTTAACTTAGATTATCTTAATATTTTTTAATTTTAGTTGACATAGTAACCACACATATTTGTACGGTACAACATTTTAGTACATGTATACAATGTGTAATGCTCAAGTTAGGGTAATTGGCCTATCTGTTACCTCAGGCATTTATTATTTCTTTGTATTGGGAACATTCAAACTTCTCTTTGCAAGCTATTATGAGATAACATGTCATCAGTTGTCAACTGTAATTACCTTAATTTGCTACAGAATGTTAGACATTATTCCTCCTGTTTGCAGCCCAGTGACTGTTAACCATCCTCTTCACCCCATTTCCTCACACATGCACATTTCCCAAGCTCTGGTAACCACTATTCTGTTTTTTTTTTTGTTTTTTTTTTTAATGTACCTCCTGCCCTTTTTTTTTTTTAATTTTAATTGGTACACTGTATTCATACATCATAGTGGGATACATACTTTTGTAGACATACATACACACATTGCCCTGTCAGCCCCCACCCGATCCCCACCCCATTCTCTCCCTATCCCCCCCTCCCATGCTTGGCTTAGTGATTGATATCTAGTATTATAGCAAATTATCAAAAATTAAAAATGATAGTCTCACATAACAGTTTCATTTGTCTGATACCAAGCTTTTGATGACTTAAAGATAACATTTCAATATTTCTTTTTGCTTTCTTTCTTACCAGGGAATCTATTTTTTCTATTTTTTAGGTGAAACTATCATATATTTATATATTTATTTTTCAGAAAAAAAATCTATCCTAATATGGAATATGGACTCTAGGTACCCACAACGATCTTGAAAAAGAACAAAGCTAGAAGATATATATTTTCTGATTTCAAACCATATAAAGCTACAATAATTGAAACAGTGTAGTACTATTCTAAAGGCACATATATAAACCATTGGAGTTAAATAAAAGCCTAGAGCTAAATTCTTCCCTATATTGTCAAGTTATTTTTGACAAGGTTTCCACGAACATTTGGTGGTAGAAATAATAATCTTTTAACTAAATATTGTTGAAAAATAATAATTACATGGAAAAGAATAAAATTGGACCCTTACCTTATCCCATATACAAATATTAACTCAAAATAGATAAAAGACCTAAATATAAATCTTAAGACTATAAACTTTTAGGAGAAAATCTGGGTCATAAAACCTCACAACATTGAAATTGGCAGTGATTTCTTGGTTATGACTTCAATGGCACAGGCAACAGAAGAGTATACAAACTCCCTAAAAAATAAAAAACATATTGTATATCCAAAGACAATGTAAACAGAGTTAACAGTTACTAATAGAATGGGATAAAATATTTCCAAATGCTATATCTGAAGGTATATTAATATTCCAACTAGAAATCCTAAAAATTAACAACAATAAAGGCAAACAATACCCTTTAGAGATAGTTAAAAGACTAACATAAATAAATGAATCTCCACAGATAACCAATCTTAGTTGTCTGTTGGATGGAAAATCTTGTTTCTCTAGTTCTGATGTGTGTTACCTATTTCTTCTTTGTAGTTAATCTCTTTGAGTATTTTCTCTAGTGCTGGTTTTGAAGACATAAATTCCTTCAGTTTCTGTTTGTCATGGAAGCTTCTTATTTTTCCATCTAATTTGATAGAAAGTTTTGCTGGGTAGGAAATTTTTGGCTGGAAGTTGTTTTCTTTCAGAGTTTGGAATATGTTACTCCAAGCCCTTCTGGCTCTCATGACTTGGTTTGGGAAGTCTGGAGTGATTCTAATTGGCTTGCCTCTGAATGTCACTTGGCCCTTTGTTTTTGTTGCCTTTAAGATTCTCTGCTTGGCTTCCACATTGGTCATTCTGACAATTATGTGGTGTGGGGATCCTCTTCTCGGATCCTGTCTAAAGGGAGTTCTATAAGTTTCCTGGATCTGTGTATCAACCTCTTGCTCTATGTTTGGAAAATTTTCTGCTATTACTTCCTTGAAGAGATTGTTGATCCCTTTGGTTTCACTTTCTTTCCCCTCCTCTATTCCAATTATTCTTAGGTTAGCTCTCTTAAAATGGGCCCATATTTCTTCAATATCAGATTCCTGCTGTCAGATATTTTTTCCTAGATTAGAAACTATGCGTTCATTTTTGGAATGATCATCTTCTAAGAGCGAGATTCTGTTCTCCATGTGTTCTAATCGGTTGTTTGTGCTTTGAATTGAGGCCTTTACTTCATTAATTGCATCCTTTATCTCTTTTTGGCTCTCTCTGAGTTCTTTTCGAAGCACCTCTATTATTTCTACAGTTATTTTCCTGATTTGATCTTCTAGAAATCTCTGAATTTCTGTTTTATCGGGTTCTGATGTTGTGGGGTTGTGAGCATTCATTGCTCCAGTATTATTCCTCTTTCCCATGACTTCGGAAGTTTGTGCCTTCTCTGGGTTCTTCCCTTGGGTCACTATGACTTCACTTAAGGTGCTCTGGATCTCGAGTCAGTAGTATCTCAGACCCCACTACTCCTTTACTGGGTTGTATCACAGAGTCTCTGACCCGAGAGTCGATAGAGGCTGCTTTAGACTGTGGGGGGTGCCGGGTTGCACGTTCTCCTATGGTGTGATATCACCGCCACCGCCCCTCTCCCACTGGGTCAAGTCCCAGTGAGTACAGTACTGGGATTTCTCCGCTGTGGCCCGCAATTTGACTCACTGTTCTTGAGTACGCAGGTGTAGCTGTACTGAATTCGGTGAATTCGGTGCTGCTGCCGCCGGTGGCAATATGGCGCCACTGCTACGCCCTCGGCTGTTGGGCTGGCGTTTTTTTTTTTCTTGGTTTTGATTTCCACTCTGAATCCCTGCAGCGTGTGCTGAGCTCAGCCACTGGGAGCTTTAGATGTCCTCTGCGCCGAGAAATCCCGCCTGGCTGTTCCGCAGCGGCTCCCCTCGGCTTGCTGTGGCCGTCCCGTGAATTTGCTGGTGCCGCCAGCAGTATGGCGCTGCTGCTGCGTCTGCCGAGTCCTCGGGCGTGAGGATCTTCTCTGTGGCTCTGTTCTCAGTCCGCTTTCTCTCTGGAGCCTGGTGATTTTTTTTGTTTCTCTGGTGATGTTGTTTTCTGGCTTTGAAAGGCGCTGATTTTGTAGTAATGGAGATTTGTTGTTAGCGGGGCTCTTAAGCCCTGCTTTTCTCGGTCGCCATCTTCCCGGAAGTCTCCACTATTCTGTTTTTTATTTCTGTGAGATCAACTCTTTTTGTGGAGCTGGGGATCCTTCGGGATTTGGGCACACTGTTCAGGGAAAATGAACTTTTCATTAAACTTCCACATAGAAGTGAAAACTTGTGGTATTTTTCTTTGACTTATTTTACTTAGTATGCTATTTTCCTATTTTATCTGTTGCTGTAAATGATAGGTTTTCATCTTTTTATGTCTGAATATTCTATCTTATATATATATCACATGTTCTTTATCTGTCTCTCAGTGGACACCTAGATTTTGCCTATCTAGACTATTACAAATGGCGTACTAATGAGCATGCAAGGAGATATATCTCTTCAACATAGTATTTTAATTCCTTTGGATATATATCCAGTAATGGGGATATTAGATCATATGGTAGTTCTATTTCTGGTTTTTTGAAGACTCTCCATACAGTTTTCTATAAGTGGTTGTATTCGTTCATAGCAACAATGTTTGAGAGTTCTTTTTTCTCCACATCTTCACCAGAATCTATAATTTTTTATGATAGCTATTCTTACTAGGTTTATATAATTCACTGCAGTGTTTATTTTTCTATCCATCTCCAAGTCACACCCCCAGCCCTGTTATTTTTTATTTTGAAACAAGGTCTTGGTAAGTTGCTGAGGTACCTCACTAAAGCTGAGGCTGGCCTCAAATCTGTTATTCTCCTGTCTTAGCCTCCCAAATAATGGGTTTATAGGTGTGTGCCACCATGCCAGGCTCATGTGTTTTGTTTTTTTACGGGTGTATTGATGGAACCCAGGGGCATTCAACCTCCGAACTACATCCCCTGCCCTATTTTTTATTCTTTATTTTGAAACAGGGTCTCACTACGTTGCGGAGGGCCTCACTAAGTAGCTGAGGCTGTCCACGAACCGATCCTCCGGTCTCAGCCTCCCGAATGCTGGGATTACAAGTGTGTGCCAGTACGCCTGGCTCATTATGGTTTTGATTTGTGTTTCCTATGACTCATTAAAATCTATTTCGTATGTTTCTAGTTAACATTTCCTCAAAAGGAAGGTGTACATGTGACTAAGAATATTTAATATAGTTGTCAACATTTGTTGAAAAAAGTTTAGTAATATTCTTCTATTATTTGATGTTTTGGGTAATAAGGCATAAAGTGAGTCTTGAACAGAGGCATTTTTTCCTCTTTTGCTTTCTAGGCTGTGAATGACTCGTGCTACCAAAATGATGATTCAGTCCTAAAATCCCTCGTTGAGATTGCAGATACTGTTCCAAAGTATTTGCGTCCTCACTTGGAAGCAACTCTACAGCTAAGTCTCAAGGTACATTCGCTACCTCAGGAAGTGTTGTGCTCATTACTTCCAGGCAGAGCTCTAGCTCTTAAATGACTGAATGCGTCTTCTCTGTAGTTGTGTGGAGACACCAGCCTCAACAACATGCAGCGCCAGCTCGCCCTTGAGGTGATCGTCACCCTCTCTGAGACTGCGGCTGCCATGCTGAGAAAGCATACTAATGTCATTGCACAGACGAGTAAGTCCAAGGTCTTCAGGTAGTTGTGTGGTGTGGCAAAACTACTGGATAACTCTCCTACGGATTGCGTGGATTCTCCAACTGGTTGGGAATATAATGGATGTTGTCTTAGAATCAGATGTACAACTAAGGCTCTGCTTTTAAGACTACAGACCACTGATGCCTGAGCTTTACAAGTGAAATTGCTGTAATGGATAGTGGGACAGACTTTGTATGTTACATATTGAGCAAAGTTAGCTCAGTCAGATTACTCAGTGAAACCAGGCGTGGTGGTACACAACTGTAATCCCATTATTTAGGAGCCCAAGACAGGAAGATTGCAGGTTTGAAGCCGGCAATTTAGCAAGGCCCTTAGAAACCTAGTGAGACCCCGTGTCCAAATAAATGAAAACATTGGGCCGGGGTATAGCTTGGAGGTAGAATGCCTGCAAGTTCAATCCCCAGTACCACACACACACAAAAATGCAGCTGAGCGTGGTGGTGCACGCTTGTAATTCCCATGCTTGGGAGGCGAAGACAGGAGGATTGCACAGATTCAAAGCCAGCCTAGGTGGCTTAAGAGACTCTGTTTCCAAATAAATAGGTCTGGGAGTGAAGCCTGGAGGTAAAAAAGGGTTCCATCCCCAGTACCACCAAAAAAAAAAGGCAGATCTAATTTCATCTGGCCTCTCTTAACTATGTTAACAATGATTTGTTGTTGTCTAGACTTTGTAGGAGAAATTTACATTACTGTTGCACTGTGGAAAACACTATTTTAAAGTTCATTCCGAGCCAGATGTAATGGTGCATACTTGTAATCCCAGTATTTGGGAGCCTGAGACAGGAAGAGAACATGTAGGTTTCAAGCCAGTCTCAACTTCTTAGTGAGGCTCTCAGCAACTTAGTGTGACCCTGTTTCCAAATAAAACATAAACTTTTAGGTCTGGTAGTATAACCTGGAGGCAGAAAGCTCCTGGGTCCCATCCCCAGTACCACACACACAAACAAAAATAAATATATCGCCAGGTTTATTTTGTAGTGATACCTATCTTATTTATCTTACAGTGAAGTAGTGATTAGGACCTTTCCCATTAAAGACAAAAATAAGGAAAATATTTCTATATCACTGTTTCTGTTTTACTGACAGTTTCAGGCAATGTACTGATATAAAACGTAGGAATTGACAACAAAGAAATACTGCATTTTTGTAAGCCATGTGATTGGCTTCAAAAAGAAACATAAATGTTAGATGTGATCAGAGGGTTTAGCAGGATTGTTAGATGTAAGAACATTTTTTTTAAAAAGTACAGTTTCTGTGTAGTAATTGAGTATGTAAAATCTCGGAAGACAAATTGAGATAACATATTGAAAGACTAATAGAAATCTGTGCATGGTGGTGCATGCCTGTAATCCCAGTACTTGGAATACTGAAACTGGAGGATTGAGGTTCAAAACCAGTTGTGGCAACCTAGTGAGACAGACAGTTGTGGTGGCACATGCCTGTAATCCCAGCACTTGGGAAACAGACTGGAGGATGTTGGGTTTTAGGACAGCCTCAGAAATGTAGCATGACTCTCAGCAACCTAGTGAGACCCTGTTTCAAAATTGAAAAACAAAGCTGGGCATGGTGGCTCACTCTTATAATCCCAGTACTTAGGAGGTTGAGACAAGAAGACCACAGGTTTGTGGGCAGCATCAACTACTTAGGCTTTCCACAACTTGGTAAGACCCTGTTTCAAAATAAAGAATTAAAAATAGGGCTGGGGGTATAGCTTAGAGGTAGAATGCTCCTGAGCTCAACCCCCAGTACCACAAAAATAAAAAAAAAATAAAAAGTAAAAAGGGATGGGGGTATAGCTCAGAGGTAGAATACCCCTTGGTTGAATCTCCAGTATCAAGAAATAAAAAATTAGCCAGGCGTGGTGGCACACACTTGTAATCCCAGCATTTGGGAGTCTGAGACATGAAGATCAGGACAGCCTCAGCTGCTTATTGGGACCTCTGCAACTTAGTGAGACCTTGTTTCAAAATAAAGAATTAAAATCAGGCTGCCAGGCGTGGTGGGGCATGCTTATAATCCCCGCACTTGGGAGGCAGAGACAGGAGAATCATGCAGGTTTGAAGCCAGCCTTGCTGGCTTAAGAGACCCTGTTTCCAAATAAAATACATATATATATATAAAATAGGTCTGGGAATGTAGCCCGGAGGTAGAAGGGTTTCATTCCCAATACCACCAAAAAAAAAAAAAAATTGGGCTGGGGTGTACCTCAGAGAAAGAATGCCCCTGAGTTCCATCCCCAGTACCCCAAGAAAATAAAGAAAAAGTAAACATTTATTCTCAAATCAACCTATAGATCCAGTATTATTTCCGTCAAAATCCTAATGGAATTAATCATGATAGAATTAGAAAGTAAATTCTTGTGGAACAACATAGGCCCCAGAGTACTGAAGACAGTTTGGCCAACACTGGAGCTCTTGCCTTATCAGCTCTGAGAATTTTGAATTCATTGTTGATGAAGGATAGACAGTAAAGTGGATGGAATAGGGAGAGTAGGAGCGTATCACTCACATAAAACAAAGTTGAAAGCCGTGTGTGGTGGCACAGACTTGTAATCTCAGCACTCAGGAGGCTGAGACAGGAGAGTCACGCTTCATGGACAGCCTCAGCTACTTAGCGAGGCCCTTTGCAACTCGGTGAGACCCTGTTTCAAAAAATAAAGCCAGGCGTGGTGCTGCACGCTTGTCATCTCCGCACTTGGGAGGCTGAGACAGGAGGATTGCGCAGGTTCCAAGCCAGTCTCAGCTACTTAGTGAGACCCTGTTTGTTTTTTGTTTTTTGTGGGGTTTTTTTGGTACTGGGGGTGGAACCCAGAGGCTTTCTACCTCTGGGCTATACTCCCAGACCTTTTTTTAAATATTTTATTTGGAAACAGGGTCTCACTAAGTTGCTGAAAGCCTCACTAAGTAGCTGAGGCTGGCTTTGAACCCGTGCGATCCTCCTGTTTCAGCCTCCCAAGCGCGGGGATTACAAGCGTGCGCCACCACGCACGGCTATGAGACCCTGTTTTTAAATAAAATATGTTTAAAAAAATAGGTCTGGAAGTATGGCCTGGAGATAGAAAGCCCCTGGGTTCCACCCCCCAGTACCACGAATGAATGAATGAATGAATGGATAAATGAATGAATGAAAAAAGAATAGGGCTGGAGATGTAGCTCAGGTAGAATGCCCCTGGATTCTGTTCCCATTACTACAAAAAAATAAGTTGATTTAAATGATACCCAAAGGCTATTGGCATAATTGGGTTTGTTTTGGGGGTTTGGTGATAATGGGTTCTACCTCAGAGCTATACCCCTAGTCTTTTTTTTTAAACAGGGTCTCACTAGGTTGATGAGAGTCTCAGAGTTTACTCAGGCTGTCCTCGTACCTGCAGTCCATCTGTCTCAGCCTTCCAAGTAGTGTGATTGGAGGAGTGTGCCATCATACCTGACTATAACTAGATATTTTTTATGTGCTTTTATTGGTTCATTAGTCTTGGCATCATAATATAAATCGTTGACAGTGACATATATGCTCACAGCACATGGTGGACCACCCCCCTCCAATGCCTCCTCATTTCCCTCCCAATACAGCGTACCAGGATTGAGGTTGATGTGTGTATTTCTCATGATTTTGTAATCCATTCATCTGTTGATAGACACCTGGGGTGGTTGGTTTCATAATTTGGCTATTGTGAATTGTGCTGCTATGAACATGAGTATGCATGTATTCCTGTAGTTCTCTGATTTCAACCTCTTTGGAAAAATACCCGTAACTGGACATTTTTAATGGGGGGAAAAGGTACTCCATCCTCAGGTGTCTTATAAATAACAATTTGGAATTGACTAAAGCCTCAATGTTAACTGATAAATTTTACAAGTGAAGCTTAACAGAATTTATAAGACTGAGACACATATCATATATAGCAAACAGTGCCATGTTTGCAAGTAATAGGAATCTTTTACCTAACCAAATACACTGTTAGCTTTTTCATCTCTATGACCAAAATACCTTGGAAGAACAACTGAGAGGAGGAAAGGTTTATTTGGCTGATGGACTCAGATGGTGAGTTTGTGGTCAGCAGGCTAAGGGCATGAACATCATGGCAGAGGGAAGATACTTCAGTCCCGCAGCCAAGAGTATGATGTGATGAGAGGGGACCAGGAGCAGATACTGTTTAGCTTAGCTTTTCTGTAGCTGTGATCTAAATACCTGACATGCACAGCTTAGAGGGAGAAAGGTTTACTTGAGTCTTATAATTTTAGAGGTTTCCGTCCATGATTGACTCCCTCTCAGGCAGAGATGGCTGTGAGCAGGTTATGGTGGCAGGAAAGCCAGCTCTCACCTCAGGGTAGCCAGAAAGCCAACAGAGAGTTGGAAGGGGGCCAGTGTCCAGGGCCATGCCTCTACTGAGCCACCTTCAGCTATGTCCCACCTCCAAACCTGGCCACATAGTCTAAAACAGGAGCCTATCTGTGGGACATTTTATATCTGGAGGAATCAACATGGTCTAAGGCCATGTCCTCAGTGACCTATGTCCTCCATCCAAAACCCATCCTGCCTACAGTTACCACCCAGTAAAATCAACTCCAAGTATCAATCCATCAAATGGGTTGATCCACTAATGAGGTCAAAGTCTATGATTCAATGATTTCACCTCAAACATTGTTGCATTGCCTAACACATGGGCATTGGGGGGGGCATTCTTTTTTTGTTGTTGCTGTAGTAATGGTGATAGACCCCAAGGGCATTCTATTACTGAGCTACACTCCCAGCCCTATTTTTTATTTTTTATTTTGAAACAGGGTTTTGCTGAGTTGCAAAGGGCCTCACTAAGTAGCTGAGGCATTCCTCAAACTGCAATCCTCCTGTCTCGCCCTCCCAAATGCTGGGATTACGAGCATGCACCACCACATCTGGCTCGAAGGGGCAGATATTCTAAATTCAAACCCTAATGCACCATATGTGAAATTAAAATTCAAGTTACACACTAGAGGAAAGTTATTAGAGTGTGTACAGACAACAGAGTCTTGGTATTTGAAAATAGACAAAGGTAGTCAGGTGTGGTGATGCACGTTTATAATCCCTGCATTTGGGAAGCTGAGACAAGAGGATTGCAGTTCACAGACAACCTCAGCTGTCATTTGTAACTCAGACCCTATTTCAGAATAAAGAATCAAAAGTAAGACTGAGGGTATAGCTTGGAGATAGAATGTCCCTGGGTTCCATCCCCAGTACCGTAAAAAAGAGAGAATCAACAAAGGTAAAGAATGAATTCACAAAAGAGCATGGTGGAGAGTTGCTCAGCTCATAGCTTAGTACTGCTTAGTCTCTATAACAAGGGTAGCTGTGGAGTGTGCTGCCAGAAAGTGCATGAGTCTTGAGGACAGGCGTTCAGCTCAGAAGACTTACTCCATCTTGAGGGCACTCACACGTGTGGAGAAATGGGACAAGCTTGCTCTTCAGCTTCCATACCAATGTAGATGTATGCAGCAGCGGTGGAGAACGGATTGGTGGTATTGTAATACTGAAGATACTTGTAACCACCTTAAGACCACATTCACTTGTCAGGGAGATGTAGCCTCATGTGGTCGAAATTCACCAGAGAAAAGATCAGAAATAATCAAGATTCTCATTAGCAGGATAGTAGGTAGTACGTTTACATAGTGGAGTGCTATGAAGTAATTAATGAAAGTATCTGTGTTGAGGAAAAACATTACCAAAGGTACAAACATCACACCATTTTTTAAAATTTAAGAGTAGTACTGTAATTTTACAGATTTAGAAGTCTGTATGGGTCATTTGTAAAGATGATTTGAGAATGATAAACAGTTCATTTTGTAATGATGCTCACCTCTGGTGAGAGAGGGAAGAGAGAATACAGTAAGGTTTGGGAAGTTCATTTGACTGTTTTCCTTAACCCATATCTCCTGTTGGCCTATGTCTATACGACACCTATAAAAACTGAAGCATTTGGTTAGGTGACTTATAAAACTTAGCAGGCTTTTATAGGTGTCCTATATATAGTATAATGAGACATGAGTTAAGGTTGCTTTTTTTAAAAAAGAGATCTAAAGCAATTATTGCAAAACATTAAAATTGAACAAACCAGATTGGGGAAACAAACAGTTGTCTCTTGGTGCCTTGGAGTTCTAAGATCCCTCATAGATAAAAAAAATTTATAGATGCTCAAGTCTCTTTTATACTTCATTTGGAAACAGGGTCTCACTAAGTTGCTGAGAGCCTCACTGAGTAGCTGAGGCTGGCTTCGAACCCGTGCGATCCTCCTGTCTCAGCCTCCTGAGCGCTGGGATTACAAGCGTGCCCACCACGCCCGGCTTCCAAGTCTCTTTTATAGACTAGCAATTTTAACTACATATAACCTCACTTTAAGTCCAGTTTGGATTACTAACACCTAATGCAGTGTAAATGTTGTGCACTTATTAAAACGGATTGTCCAGGGAATAAGGACAAGTAAAATTTCTGTACAGGTTTAGTACAGATATAGTTTTATTTCCCTGAATGTTTTTGGCCTGTAGTTGGTTCAAGTACAGTTGTGAGGAACCTGTGGATATGGATTGCTGACTAATTGTTTTGTCTCACTCAGAGACAAATTTTTTATTTATTTATTTATTTATTTATTTATTTATTTTGGTGGTACTGGGGTTCCTGGAAGCCCTTCTACCTCCGGGCTACACTCCCAGACCTATTTTATATTTTTATTTGGAAACAGGGTCTCCTAAGCCAGCACATGCGGCTGGCTTCGAACCTGCGCGATCCTCCTGTCTCAGCCTCCCAAGCGCGGGGATTACAAGTGTGCGCCACCACGCCCAGCCAAAATAAATCTTAATTAAAATTTCTGTTTATAAATAGTAATAGTGACAAAGTAAGAAAACCACAGTGTTTAACTGTGAAATTACTCTTTAGTTCCTCAGATGTTAGCCATGATGGTGGATCTGGAAGAAGACGAGGACTGGGCCAACGCTGATGAGCTGGAAGATGACGACTTTGATAGGTAACCACACCTAGTCTTGTGAGCCGAGCTAGGGCAAAGGGCTTTGGCCTCAAGGCCCGCTCCTGACTGCTGCATTCTGTTTGGGATCAAGTTTGGGATCTGGGACACTGCCTTTCTTTGTGCATATTTCCGTATCACACTTCCTAAAGAGTATTTATGTGTAATTTAGATTAATAAAAGTATGTTTAATGCAAGTTCATTTAGGTGGTAAATAGATAAAACATGAAACTATATTATAGTAATCAAGGAAGATGACCTACAACAAAAGTTTAAGAGGCCGGCATGGTGGTGTACACTTGTAATCCCAGCACTCAACAGGCTGAGACAGCAGGATGGCTGACAGCCTCAGCTACATAGTAAGGCCCTTTGCAACTAAGTGAGACTTTGTTTCAAAAAATAAAAAGACTAAAAAATAGGACCAGGGGTGTAGCTCAGAGATAGAATACTCCTGGGTTCCGTCCCCAGTGCTGCAAAAAAAAAAGAAAAGAAAAGTTTAAAAGAACACCAATGAGCTGACTACGGTAGCACACATTGTAATCCCAGTTCTTGAGAAGCTGAGACTGGAGGATCACAGGTTCACAGCCATCCTCAGTAACTTAATAAGGCCCTGTTTTACAATAAAGAATAAAAGGGCTGGGGGTGTAGCTTGGAGGTAGAATGCCATGGATTCAGTCCCCAGTACCACTAAGAAAAATTTTTTTAATCCCCAAACTTATAACTTGAAATGAAACAAATAGCTTTTACTCAAGATTTTTTTTTTACATACAAATAACATTTTATTTCATCCCTGCTTACTACATCAACCATACTACCAAATTCCCTTTGGAGATAATAGTACAGCATGGAAAAGACTTGCCTGAAAGTAAACTAGTAACATTTAAATTTTTATATACAGAATTAAGAGTTCAATGAATCCAGCAAACTCCTTGAAAATGTGTGGAGCTTTTCTTATAAAGTGTTAGTGTGTTGTAGCCATCACTTAAAAAGCTTTTCTGTGATGATTTGATCCACAGTGGAGTAGCAGCACACAGCCATCTTCAGCTGCTGTCTAATGCTGCCCGACGCACTTATCCTTTTATTTGTGGTTACTGGCACCAAATTCCCACTAGTACCATTGGTAGTATTGGTTACTGAGCCATTCACGACAATATAGTACACTTTGTTCTCCAGCTTCACCAAGCGTTGCAAAATGTCGTCCAAAAGGACAGCGATTGTTCTTTTCAGATCTGTGTATCCCACTATAGATGCGCCACTCTCAACATTCACCATGTTCTTATTTTCCTCAGCTTAAGTCTAGTATTCACGTAACTTGGCACTGCTTTGATGTCGTGGTTGTTGGAAAGTATAATGCAGTAACATCAATCCCCAAATGAGTCCAAATATAAGCAACAGTAAACTCGATTTCCGGGGCATATTTTTTCTGGAGAGTGTGAAAAACATTTCTGGTAAAGCAGACAGACTTGATTGAATAGTAGTAACTGAAGACAAGCCACCAATCAAAACTTTTGTAAGAAAGAAAATCTCTCTAAAATTGTATATTCTTCATCTTCAACAAGGCTGCTTTTACTCTTGTATTAATTCAATCACCCAGGAGATGAGCTGGAAGAGGGAGTTTAAAAAGGACATTTGACTTCCTCTCCCAAAGTAGAGCAGAACTGAGCTGTCAAAGCGGAAAGGAGCGAGCGGTGGGCTGGGCATCCCACAGTCGGGCGGGTCCCTTCACCCTGGGTGGTGGGGGGGGCGCCCCGGAGCCACCCTCCATTTACCTGGCCTTGGCCTCAGTCACGGGGTGGTGCATATTGTGGCGAATACTTCTGTATGCATAGGCTTAGTTCCTATGAAACACCATATATTCCCAAAATACTACAGCTTAACTCTGGGATGAAGAGGATGCATTGATGAGAAAATTTGTATAAAGTCCTCGAAGATATATAGCTACAGAAGTGGAGAGTGAAGCTTGATCTGTCTAAGGTTACAGAGCTAGTTACCGACCCAAGGTTTAATATCATTCCTATTATCCTCCCTCATATACCATACTACAGTTCTTTATTAAAAAGAACTGGAATTATTTCCCTGAAAGACTAGTGGTTGATATAACCAAAGTAAAATTTAAAGACTTAGGACTTATAGAATATATGCTACTTTTTTTTGTGTGTGTGTGGTAAGTGGGGGTGGAACCCAGAGTCTTTTCTTCCTCCGGGCTATACCCTCAGACCTATTTTATACTTTATTTGGAAACAGGGCCTCACTAAGTAGCTGAGGCTGGCTTTGAACCTGCGCGATCCTCCTGTCTCAGCCTCCCAAGCAGTGGGATTACAAGCGTGCGCCGCCACGCCCGGCTATATGCTACATTTTTGAGGTTTAGTCCAGTTACTGAACAATACTAATATGTAACTTGAATATTGTTTTTAAGTATAAAACCTTCACTGGGCTGAAGAGTAGATCTTTCCCTTCTCTGGTTCAGCTACTGTAGCACACTGCTACCAGTTCTTTACTCTAAAAACACTTCCCTTTCTGCTACGTTTAAGAAACTTTTCTGGATTGACAAATGGAATTTTTTAAATCTATGAACAAAATCAGATTTATTCTTTTTTTTTTTTTTTTTGGCAATACTGGGATTGGAATCCAGGGGTATTCTACCTCTGAGCTATGCCCCAGCCCTATATTTTCTTTATTTTGAATCAAGATCTCACTGAGTTTCAAAGGGCCTCACTAAGTAGCTGATGTTGTCCACGAACCCGGGTCCTCCTGTCTCAGCCTCCCAAGTACTGGGATTACAAGCGTGCGTCAACATGCTCAGCTCAAAATTAGACTTTGTAGGTGTAAAACCTGTTCTAAAAATCATTCATGGTTTCATTGTTAAAATTTTGTCTTTGCAGAGCAGTTAAGGATAATTACCTGACAGATTCACTGTTTTTTCAGTTCTGAGCCAGAATAAGTGTGCAAAAGTTTCTGTCTCTTAATTTCTTCAATTTTCCGTGAAAATGTTGTTTTGCCTTTGCATGGTTTAATAGTGCAGTTTGTACCCCTTTAAAGATGAGTAAACTTGAGCTGGGCATGGCTGTACACTCTTGTAATTACAGTACTTGGGAGGCTGAGACAGGAGGATCTGGATTCACGGGCAGCCTCAGGTACTTAGGCCCTCTGCAGCTTAGTGAGGCTCTGTTTCAAAATAAAAAAATTGAGCTGAGGGTGTAATTCGGAGGTAGAATGCCCCTGCCTTCAATTCCCAGCACCACCACCAAAAAAAAAAAAAAAAAAAAAAATAGGCTCCTGGTGAGGGGGGAGAATCCTGTCCATTCTGAGCACCACTTGTTGATGTTTGCTCACAGGTGTGTTGGAAAGATACTTCAAGGAAGTGAGAAACGACTTGCGTCAGCAGCCTGCTCTCACCTCTGCCTTGAAAAATAAGATTCAGATACAGGACTTTTAAAATGAAGTAGCGCATGATAAAAATTTTGTTTGCAATTCTCCCCCTTCCCACCAACTATAGGGTTTTTAGCCCATAACTTTAATACCACATGCAGAAAATTAATTAATTCTGGCTTAATAATATGTTTAGAAATATCTGTAGCCGGGCATGGTGGTGCAGGTTTGAAGCCAGCTGCGCTGGCTTAAGAGATCCTGTTTCCAAATAAAAATATAAAAAATAGGTCTGGGAGTGTAGCCCAGAGATAGAAGGGCTTCCAGGAACCCCAGTACCACCAAAAAGAAAAAAAAAAGAAATATCTGTAGAGTACTATTTTTGTGTGTTCTGAATACACTGCATTCATTATTTTGCGTGTTTAGCAATGCAGTTGCTGGTGAGAGCGCTTTAGACCGGATGGCATGTGGACTTGGTGGGAAGCTTGTCTTGCCAATGATCAAGGAACACATTATGCAAATGCTTCAAAACCGTAAGTTATTGCGTTTCAGTTGCTGTAGTAGTGTGGTTGTCTTTCTAATTGTTACACTCTAACATGCCTAGGCTGTTTAAAAAATAGTCTTTGTCAGTTTATAACATGTTTAGCCTAATTGTTACATTCTGATGAAACTAGTCATTTAGGAAGCACTGTCTTATGCTAAACCAGTATTCACCACTCAGAATCAGTGTCAGAGCATAGGGAAAAATTATAAATTCTAAAGAAGATTTTACAGACTTTCTCGATAGCTATAAATATTTAGATTTTTAATCATACAAAAATACTTGTTCATTTTTTCATATTCAGAGGTGACCATTGTTAGCAGTTATGAGACTTCTCTGACCCCATCTTTGCATGTGTGCATCTTTTTATTTATTTGATTTCTGTTTTTGTGACATTGGGGCTTGAACCCAGGAGCGTTGTACCTCTGAGCTACATCCCCAGGCCTGTTTTATTTTTATTTTGAAACAGGGTCTTGCCACGTGTGGTGGCCCACACTTGTAATCCCAGCGTTTGGAAGGCTGAGACAGGAGGATCAGGGTTAGTGGCCACACTCGGCTACTTAGTGAGGCCCTTTTCAACTCATTGAGACCCTGTTTCAAAATAAAGAATAAAAAATAGAGCTGGGGGTGTCTTTTGGAGGTAGAATGCACCCTGCGTTTTATCCCCAGTACTTAATAAAAAAAAAGAAACAGGGTTTTTACCAAGTTGTTGGGACTAGCTTCAAATCTGTGTTCACCCTATCTCAGTGTCTTCGTAGGTTGATTAAAGTCTCACTGCTGAGGCTGTTCTCGAAATTGCAGTCCTCATGTCTTGGCTTCTCAAGTACTGGGTTTACAAGAGTGTCACCAAGCCTGGTGGTGTGCAACTTTTTAAAGAGGGATATGCAATATAGACATATTATACACTAAACTTTTGCTCAACTGTTTATCATATTATGACATAATGGCCTACCTCTATTTTTATTTTATTTATTTATTGTGTGTGGGGGAGTCTGGGGATGGAACCCTGAGACATTCAACCTCTGAGCTACACCCCTGCCCAATTTTTTTTTTTATTCTTTATTTTGAAACGGTCTCACTGAGTTGCTGAGGTCCTCACTAAGTAGCTGAGGCTGTCTGCAAACTGTGATCCTCCGATCTCAGCCTCCCAAATGCTGGGATTACAAGCGTGCGCCACCACGCCCGGCTTGCCTACCTCATTTTTAAACAGCTGTAGAGCATTCCACAGTTCCTAGTAAATATTAGTCTTCGCTGCTTACAAATAATACTTTAAACAATCTTCTACAGAACTCCTGGCTTATCCTGTTGGGCGTATTTATTTTGTTTTGAATTTTGTTGCTGAGGATCAGACGTTGGGCTTTGTGTATCATAGACAAGCATTCTCCCATTGAGCTACGTCCCCTGCTTTTTGTATGAGTATGTTTACCTGTGGGGTAGATTTCAAGAGACACAAATGTTGAACCAGTGATACAGGATAAGTTTTATTTTGTTTTTAGTCTTAGGATTTGAATCCAAAATCTACAGCATACTAAGCCAGTATTTTATCTGTGAGCCAAACCCCTGGCAGTACAGGATAATATATTTTTTAATTGAACCCACGGGTGCTTTATTGGTGAGGTACACCCCCAGCACTTTGTATTTGGAAGCAGGATCTTGCTAAGTTGATGGGGCTGGCCTCAATCAAGCAATCCTCCTGTCTCAGCCTTGTAAGTACTGGAATTATACGCATGCTTCACCATGCCCAGCTAATACAGGATCTTAAAGTAGTAAAAAGGAATAATATTACCAGATTCACATGAAAGAATTATTGAGAACTCTTCCCTTTCTACTGTTTACCTAGTTAGAAACCACGGTCACTTTCTTCTTTTGTGGAACTAGGGCTTGAACCCAGAGGCCTCACTAAGTAGCTGAGGCTGTCTTTGAACCATGATCCTCCAGTCTCAGCCTCCCAAATGCTGGGATTACAAGCGTGCCACCACCACGCCCGACTATGAAAATAATTTCAACCTACTAACCCATGCCCCCAGGAAATTTCTGGGTTCTTGGGGTCTGACTTTGAGTACCATTGTTAGTGCTGTGTTCAGACCATCGCCTTATTATATATTCATTTACCTTTACTCCACAAAGAATTTGAAGAAGCATAGGCTATATTACTGTAATATAATAAATAGAAATATTTTGAAATGAGAAGGAACTTATATACTAGAATGGGTTGTAGCACTCCGTAAAATAAACATTGTTTAATTATTCTATTAACCAAAAAGCTAATAGTCATTGTTAATATTAGAATACAAATAAGGTTTTATCCAATAAGTTATTTAAAAGGAGCATCTTTTCTTGGCTTTTTCCCCTTAAAGATATGTTGTCATAGCTAGGTGTGGTGGCTCACACTTGTAATCTCAGTACTTGGGAGGCTGAGAAAGGAGGCTCGCAGGTTCGAATCCAGCCTAGTGAGGTTCTCAGCAACTTAATGAGACTGTTTCCAAATAAAATAATAGGTCTGAGAGTATAACCTGGAGGTTCCATCTCCAGTGCCACAAGAAAAGAAAAGAAATGTCATAGCCAGGCATAGTGGCACATGCTGCCACTTGGCTGAGCAAAGGATCACAGGTTCATGGCCAGCCACAGCAACTTAATGAGATACTGTTTCCAAATAAAAAGTAAAATAGAGCTGGGGGTGTAGCTCTGAGATAGAAGTTCAATCCCTATTACCACAATAAATAAATGCAGGCGGGAGTGATGGTGCGGCCTTGTAATCCCAGCATTTGGGAGGCCAAGACAGGAGGATCGTGGTTTGCAGCCAGCCTCAACTACTTAGTGAGGCCCTTTGCAATCCAGTGAGACACTGTTTCAAAATAAGGAATAAAAAGTAGAGCCAAGGGAGTAGCTCAGAGGTAGAATGCTCCTGGCTTCCATCCCCAGTACTGCAAAAAAAAAAAACACCCCAAAATAAACAATAAACCATAATACAGGCCAGGTGTGATGGTGTATGCTTGGAATCCCAGTACTTGGGAAGCTAAGACAGGAGGATCACAGTTTCACAGCCAGCCTCAACTACGTAGTGAGACCCTGTTTCAAAATAAAGAATAAAAAATGGGGCTGGGGGTATAGCTCAGAGGCAGAATGCCCCTGGCTTCCATCCCCAAGTACCACAAACAAAAAAATACATAAATAATTTTTTATGGTACTGGGGATGGAACCCAGGGGCATTCTACCTCCGAGCTACACCCCCAGCCCTATTTTTTATTCTTTATTTTGAAACATGGTCTCAAGAAGTCACAAAGGGCCTAAGTAGCTGGGGCTGTTTGCAGACTGTGATCTTCCGGTCTCAGTCCCCCAATGCTGGGATTACAAATGTGCGCCGCTATGCCCAGCTTAAATAAATTTTATAAAAGGTTTTGGGGGCATAGCTCAGACTTAGAGTGCCCCTTGTTTCAATTCTCAGTGCCAAAAAGGGGAAAAAAGTGTGGACACATACTTGTAATCCCAATGTTCATGAGGATCACAGGTTCACAGTCAGCCTAAAGTGTCACGGGAATCAGTAAATCTATATTCAAAACACAGCAGTGTGTGACAGAAAATTCAAGTATTCATTACTCAGTCTTATGGTGAAAGTCTCTTTATGTAGTAGAAATGCTGTTTGATATAACCACTTTTAAAAATTAAATAGTCCTGCTGGGTGTGGTGCTGCACGCTCGTAACCCCAGCACGTTAAGAGGCTGATACAGGAAGATCACAGCGAGCCTCAGAAACTTAGGCCTCCACAATTTAGAGGAACCTTGTTTCAGAATAAAGGAGTGGAATAAAACTGAGGTGCAGCTCAGGTAGAATGCCCCTGGGTTCTATCCACAGTGTCACACTCCATCAGAAAAAGAAACAAAAACAGTCCTGGTACCTTTTCTGGCTATTCTCGTTAAAGTGTGAAATGTTTTGTTCTTTTCCAAAAAAGAATTTTCACACTTCTGACTCCTGGAATGATGTTTGTAGCTTCTGATTAACAATCTTTCGGATGTGATTCTTTTCCGTAGCTGACTGGAAATATCGACATGCGGGGTTGATGGCCTTATCCGCTATTGGTGAAGGATGCCACCAGCAAATGGAAGGAATTCTAAATGAGATAGTGAATTTCGTTTTACTTTTTCTTCAAGATCCTGTAAGTACCAATAAATAGTTGATTCATAATTGTTACCATAGTTTTATATGGGGACCTACTTCCTTTACTAATGCAAGGAAACATATTCCAGCATCCAAGAGTAAGATATGCAGCGTGCAATGCTGTGGGACAGATGGCTACAGATTTTGCACCTGGTTTCCAAAAGAAATTTCATGAGAAGGTCAGTAGGAAATCCGTAACTACTCAAGTCAAGCTTGAAGGAGAGGGATGGCTATTGTAAATAGTGTGCTTCATCTCCCAGGTGATTGCAGCCCTGCTCCAGACTATGGAAGACCAAGGCAACCAGCGGGTGCAGGCCCACGCCGCTGCCGCCCTCATCAACTTCACGGAAGACTGCCCCAAGTCGCTGCTTATTCCATACTTAGACAATTTGGTGAAGCATCTGCACTCCATTATGGTACTTAAGCTTCAGGAGGTGAGTTGTGCAGTCTGAACGCCTTCTATTTAGAGATTAATTTAGCCTGATTTAATGGGTAAGACTTGAATAGTTTCAGTAAGACCATCAGGATGGAGGCAGGAGGAAGACAGTTCAAGCTCTTACCAGTAAAATAATTCCGCCTTGACCAGAGTATGGACCAGTGCTGGAATTAAAAGAGGCATTGCCTAGAGATTAGTAAAATTAGTATGCGGGCGGCCTTGAAAACAGGGCTGAGGGATTTCTGAGCTTGCTTTGTGTAAATTTGGAAGAACCATTGTATTTAGTAGGTGCTCGGAAATGGTGACACGATTGTTGTCAGTGTACATGCTGGCGTTGGGAGGCATAAAGAAAAAAGGGTTGAGACCGAAGGCAGCATCATCACGCAGCCATTGTCCAGGGAGCTTGGACAGTGATAATGGAAGTTGGGAGACGAGATGATTTGTGTGTGTGTGTGTGTGTGTCCAGGAATTGAACCCCAGGGCTGTTCTGCCTCCGGTTACACCTTGAGCCCTGTTTTTCATTTCTTGTTTTGAAACAGGGTCTCACTGAGTTGTGGAGGGTCTCCTGTCTCAGCCTCCTATGTACTGGGATTACAAGTGTGCGCCACCATGCCCAGCTGAAAGAGATGGTTCTAAAAGATATTTCACTGTATTAATGTTTTTTTATGCTAGTTTTAATTTTAAAAGTCGGAAGTAAAAAGTGATAGCCACCTTTTCTTCACTATGATAAAATACTTGAAAAAAGTGGGAAAGGAGGAAAGAGTATAGACTGCAGTCCCTGGTCTGCTGGCCTGTAGCTCTGGGCCTGTTGGTGAGATAGAAAATCATAGAAGAGGGCCTGGCACGGCAGGGCAGAGCAGCGAGCAAAAGGCCTGGGCCAGCGGGATCTTCTGGGACACACCCAGTGACCTGCTTCTTTCACCTAGCCCCCCTCCCAAGATTTTCATCATGTCCCAGTAATGCTTTCAAATTATATATCCAGTGGGCGAAGCCACTGATGATATCAGAGCCCTCCTTCCCCAACGCCCCCTCTGAACACCACCACATCAGGAACCAGTCCTTCAACACATGAGCTGCTGATGGGGCATTCCAGATCCAGGCAATAACAAGCAAGTAAACATTGTTAACTGTTCTCTACAGAGTGACAAAATTGATAATATGTACAAAGTAATGTCTTTTTTAAAGTAAGTTGAATTTTTAAAATAAGTGCTGGTAGCCAGGTATGATGGCCATACCTATACTGCCAGTACTTGGGAGGCTGAGAAAAGAGGATTGCAGGCTCAAGACCAGCCTTAGCAAATTAGCATGACTTTTAGCAACCTAGTGAAACCCTGTTTCAAAACATAAATAAATAGCCAGGCATGGTGGCGCACGCTTGTAATCCCCGTGCTTGGGAGGCAGAGACAGGAGGATCGTGCAGGTTCTAAACCAGCCGCGGTGGCTTTTAGAGACCCTGTTTCCAAATAAAAACATAAAAATAGGTCTGGGAGTGTGACCCAGAGGTAGAAGGGTTCCAGGAACCCCAGTACCAGCAAAACAAAAACAACAACAACAAAAAACATAAATGAATAAATAAAAAGGGCTAAGGGTATATAGCTCAGAGGTAGAATGCTTCTTGGTTCAACCCCCCCCCCCCAATAAGTGCTGGTTGTCCAAGTACATGGTTCATGATTACAGTAGCCTGAAACCAGTTGAATGCTTTAGTACAACAGTGTACTAACAGTACAGCCAATGTGTGAAAGAGAAGATATAAATAAGAAAAGAAGAATTAAAGCCTAGTTTTTTATTTTCAAACACAATGGAAATGGACTACTGCTATAAAAATTAATTTTTTTTAAAGCTATAGAAAAATAAAAGACTGCTTTTTTACTGTCAGATTCAAGAGACGTGAACTTGCTGTTGCATTGCTCTAAAATGCTCCCAGTTCCTCTGCTTAGTGTGGATCAGTAACAAAGTTCACAAACTGGTTTGTATAGCACTGGTGACTGGTCAGAGAGCAAGGGGAAAAATGAGGAATCAATATCTCAGAAGCCAAAGAAGAGTTTGAAACAAAGGCCTGGGTGTTCAGTGTCAGCTGACAGCAGGCTAAGAATAAGTTCAAGGAACCATGTAAGTTGAAGACTGAGGTAGAAGTGAAGGTAGAGAGTACTCGATGAGTACAGCACAACTTCACAAGTGGGTTGTGTAGCAGGGCCGCCAGGTGAGGTGGCTCTGTGTCTGCTTGCCCCCCTCTCCCCCCACACACACAAGGCCATATGCAGGTTTTCTTAAAAGACTGAAGGAAAGAGATGGCTGAAGAGTTGGTGTAGAAAGAGGATAGTGTTCAGAGTTGGAGGAAGAGAAGGTAGCCCTATAGAGAAGGAAGATGTTTCTCTGAGGTCAGCAACACGGTTAAGCTATTAAGCAGTACATGCCGAGATGCAGAAGGAAGTTGCCCTCTTTAAGGCGTGGTAGAATTTGTCATAGAAAGTGACCAGGCCTGCTCAGTGTGGTTGTTGCTGGGCCTCATATTCCTGTAAACCAGTATGGAGCGCTTCAATATGGGCCCAGCTGCAGACACTCAAGCATTATTATCATCCAGGTTAGTGCAAACTGTGGGTCTGGTGCAGGTATGGGGATCATCTGTGTGTCACAGTGGAGGAGAAACAGGAGCCAGAGTGTCGCTGGGGTTCCTCAGTGGGATTGTCCAGGGAGCATTGAGTTAATGAACAAGGGAACTCTCCATAGCACAGTAGGACAGTACAAAATACAGTAGTAGTGGAAACAGGGAAGAAATGAGAAAAGATAAGGCATTACGCTTTATGTGTACAAAAAATTCAAGATTTGGGCTATAGGACCAGTTGTGCTCTGCTAGAAAGCAAAAACAAGTAAGGGGTACTGTGTTATCAGAGGGGAGACCTGTCTATAGAAACCTCCTCCAAAAGCTATAGCTTCTGTTTCTGGAGGAGTGGTTTCAGTTTGCTATTTCAGAGAGACATTCAAGAACTTGGAGTTGAAATTTAATTATTTCTTCCAGGTTTTCATTTTAAGTAGTTTATGTTGTGTGTCTTCCTTCTCCTAGTTGATTCAGAAAGGTACCAAGCTAGTTTTGGAACAAGTTGTGACATCCATTGCATCAGTTGCAGATACTGCAGAAGAAAAATTTGTCCCCTACTATGATTTATTTATGCCGTCACTGAAGCACATTGTGGAGAACGCAGTTCAGAAGGAGCTCAGACTCCTGAGGGGAAAGACCATCGAGTGCATCAGCCTCATTGGTCTGGCTGTTGGAAAGGAAAAGGTGAGTGGTGTGTTGTGTTGGGGTTATGGGAAGAGGGGTGCCTTCACATGAATACTCTTCTGGATACTAGATTGTTTGTCTTCATTCTCCTTTGACATTACTACTTTATATATAAATTGTTGCCTACATTTTTTTCATTGTTAATATTAGGGTTTTTTTCTTAACTTGGGAATGCTTTTGCTGCTTCCCTTTTCTCTGTCACCATAGTCTGTCTCCTGGGAAATGTGTAGTTTGACATCTGTATGTTTATGTTTAGTCTTTGTTTGTAGCCTCCGGACTACACTCCCAGACACCTATTTTTTATATTTTTATTTAGAAACAGGGTCTGCATGAACCTGCACAATGCTCCTCTCTCCACCTCCAAAGTATGGGGATTACAAGTGTGCGCCACCACGCCCGGCTGTTTGGTCCCATTTAACCACATGCTTGGAAACAAGCTAGTTGCTTTCCTGGAGATCCAAAAAGCATCAAGTGGCCAGGCGTGGAGACACATGTTTGTACTCTCCCAGAACTTGGGAGGCTGCGACAGGATTACTGCAGGTTCAAGGACAGCCTCAGCAACCTAGTGAGACCCTGTTTCAAAATGAAAAGTAAGCCGGGTGTGGTGGCGCACGCTTGTAATCCCCGCGCTTGGGAGGCGGAGACAGGAGGATCGCGCAGGTTCGAAGCCAGCCGTGCTGGCATAAGAGACCTGTTTCAAAAATATAAAATAGGTCTGGGAGTGTAGCCCGGAGGAAGAAGGGCTTCCAGGAACCCTAGTACCACCAAAAAAAAAAAAAGAAGAAAAGTAAAATAAGGCTGGGGCATGGCTTGGAGGTAGAATGCCCCTGGGTTCAATCTCTAGTACCAAATATATAAATAAAGCAAAAAAGTCAAATATCTTTTTTTTTAAGTGGGAAGTATGTCTGCCTGTGTGATAAATTTGCAAGAATCACTAGGCCAGAGCTGTCTGAGCTGATCCAAAAGAAGTTGGCCTATAATTCTATTATTTGGGAGATTGAGACAGGAGGGTCAAAGGTTTAAGGACAGCCCCACAAAGTAACAAGACTCAGCCAGGCATGGTCATGCTCACTTGTAATCCCAGCATTTGGAAAGCTTAGACAAGAGGATTGCGGTTTGCGGACAGCCTCAGCTACATATTAGCTCAGTGAGACTTTCAAAAAAAAGAATAAAAAACAGGGCTGAATGCCCCTGGGTTCCATTCCTAGTACCGCAAAAAAAAAAAATAAATATATACATGTATATATATGTGTGTGTGTATATATATATATTTTTTATATTTATAGAGCTGGGGGTAGCTTGGAGGTAGAATGCCTCTGAGTTCCATCCCCTGTACTGTAAAAAATAAAAAAATAAAGTATCAAGACTCTAACCACCTAGTTTGGGACCCTGTTTAAAGGCTAGGGGTGTAGGTTGAAGGCAGAATGCTCCAGTACCAGAAAAAAAGGTGGGGAGAGCTTCCTATGCCATTGACCTTTAATGTTCTGACCCTCAGAACTGTTTCTCTAGAACCTTGTCATCTTTCTTCTCAAAACCAGCATTAGAGCCGGGCGTGGTGCCATATGCTTATAATCCCAATGCTTGGGAGGCTGAGACAGGAGGGTCGCACAGGTTCGAAGCCAGCCTCAGCTACTTGGTGAGGCTCTCAGCAACTCAGTGAGACCCTGTTTCCAAATAAAGTATAAAATAGGTCTGGGAGTGCAGCCCGAAGGTAGAAAGCCTCTGGGTTCCACACCCAGCCCAGTACCACCAAAAATAATAATAATATAAAATAAAACCAGCATTAGTATTAATTTCTCTTCAGTTGTTTCTGTGGGACACTAAGAACCTTACCAGTCAAACATCTGTAGGTCCTATACTTTGTATCTTTAAAATACTGCCTGACTATACAATAGAGATTCCTAGAATTGTGCAGTTAGATAAAAATAATATAAAAAAAATAATAATACAGTGAATTTTATGGAGCAATTCAGTATTTTCCTTCTGGATTTTAAGTAAATTTTACTGCTTGAAATATGTTGTCATAGACCAAAACATGGTGCTATTAGAAATATCTTTTTTTTTGGTGGTGGTGGTGGTGGTGGTACTGGGGGTGGAACCCAGAGGCTTTCTACCTCCAGGCTATACTCCCAGACCTTTTTTTTTACATATTTTATTTGGAAACAGGGTCTCACTAGGTTGCTGAAAGCCTCACTAAGTAGCTGAGGCTGGCTTTGAACCCGTGCGATCCTCCTGTCCCCGCCTCCCAAGCGCGGGGATTACAAGCTTGCGCCACCACGCCCGGCTATTAGAAATATCTTTATACTGCAGTTTACTTTGACCTTCTGTGAAAAGCATATTTTCTAGAAAAACATTGTTTGTTACAATAATATAGGTAAAAATTTTAAGGTACTACATTAAAAACACAATTAGTAAGAAGTGCCTTTCTGACTGATAGGTGTCAATAATACTAATGTGCTTCTGCACGTATTCCCTCTAGTTCATGCAGGACGCCTCAGATGTGATGCAGCTGTTGTTGAAGACCCAGACGGATTTCAATGACATGGAGGATGACGACCCTCAGGTAGACAGTCTTGCTGCATTTGCTTTGGTTTGTTTTTGAGATGTGGCTAGCACAAAGTTGAATGTACTTAATAAAAAAATAGAAAGTTGATAGCCTTCTCGAGATACGGTGAACCCCTAGCTTTTGTTCTGCTTCTAGAGTCATGTTTTCTCTGTCGTGGTTGCTTCTGCTTGTACACGTGCGCGCCTCTTCACCCTCCTGCCTGCCCAATCCCTCCCCCTTCCTTTTGACTTTCTCTCCCTCATCCTGCTGTTCTTGATGGCTCTGCCCTAGTCTCTTCTTACTCTCCTGAACACAGTGTCATCACAGTCGTGGCTTTCGGTTGTCTCAGTTACTCGTGATTTTGCACATCTTTCTCCAGAATTTAAGGTTGATTTATCAAATATTTAAAAAATCTCTATTTGAGTATCTCTTAGCCCTTTGACTGCCCAATGACTTGTATTCCCTGTTAGAGAAATACAGAAACGCAGTGTTCTCTACCCATGTCATACCGCCTGAATATAACAAGGCAGTTAATAATTGTTCAGTTAGCTGGGCATGGTGACGCACTCTTGTAATCCCAGCATTTGGGAGGCTGAAACAGGAAGATCTCGGTTTGAGGGCAGCCTCAGCTACTTAAGCCATTGGTAACTCAGTGAGACTGTTTCAAAATAAAGAATGAAAAAAAAAATAGGGCTGAGGCTGTAGCTCAGAGGTAGAATGCCCCTGGGTTCCAAATCTAGTACCGCAAAAAAAAAGTTCAGTTAAATTTGACTTTACACAGCCATACTGTAATGGTTTATCACAGCTTAAATAGGAAAATACCATTTTCAAAGAAAGCATTTTTTTTTTACTTTCTTTGCAAAGTGATATATAAATATGTGCATCTTTGTATATACAAAGACAAAAGCCTGGACGGATACTGAAAACTGCTAACAGTAGGTAATTGAGGGGACTGTGAACTGTGAGGAGGGGATTGAGGAGACTAAACTGTGAGGAGGTGGGTGAGGACTGTGACCCATAACCATGAATCCACAGCGGGCAGGACAGTCTGCGTGTGGAAAAGACCCAATACATACTTGTAGAATGATTTAACTTTATTTTTACAATTAAGTGGGAAGTGTGTCTGCATATACAATAAATAGGCAGACAAACAGTTGGATATTGGAGTATAAAAATCACTAAGGTTATTGGAAAACCGAATTTGTATTTTATTTTTTATCTTGAGAGAGGGTCTTGCTAAGTTGCCGAGGGTTTTGCTGAGTTGCTGAGGCTGGCCTCAAACATGTGACCCTCCTGTCTCACTTTCCCAAGTACTGTATTGACAGGTGTATTCCACCATGCCCAGCCTTATTTTTATTTTATTATATATATTTTTTTTATTAATTTTTTGCGGCACTAGGGATGGAACCAAGGGGAATTGCACCTCTGAGCAACTCCCAGCCCTATTTTTTTAGTCTTTATTTTTTGAAACAGGATGTCACTGAGTTGCACTAGGACTCTCTAAGTAGCTGAGGCTGTGAACCATGATCCTCCAGTCTCTGTCTCCTGAATGCTGGGATTACAAGTGTGCGCCACCATACCTGGCTTATTTTTAATTTTGAAACAGTTTTGCTGTGTTACTGAGGCTGGCCTCGAACCTATAAACCTCATGTCTCAACCTTCCTAGTACTGGAATTACAGGCATGTGTCACCATGTGTGCTCAGCTTACACAGAAATTTAGAACAGTTAGTAGGAAGGGACAGTTTTGTTTCTTGGGTTTTTTTTTTAATGTTTGTGTTTTTACAGTTCTGGGAATTGAACTTGGGGGCGGGCATTCTACCTCTAAGCTATACTTCCAGCCCTATTTTTTATTCTCTAGTCTGAAAAAGGGTCTCAGCCTCTAAGTACTGGAATTACAAGTGTGCACCACCATGCCCAGCTCATTCTTTGAGTTTTAATGTTTTATGAATGAAGTTCCAGGGAGCAGAGACATTCACATGTTTCTGCCTCCAAATTTTAGTGCCTAGGACTGGACATGCTTGTTTTTATTTAGGTAAGGCAGGTACCAAGAGAGAAAAACAATTAGAATTGCTTATTTTTTTAACGTGTGTGTGTGTGTGTGTGTGTGTTTTACTGGGGATACAACCCCAGGGACTTTCTACCTCAAGGCTACACAACCAGACCTATTTTTTTTATATTTTATTTGGAAAAATGTCTCACTAAGTAA
Organism: Muscardinus avellanarius; assembly: GCF_963383645.1. Taxonomy (NCBI): domain Eukaryota; kingdom Metazoa; phylum Chordata; class Mammalia; order Rodentia; family Gliridae; genus Muscardinus; species Muscardinus avellanarius. The sequence goes on from NC_137787.1 coordinate 189,250,766, forward strand.
GTAGCTGAGACTGGCTTTGAACTTGTGTAATTCCCCTATTTCAGCCTCTCAAGTACTGGTATTATAAGATGCGCTACCACTCCCGGCTTAATTTTTGTAATTATTTTTTCTTCCTCTGTGTGTGGTTCTGGGGGGCTAGGCCAAATAAGGTTTCACCACTGAGCTATACCTCTTTTTTTTTTTTTAAGTAATGAGTTTGTGCTCACTAGGAGTGTAGTCGTGGGCCACTACTGTGGGCCTGGAATTGCATAAGGGGAAAGTAGGACAGCCTTATCTGCTGTTTGTTTCCCAGTGCAGGAAGTACATAGAACTTCATCATTGACGGAGAACTGTTTAAGTATTGAAACTTAGGAAATGTGTTTATTAAGGTGCTGTGAACATATCAAGAGAACATTTCTTCTCTGAAATAGGGAATATCTTCTATCATGTCCTGTTTACCTGTTGTTTTAAAATCTGTTTACATTTTTATTTTTTCCAGATCTCTTACATGATCTCGGCATGGGCCAGAATGTGCAAAATCCTTGGGAAAGAATTTCAGCAATACCTTCCAGTGGTCATGGGGCCTCTAATGAAGACAGCTTCCATTAAGCCTGAAGTCGCGCTTCTTGATAGTAGGTGCTCTTCACGAGGGCACATCAGTTCTGAGTCTGTCGTTTTCATTATTTTTCATGAGCATTTGTTTCTTCTCTGTTAATAGCCCAAGACATGGAGAATATGAGTGATGATGATGGCTGGGAGTTTGTGAACCTTGGAGATCAGCAGAGTTTTGGTATTAAAACTGCAGGACTAGAAGAAAAATCAACCGCTTGCCAGATGTTGGTATGAGACTACAATTTTACTAAACTTCATTTTATACAAACTCTCATTTATGTTTCTCATAGGAATGGTTTTAGTAGCTGCTAAAGAAATTTCTTTGAAGACCCAGGAATATCTTTTTTTTTTTTTTTTGGTGGTACTTGGGGTAGAATCCAGAGGCTTTCTACCTCCAGGCTATACTCCCAGACTCCCAGACCTATTTTATACTTTATTTGGAGATAGGGTCTCACTAAGTTGCTGAGAGCCTCACTAAGTAGCTGAGGCTGGCTTCAAGCCTGTGCGATCCTCCTGTCTCAGCCTCCCAAGCGCGGGGATTACAAAAGCGTGCACCACCACGTCCAGCTAAGACCCAGAAATATCTTAAAAAAAAAAAAAAAAAAAAAAGGCCGGGTGTGGTGGCAGACACTGTCATCCCAGCATTCGGGAGGCCTGAGACAGGAGGATCGCAGTTCACGGACAGCATCAGCTACTTAGTGAGGCCCTTTGCAACTCAGTGAGACCCTGTTTCAAAATAAAGAATAAAAAAACAGGGCTGGGGGTGTAGCTCAGAGAGAGAATGCCCCCCATGGGTTCTATCCCCATTACCACTAAATAAATAAATAACTATAGATGTGCTTCTACCATCTTGTACCCCATTAAGATGCCTCACTACAGTGTACCAATAAAAATAAAAATATTTGATTTGCTGAATAATAATAATAATAATAATAATAATAATAATAATAATAATAATATATGGGCATTATTACTTCATTCACTGAAGGCCCCTAAACGATATGAGGCAGTGGTAGATCCCTTTTGTAGATGAAGAAACTGAAAGACACTATTGATAAAAGTCCTTTATGTTATAGGAATTTTTCTTTATACATGCAATCCTTATATTAATAAAGACTTAATAATAAAAAATGTAGATACCTTTGGTTTAATATTTCTTCTTAAATTAATCCTGTGGATTAAACCTTTATCATCCATGCTGTTTTTAGTAGCAAAAATCATTGAACAACCTGAATGATAATTGCTATGTCCTGGAGTATATGTAGTTTCCAAAGGATTAGAGTTTGAGTCTGTGAAGGAAGGATTTTTGTTTCATGCTCATTTTGTAGCTAAGAATGTCCTTTGACTAAGTAAACAGAAATGTGCTTGTGGTATTCAAAGTAAAGGTAAACTAGTATAGTTTCAGTTACCTAAAAAATAAACATGGTAAGAAAATAAAAATGTTAACATCTACTATGATCTTAAAGGGTTATTTTTAATATATATATTAGTCTTTGAGTTTTCTGTTTTCTTTATGAGCAGGTATTTAAAAGTTAGAATTAAATTATGGTATATTATAAATTTAATGTAGCCCTAATAAAAGCAGCTTAATTATATTTTATATTGGTGATAAGTTAACAATAACATTCTTAATTTATTTAAAAATATACTTTGTGAGCTTATTGTCTTCAATAATGCCTTTAATTTAGAAATATTTTAGATTTTTGTGATATCTTTTTCTGTTGTTTTTGGTTGGTTTGCTTGGGTTTCGCAGTATTGGGGGTTGAACTCTGAGCTAAACCCCTGCCCTATTTTTTATTCTTTATTTGGAAATAGGGTCTTACCACATTGCAGAGGGCCTCACTAAGCAGCTGAGGTTGGCTGTGAACCTATGATCCTCCTGTCTCAGTCTCCCAAGTACTGGGATTACAAGTGTGTGCCACCACACGTGGCTGAGATCCTGGTTTGTGTGACTGTGTGTGTGTGTGTTACTGGGGGTGGAACCCAGGAGCTTTTCTACCTCTGGGCTATACTCCCAGACCTATTTTATACTTTATTTGGAAACAAGGTCTCACTGAGTTGCTGAGAGCCTCACTAAGTAACTGATGCTGGCTTCGAACCTACGATCCTCCTTTCTCAGCCTCCAAGCACTGGGATTACAAGTGTGTGTCTCCACGCCCAGTTGATAATCCTATTTTTATTTTTTTATATTTTATTTTTTTTTGGTGGTACTGGGGGTGGAACCCAGAGGCTTTATACCTCCGGGCTATACTCCCAGGCCTTTTTTATATTTTATTTGGAAACAGGGTCTCACTAAGTTGCTGAAAGCCTCACTAGGTAGCTGAGGCTGGCTTTGAACCCGTGCGATCCTCCTGTCTCAGCCTCCCAAGCGCGGGGATTACAAGCGTGCGCCACCACGCCCGGCTCGCTGATATACTGTTTTTAATAAAAACACAACAGAACATAAGCCTGTCTTTTGATTTTTCAAGTTTTGACACTTTTCAAACTATTTTCCTCAGATGATATATTTTGTTTGGAGCACTTTCGTAGTACTGAAACTTGTAAATCTTCCCCAGACACAAGAAATATAACAGTATATATTACAATCAGTTTATGGCCCTTCTCATCTGACAGTTATTTTTAGTGAGAAGACTAATTTGAGATTCTTCATGCAACTATAGATGTAGTTCTAGTCTGGATGCATCATTTTATGGGCCTGTGGTTTCCTGTTCATAAGTATATTAATACTTGAGAACCAACCTGGGTCAGGGATGCACCTCAGTGGCTGAGCACTTGCCCACATGCCTGAGGCCCTGGTTGGATCCTAACACTGATAGGAAAGGAAAGAAGAGCTGTGACATGAATCTTGATTTCTTTCTTCATACTTTTTTTCAGGTTTGCTATGCCAAGGAGTTAAAGGAAGGTTTTGTGGAATATACCGAACAAGTCGTCAAACTGATGGTCCCTTTGCTGAAATTTTATTTCCATGATGATATCCTACAGCAGTTAATACAAAAAATGTCTAGATTTAGTAAAACTATAGCATCATTAAGTATTCGATTGTGATAGCTGAAGTATCTATCACCATTATATTTTTAAGACCTTTATTAATTTATAGATTGGATACCCCCTAACACTTTGTTTTCTTTGATAGAATTGGGGAGAAACACCTCGTGGTAAATCTCAACTTAATGATGGTCATAATTAATGGTATAGATGTATTTTTATACCTTCATACCCACATGTTCATAGATTGGGTAAAATGCAAACAGGCAGAGGCCAGGCTCATATTCAGAGCTGCTGGCTCCAGAATTCTCATTTGGTGTCCTGTTAGTATGTCCTCTGTGGAAGATAGCTTTTGCCCAGCAGACTTTCTGTGATGTCAGGGTGAAGCAGAACTGCTTTCAAGAGGAAGTTGTAAGACTTGATACATGTTAGGTGAGGAGAGCAGCTTACTCTACTGAAAACCAGAAAGGCAGCCCAGCATTGAAGCCCCAGCGGTTTTCTCAAGATGGTGCTTCCTTTGACTGTATTGCAGTTTGGGGTCAGGGTTCTCATGCTTCACAGCCTGTTCTATTTGAGCAGTCGACGTTCCTGTCCCAAGGCTCATTCCCTCCTGCATTGTAGGAGCAACAGAAGGTATCCTGTGGAGAGGGAGACTTCTATTTTTATACACGTTTTATATTTAGCATAAGCTCTTGACTTGGATAAACAGAAGTTGCAAAGCACTCCTGTGAACACAGTGATACTTAACGTTTAAGCAAGCAGGATGCTGGGACAGTCTTGGGATTCCTTAGTGATCACATTTCCTTAACAAGAAAACGTGTTCGCGTGGCAGCAGCAGAGTCCATGCCTCTTCTCCTGGAGTGTGCAAGGGTCCGGGGTCCCGAGTATCTCACACAGATGTGGCATTTCATGTGTGATGCTTTAATCAAGGCCATTGGCACAGAGCCAGATTCAGATGTTCTCTCAGAAATCATGCATTCTTTCGCCAAGGTGATTGTTGTTCTCTGAAAAAAAATATTTAAAACCAGACATGGTGGCACGTGCCTGTAATCTCAGTACTTGGGAGACTGGGACAGAGGGCCTCAGGTTTAAAACCAGTGAGACCCTATGCCAAAAATAAAGTATTTGTAAGGTGTTCATTTGTTAGTGTTGGTAAATAAATTGGGAAAGCTAGTGGTTTTTATTTTAATTTTTGCAGAACTGAGGATGAAACCCAAAGGTATTTATTCTACCTCCGAGCTACACCCCCAGCCTGATTTTTTTATTCTTTATTTTGAAAAAGGTCTCACTAAGTTGCACGGGGCCTCACTAGCTGAGGCTGGCTGTGAATCGCAATCCTTCTGTGTAAGCCTCCCGAGTACTGGGATTCCAAGTTTGTGCCACCATGTTCGGCTAAATTAGTGGTTTTCAAGTATGCTATAGCATATATAACTTTTTTTCTGACACTGTTCAATTTTTGCTGGTCTTATTTTTGTTTGCTTAGGAGTAGACATTAAAAAAATGGTAAATTTACCCTGAAGAAGGGCATTACAGATGGAAAGAAAGGGTATGGGTAAAGATGTGGAAACATATGCCCTTTGGAAACCCAGAAGCAATATTCAATACTCTGTACCAGTCTTTACTATCATATACCTAATAATTCCAACTACAGAAGCTTAGGCATTAACTCCAATTTATGTCCAGCTCCTGTCCTATACACTTTTAACTTTATTTCTACCAGGCATGGTGGCACATATGTATAATCACAGTGTTTGGGAGGCTGAGACAGGAGGATCACAGGTTGAGGACAGCATTGACAATGTAGCAAGACTCAGCAATCTAGTGAGAGCCTGTTTCACAATAAAAAAAAAAAAAAATTAGGGCTGGGGCTCAGAGGTGAGTGCCCCTGGATTCAATCCGCAGTACTACACACACACACACACACACACACACACACACACACACACACCCTTTAAGTCTTATAGATGGCTTGCTTTTTTCGCCCTCATTAGTGCATTGAAGTGATGGGAGATGGATGCCTTAATAATGAACACTTTGAAGAACTGGGAGGTATACTGAAAGCAAAACTTGAAGAACATTTTAAAAATCAAGAGTTGCGGCAAGGTACGTTTTTCACACTTACTTCTGAATGAAATCCTTGACTTTTTGGTGATTATTTAAAAACATTTATTTGGGTGTGTTTTAGTTAAAAGACAAGATGAAGACTATGATGAACAGGTTGAAGAGTCACTGCAAGATGAGGTGAGTTGTTCCCTTCATTTACATGGCTATTTGCATCTGAAAGATTTTTAAATACTTTTCTAATTAATCTTATTTGTCATTCGTATGAGTAGTTTTATCAGGGGAGTCTGTCCTTTCATCTTAATTTGAAACTAATTTCTGTCTTGGGTGGTCTGTACACATTTTTTTTTGCAATACCTCACACATCAAAATGCCTTAGAGTTTACCTGGTATTTTCTTTTTACGTTTCTCAGAAAAATTGTTTGTATTTGGTCGCGCTTTTGCCCCCCCCCCTTTTTTGTGGACCTGGGGGGTAGAACCCAGGGGCATTCGATCTCCATGCTACACCCCCTGCCCCTATTTTTTAATTCTTTATTTTGAAACAGGGTCTCACTAAGTTGCAGAGGGCCTCACTAAGTAGCTGAGGCTGTCCACGAACCGCAATCCTCCGGTCTCAACCTCCCAAATCCTGGGATTATAAGCGTGCGCCACCACGCCTGGCTGCTTTTGCTACTTTAAAATGACTGTCCTCGGACTCCAGAAGTTAAGTGGTTGCCCAGACTGATTCTGTTGACTGGCAGGCCTGTTTACCATGTTGCGCAGTTTTCTTGTGACACCGTCAAGCGTTTCAGCTGTGCATGGGTCCAGCATCTGGAATGTACTCTGATGGGCCAGTATTCACATGCTGGTGGCTCGTGTCACCACTGGCCACTAGACCCCAGGCCCCCACCACTTCCCTCCTAATAAGAAGCACTCTGCCGAAAACAGTGGGTAGGGATAGCAAATCACAGGTCATTTTTCAAATAATTACTTTTGAGTATGTTCTAAGGAAATTTTTTACAGTGAGTACAGTACTTGTCACACATTTCTTTTTCCACAGGCAAATAAGAGACATGACATTCAATCTTTTTTTTTTCTTTTTTCTTGTTTTCCTTTTTAGTATTGGGGATTTATCACAGGGGCATTCAACATCTAAGTGCTATACTTCAGCACTATTAAATCTTCATTTTTAAACAAGATCTGGTTTGGTTTCTAAGGCTGGTCTTGAACCTGCAATCCTTCTGTCTTAGCCTCCCAAGTACTGGGATTACAGGTGTGCACCACCACACCTGGCTATATTTAAAATTAGATCTCTAAGGTTATTTCTGTCTCTAGATTCTTGATAAGCCCTTAAGATTGGAAAGAGAATTTTATTTTCTGTATTTCTTAGATTTTTATAAATGTGTTAGCATTGGTAATAAGATGTTTTAACCCATCTGGATGTGTTTGTGTCTTTTTTTTTTAGGATGATAATGATGTTTATATTCTGACCAAAGTGTCAGATATTTTGCACTCGATATTCAGTAGCTACAAGGAAAAGGTGTTACCGTGGTTTGAACAATTCCTTCCATTAATTGTCAACCTAATTGTAAGTATTCTAACAGTTATTTTGGATAGTTAACTTGAAATTCTTTCATTACAATATATAAAATCTTATACTTCACGTTAAAATGGGTCTTATACATGTATTTTCCACCTTTCTTTTCTCTTTTTTTTTTTTTGCAGCACTAGGGATGGATCCCAGAGACATTTCACCTCCAAGTTACGCCCCCAACCCTATTTTTTTATTCTTTCTTTTTGAAACAGGGTCTCACTGAGTCGCAAAGGGGCTCACTAAGTAGCTGAGGCTGTCTGTGAACCACCATCCTCCTGTCTCAGCCTCCCAAATACTGGCATTACAAGTCTGCACCACCATGCCTGGCCACTGTGCTTTTAAAACATTTCTTTACTCGATATGTTCTTTTATTTATATGTGTACTACTAGGGACTACTGAACCGAGGGGTAATCTGCCACTGAGCTACACTCCCAGCCCTATTGCTTTATTCTTTATTTTGAAACGGGGTCTCGCTAAGTTGCAGAGGGCCTCACTAAGTAGCTGAGGCTGGTGACGAATCTGTGATCTTCTGTCTCAGCCTCCCAAGTACTGGGATTACACATGTGTGCCACCATGCCTGGCTATTAGTCTCTGTATGTTCTTGGAAATTGCTAATTAGATTTTTCATAAACCAATAATATTGTATTTTCAAAACATACAAGTGTGGGGTTTTTTTGGTGTTACTGAGGATTGATTCCAGGCACATTCTGTCTCCAAGCTATACCACCAGCCCTGTTTTATATTAATGTTTGAAACAAGGTCTCACTAGATTGATGAGCATCTCACTACTTGCTGAGGCTTGAACCTGTGAGCTTCCTGTCTCAGCCTCCCATGTACTGGAATTATAGGTGTATGCCACCATACCTGATTTCAGCTATTTCTTTTTGGTTTTTTGTGGTACTTGGGGTGGAGCCTAGGAGCTTTTCTACCTCTGGGCTATAATTCAAGACCTATTTTTATACTTTATTTGGAAACAGGTTCTCGCTAAGTTGCTGAGAGCCTTACTCAGTAGCTGAGGCTGGCTTCAAACCTGTGTGATCCTTTCTCAGCCTCCCAAGCACTGGGATTACAAGTGTGTGCCACCACACCGGCTTCAGTGATTTTTTTTTATTATTATTATGATTCTTTTTAGATGGCAATAGCAGTCACTACTTATGATCCTGTGTATAGCCAGGAATGATGATAATAGGCTTATATGCATATATATTATTATTTTATTTTTGGTAGTACGGGGGTTCCTGGAAACCCTTCTATCTCCAGGCTACACTCCCAGACCTATTTTTATATATTTTTTTAAATTTGGAAACAGGGTCTCTTGAGCCAGCAAGGCTGGCTTCGAACCAGCATGATCCTCCTGTCTCCGCCTCCCAAGCATGGGGATTACAAGCGTGCGCCACCATGCCCGGCTTGGCCTTATATATTTAATGTCTAAATGTTACACACACACATACATACATACATACATACATACATACATACATACATACATATACATATACATATATATTGAGGGGGCTACTGGGGGTGGAACCCAGGGGCTTTCTACCTCCAGGTTATACTCACAGACCTATTTTATACTTTATTTGGAAACAGGGACTCACTAAGTTGCTGAGAGCCTCACTCAGTAGCTGAGGCTGGCTTCAAACCTATGCGATCTTCCTGTCTCAGCCTCCCAAGCTCTGGGATTACAAGGGTGCGCCACCACGCCCAGTTCATTGAATTTTATATTTTCAAACACTTTTGAGTGGAAAATTTCAGAATTGCCATATACCTCTGTCCCCATACCTACACAGCCTCCCCAATTATCAACTCTTTCCACCAAATAGTAGATTTGTTTCAGTTAATGAACCTTCATTGACACATTATTACATAATGGGCTTACATTTTCAAATTTCAAAAAAAGGTACAAATTAACAGCTAAGATCTTTCCAGCTTTTGTTGTTATTCCTGTTGTTGGCCTGATTTTCGAGGTGGGATCTCACTGTGTTGCCCAGACTGGCCTAAACCCCTGGGTGTAGGCAGTCCTCCTGCCTCAAGAGTCCTAACTAGTTGGGACTGCATGTACCTACCACTGACTCCTTTAGTCTTTTTACAGAATAAATTTATTATAAACATCACCGCCACTAAGTGTCAGATTGTGTTGTGTTAAATAAAAAACACACACACAAATTCTGCCAGGCCTGGTGGTGCATGCTTGTAATCTCAGGCTGAGACAGGATCACAGGTTCAAAGCCAGCCTCAGAGTGAGGCTCTCAGAAACCTAGTGGGACCCTGTTTGACAATAAAACTGGTCTAGGAATATAGCTTGGAGGTAGAATGCCTCTACATTCAATCCCCAGTACCAAAAAAAAAAAAACACTATAAAACTCTTTTTTGGTACTGGGGATTGAACCCAGGGCTATTCCTTCTCCAAGCTATACCACAGCTCGTTTTATTTTTCTTGAAGCTGAGCCGGGTGTGGTGGCACGCGCTTGTAATCCCAGCATTCAGGAGGCTAAGACCGGAGGATCCCAGTTCACAAACATCCTCAGCTACTTAGGCCCTCTGGAACTCAGTGAGACCCGGTTTCAAAATAAATAAAAAATAGGTCAGGAGGTGTACCTCGGAGGTCAGATGCCCCTGGGTTCCACCCCCAGACCCTAAAAAAAAAAGTAAAATAAATTGTTGAAGCTGGCTTGGAGCCTGCAGTCCTCCTGTCTCCACCTCCCAAGTACCTGGGATTACAGGCATGCATCACCATACCTTCCTCACATACAAATCTTTTAGTCCTGGATTTCAGAAAATTCTGAATTTGCTAGGCATGGTAGTATAGGCTTGTTCAGAAAGCCAAGTGTGGTTGCACACTTGTAATCCCAGTATTTGAGAGGCCGAGACAGGAGGATCGTGGTAGCTTCAGCTACTTAGGCCCTTTGCAACTCAGTGAGACCCCATTTCTAAATAAAGAATAAAAAATAGCCAGGCGTGGTGGCGCACGCTTGTAATCCCCGCACTTGGGAGGCGGAGACAGGAGGATCGCACAGGTTCGAAGCCAGCCATGCTGGCTTAAGAGACTCTGTTTCCAAATAAAAATATAAAATAGGTCTGGGAGTGTAGCCCAGAGGTAGAAGGGCTTCCAGGAACCCCAATGCCACAAAAAAAAAAATAAAAAATAGGGCTGTTGGTGTAGCTCGGAGGTAGAATGTTCTTGGGTTATATCCCCAGTAACACACACACAATCCCAGGTACTTGGGAGACTAAGACAGGAGAATTGCAGGTTTGAAGAAGCCTCAGCAAGCAGTTAGACTGTTATCAATCTAGTGACACCCTGTTTTATAATAAAATGAAGCTGAGAGTATAGGTAGGAGGTAGAATGCCCCTGGATTCAATCCCCAGTACCACACACCAAAAAGGAAATCCTGAATTTCATTAGCTTAATAGTCACAAGAAGTATTTGTTCCTGTGTTTTTCCATTTCCTGTTATCAGGCATGTCAGTTTAAGCAGATCTCTACAGTGAATATTTCTTGACATTCTTTATCTCCACCAATATTTGAAGCTTAATAGACTCTTCTTTGTAGTGCCCGCATAGACCTTGGCCAGACAGACAATGGGGATTATGCATCTTCGATGATGTCATCGAGCACTGTAGTCCAGCCTCGTTTAAGTATGCAGAATATTTCTTAAGGCCGATGCTTCAGTATGTGTGTGACAGCAGTCCAGAAGTGAGGCAAGCTGCTGCGTATGGCCTGGGGGTCATGGCACAGTACGGCGGAGACAACTATCGCCCTTTTTGCACAGGTACTCTTGTCATACCATTGCATGTGTTTTATTCCAGACACCACTTATGCCTCGCTCATCCTCTTAGCTCCACTCCTAAACAGTGTATAGTTGGTTCTGCTTTATTCTCTTCCCCCTTTTCAAATACCTCACCTGTAGCACTTAGGAATTTATCGAGTTTATCCTCACAGAAATGAAAGTGAGATCTGAGTGAAATCACAGCTTCCCCACTCCTACCTCCCAGGGTACATTTCCTTTGGGGTGTGGGCCATAGCCTTTGTAGAGAACTTTTAAAGTCTAATAGGGAATATAGGTAGGCAGCCTTTAAAGCCAAGTCCCTGTGGATGATGGACAGTGTAAATCTGGGTCTCTAAGTTAGAATACTAGTGCCCCTTCTCTGCTGGGCAGTGTCCCCTTACTGTTCTGTGATAGTGAAGCCAAAAACAGACTTTTCCGTACATGTTAAAATTTCTTCAGCATAGTCCATAGCTAAACTTAAGATAAAAGTATTTGTTTATTTGCATGAAAATATGAGGTTTAAGTAATTTTTTTTCATATCTTGTTTTAGAAGCCCTGCCACTGCTTGTAAGAGTTATTCAGTCTGCGGATTCTAAGACCAAAGAAAACGTCAATGCTACAGAGAACTGCATCTCAGCAGTAGGGAAAATTATGAAGTTCAAGCCCGACTGTGTGAATGTTGAAGAAGTCCTACCACACTGGTTGTCTTGGCTTCCACTGCATGAAGACAAAGAAGAGGCCGTTCAGACTTTCAGTTACCTCTGCGACCTGATCGAAAGGTGAGAGCGAAGCCGGCCTTGTCTTGCTCTCACAGAGCACATGCTTCCTTGCGCTTGCTCCCTAAAGTCACTCTTGCAAGGTTTAACCCACAGTAAATTAACGCTCCTAAAAGTTACGTTCAGAAACCATAGCACAGTTCAGATTTGCCTTCATACAAGACTTAATTTTGAGTTCTTTATGAAATTAAATTCAGTAGGTGTTTTGAGAGTTTTCTAGTATTTTATGACCCACTGTATTTGACATAAACAGCACTAGGTTTTTGTTGGGGAATTTTGTTTTTTGTTTTATGCTGGGGGTTGAAGCCAGGTCCATTCTACCTCTGAGATAAACCCCCTGCCCTTTTTTTTTTTTTTCTTTTTCTTATTTTGACATGAGGTTTTAACTAAATTTCTGAGTGCTGTGCTAAATTTTTGAGGCTATCCTCGAACTTGTGATTCCCCAGCAGCTTTCCACGAACTAGAATTACAGGCTTGGACCACCAGTCCTGGCTGAAGTAAATTGTTAGTAACATTATTTGGCTCTCTAAAATTATGGTCTTTTTTTTCTCAGAATTTGATATAATGAGTGGTATCAGGGAAGGATACCAGAAAGGCCACCATGTGTGGGCCTAGGCTATGTCGTTACTAACAGTTTTATGCTCTAACATATCTTAAGAGCTGCAGTGACACAGAGGTTGTAGAAAGCCCTATTTTTTGGTGTCTAGGTTTCTTAAGTCCACATTTCCTAGTATTAGTTTGTCCTTGGCTATGTCTTTAGGGGCTAATTACTGGTTTTATTTTATTAATAAATCCAAGAGTTGCAGTCTCAGGTATATGCCAGCAGCATATTCTTTCCTGCCTATGTATGTTCAGGTTTACAAAAATACTGCGTTTTAGTCTTACTGAGAAGCTCTGGAAGGAATGTGATAGTTACCCCACACACTCTACCATCCTTATCTGCCCCTGCATCTGCAGTGACCAGTTCTCAGTCATGCGTACTTGATCCTCTCCTTGGAAGTGACTACTCTGAAGTTCCCTTGACGACAAAGACTAGAAGTCTACTTAAACCCACTATTATGTTTCTTTCCATTAAACCTGCCTGGAGTTTATTTCCCAGCTTATTTTTATTTATTTATTTTTATTTATTTTTATTTTTTTGTGGTACTGGGGATGGAACCCAGGGGCATTCTACCTCTAAACTACATTCCTAGACCTATTTTTCATTATTTCTTTTGAAACATGGTGTCACTGAGTTGCAAAGGACCTCACTAAGTAGCTGAGCCTGGCTGTGAACCGCAGTCCTGTGTCACCCTCCCAAATGCTGTGATTACAAGCGTGTGCCACCACAACAGGCTTCCCAGCTTATTTTTGAAATGTCCATATAATTTCTTTAATTTCAGGTTTCTATAGAAACCATTTAATTTGTGTTAAGCTTATACTTAGTAATATCGTGCCTTTTTTTTTTTTTTTTTTTTTGAGGGGGGCAGTGCTGAGGATTGAACCCAGGGGCATTGTACTCCCAAATTATATCCCCAGCCCTAAGTAGTTGAGTTTGGCTGTGAACCTGTGATGATCCTCCTATCTCAGCCTCCCAAGTACTAGGATTACAAGCATGCGCCACCATGCCCCACTTTATATCTTCTATATTTTATTTATTTATTTTTGTGGTACTCCAGATGGAGCCCAGAGGCATTCTGCCACTTTGCAACACCCCCAGCCCTGTTTTTTATTCTTTATTTTGAAACAGGGTCTCATTGAGTTTCAAAGGGCCTCACTAAGTAGCTGAGGCTGTCTGCGAACCATGATCCTCCTGTCTCAGCCTCCCGAATGCTGGGATGACAAGCGGGCGCCACCACGCCTGGCTTGCTATCTTGCTTTTTAAAAAGTGCATCCCAAAGTATAAAGCACTTAAACACATTCTGTTTAGCCCTTAACACAGTGCTGAGAGATGAACCACGTTGTTTTTGTTTTGTGGTACTGAGGATGGAACCCAGGGACCTTCTACGTCTGGGCTATACCCCAGACCTCTTTGATTTTTTTATTTGGAAACAGGGTCTCACTGAGCTGCTGAGAGCTTCACTAACTAGTGGAGGCTAGCTTCAAACTTGTGGTCCTCCATTCTCAGCCTCTCAAGTACTGGTATTAGAAGCATTTGCCACCAAACCCAAGTGTTTTCCCTGAGTTACATTAAGGAAGAAACGGAAACCTCTATATGAAATTAGCTGATTTTTCTGAATATAAAAGGCTGTTGATTTTAGTAAACATAGTCATTTTTAGAAAAAAGTATAGTAATGTGTGAAAACTTGAGTTATTTCTTATCAGTTTCATTTACAAAAGTTTTTTTTTTCTTTTTCAGCAATCACCCAATTGTTCTTGGCCCAAACAATACCAATCTGCCCAAAATATTCAATATAATTGCAGATGGAGAAATACATGAGGCCATTAAACATGAAGATCCTTGTGCCAAACGTTTGGCTAATGTAGTTCGCCAAGTACAAGTAAGCAGATTTGGTTGAATTGGGAAAGGGGTACCATTTCCAGTTAATGTTGTTTTCTGTTCTGTATTAGAAGAAACTAGGAATTTAATGAGTCTAAGGAATTGAATTTTTATATTCTTATCTCCAACCCACAAGTGGATTGTATTTAATATAGTCTATCCACGTGTTCCATTTACTAGAACTAAAATCTTCATCTTCAGCTTGAGGTTGTAAGCCTTCCAGTTGGTGCTTATATGTTCATTAAATAGCAGGGTTTCTGCTTATCTGGAGGAAAGAAAGATGAGACTTAGCAAGTTGTCAAATACTAAAAATTTTAAATGATTTCTGCTATATACCTGCCTTTGTGTGGTACACAAGTTACTTTAAGGTATCATCTGCTACCATAGCTTTATCAGTGCAGAAATGAAGAAAACTTTCTGTAAATAATTGGAAGAAACAAATAGATTTCATGGTCAAGCAAGTCTTCAAACTAAGCTACTTAGAGAAATGTTTGGCATTGTTACTTTGTATACACAGTGATTGTTAAAATCTTCCAAAATGATCACTTCACCCTATCTAAATCTGTTCCATTTTTTTCCCCCTAGACTTCTGGAGGATTATGGACTGAATGCATAGCACAGCTCAGTCCTGAGCAGCAGGCAGCCATACAGGAGCTCCTGAACTCTGCTTGAAGGGCCTTAATATCACCCACCGGAAAACTAACTCCAAATAAACGTTTACCCTTTTGTTTAGGTTTCTTTGTTTTATTTTTGAGCAGGAGAGAGCGGTAGTGTTGTGTATAGGCCATTCTTCTGGAGATCCACAGGCAGGAAGAGCAGCCCCGTGCGGAGTGGAATTGCAATGGATTTCTGTGAGACCACGAAGGAGTTCCCCGTAAGCCCTACAGTAGCACTGAAGAATATTTTTCTATTGGTATATCCCACCCATGTGAACGGAATGGGAAATAAAGTCAATTTTCTCATTAGCTGTGAGGCAATTTAAGGAACAACAGCTACTCAGCATACATCAGTTACTCAGCATACATGTGTGTTAAATTGCGATGCCTAGAGCACATCCTATTAATTGGAATGTGAGTCTTTTTCTGAGGTTCTAGAAGGAAGCCTTCTACCCACCAAAACCGTAGATGCAAAAGTTAAAACGGATTATAAACATGAAGCATGAGGCTATCATATTTGATGTCACTTTTGGTTTTTCCCAAAAGGCCTGTGCAGGGACTCAGCTGGGAGACTTTGCGGCCCCAGCCCTTGAATGTGAAGTGTCATTGGCATGTCTGGCAGTAGTCTCTCATTCACTCCTCAATAAACAACGTTGAAATACAAAGAAGCTTGTGTAAAAATTCAGTACTGTCTGGCTTTGATTCATTTAATGTTTTTAATATAAGAATGATCTAATATTTTTTTAAAGTAATAGCTATGGCTCTGAATGTTTTTCCTCTAATATTTTCCTTGTGCAATTCAACCTTGAAAGCATCTGGTTTTTACTGTCTTCCACATTAATTTAAGCCAAGTTATGCACCTATTTCATTCAGTTGGTATCCTTAAGGTTGCAATTTCAACCAATAGATTTTTAAACTTGAATTGTTCTGGTTAGATAAAAAAGATTGGGCTTAGTATTTTCATTACAAATTGTAAATGCTATAGAGAGCCACACACAATCTTTGAACTTTTAATTTTGCAATAAGTATTATGGCTAAAATTATTTACTGAAAATTTCAGCAAAATGTGTGAATGTTTTTTTTCTTTATGTATTAACCTCGTAGCAGTAAGTGACTTGCTGTTGTTTCTCTAAATAGTTTTTCTAAGGGATCTTAATAGATTTCTGTTGAAAACTTCAGTGTTAACATTTTTATAGTTTGTACTAAATTTAACCGTGATATGAAAATGAATTTTATGCATAGATCAGAATTTCAAATTAAAGTTCTTTCTTTAAATGATTCGTATTACTTTATTAAAACCAAATCTGAAGTGGAATAGAATAGATGCATTGGTTGTATTTAAATGGTTTATAGCAAATACCCTTCAAATATGCCTCAGTTGCAGCATAAGGTGCTTAGTCTCGAGGCTTTGCTCTCTGGCAGAGGGCTGTATAAGTAACTTTGCTGTAGTCGTTGCTTTGACATGGGTACCTGTGGGACTCCTGTAAGGTGTGGTAATATTTCGAGCTCTCTTTATACCTGTATTTCTGAAGTAGAAAAAAATAGGAATTGGATACACCTGTAGTCCCAGTACTTGGGAATGTGATCTCTTCAAATCCAGCCTCATCAACTTAGACTGTTTTAAGATAAAAAGGGCCGGGGTGTATCTTGGAGGCAGATTGCCTCTGGGTTCAAACTCCAACACCAAGGGGGGAGTTGAAGTAAAAATATGTCAAGACAACCCCTTTCTAATTTTTGTTATAGAACACGGTTTAAAAAAAAAAAAAGAAAGACGTGACATACCTCTAAGAACAGATGGTAGTGTGGTCAAAAGGTACGTGGGTTTGTTGTTTTGAAGAATCTTGTGTCCGTGGAGCAAGTTCCTCCAGTTAAACAGTAATGGGATGGGATACCTGATGTTACCTGATTTCTGAACAGAGTGCTCAAATGGGTATACCAACAAGTATCTATAGTATAGATATTATTGATAGAAGTAGAAAAGCAGAGGCATGACAGAAATTGAATCAAGTTAATAAGGCTGTTTGGTATTAAAGGCCGCTAATGTGATGTGTTCCTGAAACCCAGGTTTCAGAATTAAGATGTTCTCGGAACTAACAATTCTTTGAAATTACCCAGAGCAACATTTTTAATGCCTTGTTCTGTCTAGGTAAGATGAAAATACTTAGGGTGTTTTTCTCATGGCTTTTGTACCAAATTCTCTGACCTTGCCTGTCAGCAAGTAATGATACATTATGAATTCAAACCATTTCTAGAGGGGGGAAAATGTGTGTGGCTCTTAATATTTTCTGGAAATTTTGTAACAAAGCAAGTTACATGCACAAGTGTTAGAAACTTAGCATAACTCAATTTGGAGTATTCTTTTATTGGAAATTTAAAGTAAAATTGTCTTTAAGGTAACTGAACCCTCCTGTAATGAAACACTTTTATCATGACTCTGGAGTCGTGGTTTGACTTAACAGAACCGTCAGTAAATCTGTAAGTAAATCAACATGCTCGATGCACTTGGTCTCATAATAAATTGGGGAGTATGTACAACAAGGCAGGCACCGCATTTATGATCTAATCATCTTGATGATTGCCTGTTTGGGCTTAGTGATAAGTAGTCTAAAAGGCTAAGATTTACTCAGTCTGGTGTGGAGGCGTAGGCCTGTAATTTCAATACCTGGGAGGCTGAGATGGGAGAATTGCATATTCGAGTACAGCCTCAGCAACCCGGTGAGGCTTTCAGCAACCTAGCAAAGCCATGTTTCCTATAACCAAAAAAAAGGGGGGGGCTGGGGGTGTAGTTGGGAGGTGGAATGCCTCTAGGCTCAATCCCCAGTACCATGAATGAATGGTTAATACTTGATTGACCCTTCTTTTATTCTAAGAGTATCGCTGGCATTGCACTTCTGCATCTTTTTTTTGTTTTGTGTGTGGTACTGGAGGTGGAACTCAGGGTCTTTTCTACCTCCAGGCTACACTCCCAGACCTGTTTCATACTTTATTTGGAAACAGGGTCTCACCTAAGTAGCTGAGGCTGGCTTCGAACACACACGATCCTCCTGTCTCAGCCTCCCAAGCGCAAGGATTACAAGCTGCACCACCACGCCTGGCTTGCATCTTTTTTCATAGAAGTCATTTTGCTTTTTTTGTCCTTTGCCCTAAAAGTGTGGTTACCATTACTTTGGAAGAAAGTTAATTACCTGCAGGGTGCACATCAAACCTGGGAGTAGATTACAATTCTTAGTCTAACACCTCCATCTCTGAAGCAGGGAGCTAAGTGGGGCAGATTTTAACCCTCAGGCCATCCTAGGCGTGACCTGCCCCCTTTTTCCTCACAGCTGTAGTGCTGACTACACCAGACAGTATTGGGGCTGAAAATCTTTGTTATATACAGTAATAGATGAAGGCAAACGTTTTGGAGATGTTACAGCTAAATTATTCTCTTCCCAAAAAAGGAGCCCCAAAGGGGTCTTTGTGTTAAACCCTGCAAATTTTTAAATCTCAGTAAAAGCAATAGCTAAAACTCTTTAATGAGTATATTTCTAAGTGACTCATTATATTTCCTCTTGCACTTTATTGCCTAGGATTTGGATTATAAAGGAAATCAAGAATAGAGCCATTTGCTCTGGGTCGGAACTTAGTTCCCCTCCAGAGAATGGGAATCAAGGTTTGAATTGCAGCCCAGCAACTTGGTCCTTCAGGTTTAAGATGCAGTGTGAGAGGTGGTGGTGTATGTGGGTGCGACCAGAGGTCTGCCCATTTATCCCATAAAGAACTAGATAGTAAATATTAGGGGCTTTATAGGTCATAGGTCTCCGTCACTGCTTAGCTTTGCCATGTAGTACAAACACTGAACAGTTAGGTGGGGTTGTATCCCAGTGAAACCACAAACGTAGACTCGTGGTTTGTTTCACTTCTGATTAAAATCATTAGTAGCTTGGCTTTATAAACTTTGTTAAACCAGAGAGTCATTGCCTACAACCTCTATACTTTAGCTGCCTTATCTATAAATACAGATATAATTACATACATACTTAGATGGGATTTAGTTGAATTTAAGGAGGGGGCCTATCTAACCCTAATCAGAGTGGCAAACATGAAATCAAACAATTGCTGGCAAGGATGTGGGGAAAGAGGAACTCTTTAACACTGTTGGTGGGAGTGCAGAGTAGTTCAGCCACTGTGGAGATTCTTTAGAAAACTGGGAATAGATCCACCATTTGATCCAGCTATACCACTCCTGGGTATCTTTCCAGAGGAGTTGAAATCAGAACTACGTTAACAGCACAGTTTGTAATAGTCAAAATATGGAACCAACCTAGATCTCCCATCAACAGATGAATGGATTGCAAAATTATGGGAAATACGCACAATGGAATTCTATTCAGCTATAAAGAAAAATAAAATAATAGCATTTGCAAGAAGACAGCTGGAGAACATTGTTAAGTGAGATTAGTCAAGAACAGAAAGAGAAGAGACATATGTTTTCTCTAATATGTTCAAGCTAGGGAGTAGTGGTAATACCAGAGGGTCTCCAGATGATGGAGGGGAAATCCCACCAAAGCTTGAATGGAAGGATAGGAGAGGAAGAAAGCTGAGGTTCAATGGAGGAGCTACATGTGAATATGTGTAATAGCATAAATACAACATGATTAACCTGGACACTCTCTATTGGGGGGGGGGGACAAAGGGGGAAGGGCATGAAACACAATGTAAATGTATACCACTCTCAATATGTTCCACTTATAAGAACATAATTAAAAAAAATAAAAACTGGTGAGTGAAAAAAAATAAAGAGGGGGCCTATAAAGTATAAACTACCATACCTACATAAATTGTATTGATATTTTAAAACCCTTTATAAGCATTTATTTTTGCAAGTATTCACCTTGGCATTAAGGGGAGGACTAGAAAATGTGGGAAATATAAGGAAAAGTTTTGCAAAGTCTGAGAAATTTCAGCATAGGCATATTTGGCTTATCTGGATTTAGCTCTTGCTCGTTGCTTAAGTGATTCTGATGTTTGAGGATGGTGTGGCTGTGGCTTCTAATGCACCCGTTGCCTCATCTGGAACTCGACTGTTAGGGGACAACTTAGCAGTTTGTCTATCTGGAGAAGGCACTGTTGGTTCTGTGCACAAGAGTACCTTTCTCATAATTGGGTTTGTAATGAACATACCAACTTATTTGCAGCCCCTTTGGAAGCTGGCCTCAGGAGCAGGTAGTGTCTGGGGGGTGTTGTCCCAACTATACGTGATTGCTGCTTCATTTCACACCTGGAATTTCCTCAGATTCCTACTGTGCTTTTGGCACCAGCTGGCTTATGTAATTTTTTGTTTTGCAGTACTAGGGAGTTACTCTGCCCTTTTTTTTATTTTTTATTTTCAGACAGGGTCTTTCTAAGTTACTGTGCACTGTGATCCTCCTGTCTCAGTCTCCCAAATACTGGGATTATAGGTGTTTGCCATTGTACCCAGCTGTTTTATGAACGAAATCCCCCTTTGACCAGGAATGAAATCCCCCATTCACCAGGAAAAGATGATGGTTATGACCCTTACTGCATTTACCCAGTAAATCATTCTATAGTGTGCTGGGCGTGGTGATGCACGCTTGTAATCCCTGCACTTGGGAGGCTGAGACAGGAAGATTGCACAGATTCAAAGCCAGCCTCAGCTACTTAATGAGGCTCTCAGCAACTTAGACCCTGTTTCCAAATAAAATATAAAATAGGTCTGGGAGTTTGGCCAAAAGGTAGAAAGCCTCTGGGTTCCACCCCCAGTGCCACCAAAAATAAATAAATGAATAATTCTACAGTTTATTAGTAAAGGATTAGAAAAAAATAGTTCAGGGTTTTTTTTTTATGGTACTGGGGGTGGAACCCAGGGGCTTTTCTACCTCCAGGCTATACTCCCAGACCTATTCCATACTTTAATTGGACACAGGGTCATAATAAGTAGCTGAGGCTGGCTTTGAACTTGTGTGATCCTCCTGTCTCAGCCTCCACGCGCTGGGATTACAACTGTGTGCCGCCACGCCCGGCCAGGTCAATATTTTAAGAAAAATTCAGCCTATGTGTTTTTTAATTTGTTCTTATGGGAAAGGTTATTTATTTATTTATTTATTTTGCAGTACTGGGGATTGAACCCAAAGCCATTCTGCCTCTGAGCTAATACCCCCAACCCTATATTTTATTTTGAAATAAGGTCTCACTACAGAAGAGGGCCCAAGTAGCTGAGGCTGGCCATGAACCTGCGATCCTCCTTGTCTCTGCCTCCCAAGTACTAGGATTACAAGCATGCACTGCCACACTTGACTAAGGGTTACTCTATTAAAAAGCCCAAAGTCCTAAGACAAAAAGCTCATGTTGTGATTATATAGATATGAAGTAGCAACACAAATGTGAAGCCACTTAAACCAGAATTTCCACAGAATAGTGACCATCCTGGACAGCAGCCATGCATGACGGTTGCACCTGAGGGTCTGAAAGCTGCGTTCTGCTTCCCAGCAGGGATTGCCCATGCTGGTCTTTGGGATGCCACTTGCCCTGAGCCCCTGCCTTGACCCCAGTGACCTGCCTGCTCCAGGGGCTGGTAAACCAAGAGCTCATTTGTCAAGGGGTACAAAGCTGGAGGGGTAGGAAGCAGAATCCTGATTATACCCCCTCTTACCCAACTCCAGTTACTCAAAGCCTGCCCCTCCCAGAGTCCCCAACACCCCAGCTTCTCTGATACAGGGCCCACACCTACAAGCTTTCTCCTATTTCCAGAATTGCTTCCAGACCCCACAGGGAAGGCACTTTCTCTCCCCCTACTGAGTCCTGGGCTCATGTCCTCTGCAAACAGTGCAGCAGCAGCACCTTGTGTGAGCTGTTGAGAATGATTCTAGATAGTTCCTTCTGGGTGCACCTGAGGTTTCCCCTGGTTTATTTTGTGACATATCAAGGCTCTAGGGACCAGCCCCCAATCATGCAGACATGCCAAAAGCCAACCAAGTTGGAGCACCTGTAAAAATCACAGCTTTTTTCTGAACTCACCTGCAAAGTTTCTTGGAAATCCTATCATTCTTTATGAAAACACCTTGGCTATATTTCCTCAGTTCGGATGACAGGTAACAGAAATAAGGAATGCTCTCTTTAGTTTTTATACATTACAAAATATGAGTATTTTGAGAAAAGGCAGAAATTCTAGACAACCTTCATTCCTTGTGCTTTTGTGTTTTCATTAGTTTTTACACAATGGGCCACTTGAAGCCAGGTGTGGCGGCGCACGCTTGTAATCCCAGTACTTGGGAGGCCGAGACAGGAGGGTCACAAGTTGGTGGTCAGCCTCAGCTACTTAGTGAGACTCTTTCAAAATAAAGAATAAAAAATTGAGCTGGGAGTGTAGTTCAGAGGTAGAATCCCCTAGAGTTTCTTCCCCAGTACTTCCAAAAAAAAAAAAAAAAAAAGCCTACAATCGGTCATTTGTACTTGATTCAAAATTAAAAGATTTATAAAAATTTATTCAGTGAGCCAGGTGTGGTGGCGCGTGTTTGCAATCCCCGCGCTTGGGAGGCTAAGACAGGAGGATCGCGCAGGCTCGAAGCCAGCCTCAGCTACTTAGTGAGGCTCTCAGCAGCTTAGTGAGACCCTGTTTTCAAATAAAAAATATAAAATAGGTCTGGGAATATAGCCCGGAGGTAGAAAGCCTCAGGGTTCCACCCCCAGTACCACCACCAAAAAAAAAAAAAAAAAAAAAAAAAAAAAAAAATTCAGTGAGAAGAAAAAAGCATTTTTTTAATTACAACTTGTATAAGTTTGGTAACATTCTGTTTTTAACATTTATTTTTGTGGTTGTCTTCTCCGTATCACAAATTTTGTTTTTTCATCTGTGGTAATGATTTTAAATTTTCTCTTAACACTAAAAAACTGACACTCTAAAGACGTTCACTCTCACCACATCTATTCAACAGCAGTAAACATCCTATCCAGAGCAATTAGACAAGAAATATAAAGGCATCCAAATTGGAATTGAAGAAATTAAGTGGCTCCTGTTTGCTGATATGATTTTATACATAAACCCTAAACTCCACCAAAAACCAGTTAGAACTAATAAAGACAGTAAAATTGAAGGATACAAAAATTAACGTACAAAAAAACATTTCTATACATTAGTGATGACTAGAAATTAAGAAAACGATCCTGTTTACAATGGCTGCAAGGAGGTAAACAATCTATAGTGGGAACTATAAGACATTGGTGAACTGAACACAATGGTGTTTTTAAATAATTACAACTGCTTGGGAGGCTGACGCAGGAGGAGGCTAAGTTCAAGGCCAGCCTCAGCAACTTCTGAGACCCTGTTTGAAAAAATAAAGGGCTGGGGGTATAGCTGAGTGGTAGAACACTTAACTAGTATGTGCAAGATCCCAAGTTAAATCTGTACCCCCCCCCGATAAACTGAAGATATTGATTAAATAAAGACCAAAAAATCCAGTTTCTAAATAGGAACGATTAATATAGTTAAAATGTCCATATTACGCAAAATGGCACAGATTCAATGCAATCTCTGTCAAAATCCCCAACATTTTTCACAGAAACAGGAAAGTCTATCTTAATGTGGAAGCACAAGATCCCCCTCCTGGTTGAAGCAGGCTTGCGCAGAAAGGACAAAGTTGGAGGTGTCCCTACCTGGCCTCAGCACACCATGAAGCCACGGTCACCAATAGCATTGGACCGGCATAAAAGCAGAAATCGACCCAAGTAAGAGCCCAAAAGCCAACCCACAGCTTGTACGGCCAATCCAAATCGACACTTTGAGCCAAATGATTTTCAACAAAGGTGCTTGGACATTGTAAAAAGGGCAGTCTCTTCAATGAATGGTCCTGGGAAAAATTGGATATCCACAACAGGAGATTAGTATCTAAAACATAAGGAACTCAACCCAACAGCAGAACAGCCCTGCTGTTCAAAGACCTGGACATTTCTCAAATGACCTACAAGCATGGGGGAAAAAATGTCCAACATCACTACCACAAATCAACCACAGTGAGAGGCTATTAACAGAGTGCAGAAATCTTGGAAATGTAAATCGGTACAGCCATTATGGAAAACTATGGAGGCTCCTCGAATTTGTTAAAACAGGATTACCAGGTGGCCCAGTAATCTCAAAGGAAATGAAATCAAGGATGTCTGAGAGACCCGAGTACTCACATGTGTTGCAGTGCTATTCACAACAGTGAAGAAATGGAGTCAGCCTCGGTGCCCCATCAGTGGGTGAGTGGTTAAGAAAGTGTGATGTGAACAAGTATTAAGCCAGAAAAAAGGATAATATCCTCTGTTTCCAACAGGATGAACCCTGAAGACACAATGCTAAGTGAAGTAAGCCAGGCACAGGAAAACAAATGCCACTTGGTCTCACATGGGGGGGGTGTTAAAATGTTGATCTCAGTAGAATAATGGTTACCAGAAGATGGGGACGGAAGGAAAAGTTGGTCAACTGGTAAACTAAGATGTTAAACTAACATGGGAGTTCTCATGTTCCACTGTGTGGTAGGGTGTCTGAAGTCCATGTATATTTCCAAATAGTCTTTTTTTTGTGGGTCTGGGGGTGGAACCCAGGGCCATTCTACCTCTGAGCTCCACTTCCAGCCCGATTTTTTATCCTTTATTTTGAAACAGGGTCTCACTAAGTTCTGGAGAGCCTCGCTAAGTAGCTGAGGCTGTCCGCAAACCCTGATCCTCCGGTCTCAGCCTCCCAAATGCTGGGATTACAAGCTTGCGCCACCACGCCCGGCTGGCAGTTGGGTTTCAAATGTAAGTAAACAGGTATAGTTGTGCGGTGAAAATCACCCAGAGAGAAAGCCAGCTCTGTTGGTGCCTGTTTCTTTCCAGGCCCTCTGCAGTCCCCACCTCATTGAATTCTCACAGTAGCCTTTCCTGGTAGGCATTTCCTCCTTTTCCGGTGAGCAAGTGGGGAGGATTGTGTCAGTGTGAAAGTACATTTTCCCAACACGGAGGATCCCTCCTGCAGACACTGAGCAGCAGGTAAACAATCAGCCTTCTCCCTCCTAATTACTTCTTCATTTTATTAAAGTTTTATTGTATCCAAAAATGAACAATTTATAATGTCTACTGCATTCTTGTCTCTTAGAACAAATATAGTCGATAGGTGTGATGGTGGACACAATAAAGTAATCAACACACAGGATGTGGCGTGGGGCACACACCTGTAATCTCAGTACTTGGGAGGCTGAGGCGGGATGATCACAGGTTCCAGTCTAGCCTCTGCAACTTAGGCTGCTTCAAAATAAAAAAGAGGGCTAGGGGTGGTAGCTCAGATAGAGTATCTTGGGTTAAATCTCCAGTACCAAAAAAAAAAATGTAATATCTTTTTAATAGAACCTATATCTGTAAAGAAGACTTTGTTCTTTTACCTTAAAATGTATGTAAATGTGAACTCAGTTGCACGTGTTAAGGATTTATGATCCCTATCAAGAGCTGATATGATGAGCAGCTTATGGTGATTTTAAATTGTATTTGGTTGGGGGGTTTTATTTAAAAATTTGGAGAAAAAGGTGAGCCTTGAGAGGGCAGTAGAGGAGCATTGCTCACTGCTTTAAAACTTAGAGAACAATGACTTAGGATTTTACCACTGCAAGGGGCGAGGGGGAACACTGACCTATGTTGAAGCTGGTTTTTATTTTTTTTTTATTTTTTTATTTTTATTTATTTTTTTTATTTTTTGGTGTTACTGGGGGTGTTGGAACAGTGGCATTTCTGCCTCCAGGCTCTACTCCCAGACCTATTTTATTCTTTAATTGGAAACAGGGTCTCACTAAGTTGCTGAGAGCCTCACTCAACCTGTGCGATCCCCCGTCTCAACCTCCCAAGCGCTGGGATGACAAGCGTGTGCCACCACGCCCGACTTGAAGCTGGTTTGTAAAGAATGTAGCAGCTGCACATGGTGGTATCTCCCTGTAATCCCAATTCCAGGGAGGCCAAGACAGGAAAATCACAGGTTCATGGCCAGTCTCAGCCACTCAGGCCCTCTGCAATGTAGTAAGACCTCCTTTCAGAATAAAATAGGGCTGTAAGTGTGGCTCGGAGGTATGGCCCTGGGTTCAAGTCCCAGTACCACACACACAAAGTGTTCCAACTATTAGAAACACCTCAGGCTGGGAGTGTAGTTCAGTGATCGCGTGTGCACTGAGCTCGCACAAGGCCCTGCGTTCAGTCCCCAGCACTGCACAGGCATCAAACTGTATCTCTTGAAGCTGAGGACTCCTGGCAGTCACCAGGTAAGCTGTAACAAGGCCACCATCTCCTCCTGCTGCCCAAGTGTGCACCTTCATCCTTCCCAGATCGAATTTCAGAGGACAGAGAAACAAGAAATGCCGGTTATCATTAATAAATAGAACACCAGGGCCAAAAAAGATAGGTGAATATCAGAGCTCTTCTGGGTCAGGCGGTCATGGGCTTGTGTCTGTCTTTGGGTTCACCATTGCTTTCTAACTGGTAGGGGTTGTTTGTTTGTTTGTTTGTTTGTTTTTGGTGGTACTGGGGTTCCTGGAAACCCTTCTCCCTCTGGGCTACATTCCCAAACCTATTTTATTTTTTTATTTAGAAACAGGGTCTCTTAAGCCAGCGAGGCTGGCTTTGAACCTGCACCATCCTCCTGTCTCCGCCTCCCAAGTGTGAGGATTACAAGCGTGCGCCACCACTCCTGGCACCAACTGATAGGGTTTTGAAACACCCTTTCTACTCATTCTAAATATTTTTTACATTGTTAGAAATTTAGAGCCAGTCATGGTGGCTCACACTTGTAATCCCGGTACTTGTGAGGCTGAGACAGGAGGATCGCAGGTTTGAGGACAACCTCAGCAAGCAGTGAGATACTTAGCAACCTAGTGAGACCCTGTTTCAAAATTAAAATAAAGTTGGGGGTGTAGCTCAGAGGTAGAATGCCCCTAGGTTCGATTCTCAGCACCACCAAAAGAAATTGGCGTATACCTACTGGAGGAAAAGCACAGCCTTTTATATACGAAAACCACATGATTTTGACATAGCCCTGGATTTGTTAAACTATACCTATTGTCATTAGCGTCCAGTTTGAATGCATTTACTTCTCCCACACAAGTAGGCAACGAGAACGCTGGTCTCCCTGCTTTCTGGGTGTAGACAAAGCGTGTGTGTGCTAAGCATGGGGTGGCTTTCTTTATAGCCCCAGGGACAATCCCAGGACACACATGAGGGACCGCGGAAGTACCCCTTGAATGGAACGAACGCGTCCATTTCCCTGGGCGGAGGAGGAACCTGGATCAGGGTCTGGGGACCGGAGGTGCTTCGACTGGATGGACTGGTACTCTGTGCTTGCACCCTGGTCTCTGATGCGACAAGCCCGTCCAGGGCACTTCCTCAGGGCAGGGCTAGCACCGCTGCATGTGGGGCCAGCTCAGAGGTCAGGGGCACTTTGTCAGAGGGCCTGCAGGTGTTGGCTCTGCTCGGTCTCTGGTGTGCTGTGGGATGTACTTCCTTTCCACTATTTTCAAATTGGAGGTGTTGCAGCTAAAGTTGCAGTCTGAGGCCGGGCGTGGTGGCGCACGCTTGGAATCCCAGCACTCGGGAGGCTGAGGTAGGAGGATCGCGGTTCGCAGGCAGCCTCAGCTACTTCGTGAGGCCCTCCCTCTGCAGCTCAGTGAGATTCTGTTTCAAAATAAAGAATAAAATATAGGGCTGGGGACGTAGCTCGGAAGTAGAGTCCCCTGGGCTCAGTCCCTAGTACCAAAAGCAAAAACAAAACAAAAAGTACAAACCAACTGCAGAATGCACGTGAACAAGCAGGAATTCATAGTGCGCGGAGCCAGCCACGAAGAGGGGATCCGAGGGCAAGTAAAGCCCCACGGCCGGACAGCTGGTCAAATTCATATTGAAACCTACACTCAGATGCGATGGGGTCAGGGAGCAGACCCATGGGGATGACTAGAGATGGTTAGGTCTTTTGTGGGGGATTGAACCTAGGGCCATTCTACCTCTGAGCTACACCCTTTTTAATATATATATTTAAACAGGGTCTTGCTAGGTTGCGGACAGTTGCTGAGGCTGCTTTCAATCCTCCCGTCTCAGCCTCCCAAGCACTGGGATTATAGGTGTGTGCCACCACGCCTGGTTAGAAGATTAGGTCTAAGGGCAGAGGCATTGTTAGTAGGATTACTGACCTTCTCCAAGAGGCCCCAGAGAATTCCCTCACCTCTTCTGCCCCACAGGGAGGCAGCCAGACAGCTTATGAACCGGGAAGTCAGCCCCACCTGACACCCGATCTGCTGGTGGCTTGATCGGAGACGTTCCAGGCTCCAGAGCCACGAGGAATACATTCCCATTGTTGACGGGCATCCAGAGCAGAGCAGGACAGGTAGGAAGGGCTGGGTCATGGAAACGCACCTGGAAAGGGTGCCCAGGCGCAGGCGCACCTGCCCGGAGCACAGGAGTCCTTCAGGAGTTATAGGGACTGGGCTAAAGCTGGGAACACAGGGCACAAACGTCTTCTGCTTTCTGCTTGACTTCCAGGCGGAAGAGAAATCGTGACCAAGGAGATTCAAGAGACACCATGGCTTTCTCCCTTTTGCAGATTAATTAGAGATTCAGTAGCCGAGTGCCAGCCGTAACAAGACTGGCCTTTTAATACTTAAGAGTGTGAGTGACAGATGACCCCCAAGCAGGGGGGCAGGCTGACAGTGGAGAGGGGGGTGGCTTCTCTGAATGTCCAAAGACTCCCTTGGAAGGCTTTCAACACGAGGCTGAAGCTGTAAAGCAGAGCTGTCTGGCAGGCCACGGCCATCTCCTGTGGTGTCCGGCTTGAGATGCGGCTGCAGAACCCGGATGTACTGCGGGTGTGAACACACCTGCCTTCAGGAGGCTTCCGTGAAGAGAGAAGCTCACTAGGAAAGAATGACGTGCACTCCACATTGGAGGGATACTATTTTGGATGTATAGGTTTCAATAAAATATAATATTAAAATGAGTTTCATCTCTTTCTTTCACTTTGCTTTTAATTTTAAGATACTAGGGATTGCATCCAGGGGCATTCTATCTCTGAGCTACACCTCCAACCATTTTTACTTTTTGTTTTGAAACAGCCTCCCTAGGTTGCTAGGAGCCGTGCTATATTGTCGAGGCTGTCCTCAAACCTTCAATCCTCCTGTCTCAGCCTCCAAACTAATGGGATTAGAGGCATGTGTTGCCATGCCCGGAAAACACAGATGCTTGCATAAAAAAAAAAAACAGGGGTAGGTAAGTAACTGTTTTTAATCCTTTATTTATTTCTGGTGATACTAGCGATTGACAGCACCACTGAGCTACATCCCCAGCCCCTCTTCACTTTTTAGAGTGGCTACTAGGACATTTTAAATTTCACATATGATTCACTTTATATTACTCTTAGATAGCATTGGGATTTCTTGTTGTTGTTGTTGTTGTTGTTGTTGTTTATTTTGTTTTTGCTTTTTTTTTTTTTTTGCGCGGGTCTGGGGATGGAACCCAGGGGCATTCAACCTCCGAGCTACACCCCCTGCCCAGTTGTTTTTATTCTTTATTTTGAAACCGGGTCTCACTGAGTTACAGAGGGCCTCTCTAAGTAGCTGAGGCTGTCTGCGAACCACGATCCTCCTGCCTCAGCCTCCCGAATGCTGGGGTTACAAGTGTGCGCCACCACGCCCGGCTCCTTGTTTTTGCTTTTTGTTTTGGTACTGAGGATGGAATCCAAGGGCATTCTACCTCTGAACTACACCCTCAATCCTTTCTATTTTTTTTTTTTTTTAAAGACAAGGTGTCACTAAATTGCTGAGGGTCTCAGCAAACGGATCTGTGATCTTCCGTCTCAGCCTTCCAAGTACTGGGATTACAGGCGTGCACCAGCACATCCAGCTGGACAATGTTATTTTATTTTTTGTGATACTAGAAACTGAACACAGGGGCATTTTACCTACACCTCCAGCCCCACTTTTTATTCATATATATAATATATATTTTATATTCTTTATTTTGAAACAGGGGCTCGCTAAGTTGCAGAGGGCCTCACTAAGTAGCTGAGGCTAGCCACAAACCTGCGATCCTCCTGTTAAGCCTCCCAAGTATTGGGATTACAAGTGTGCAACACCACGCCCATAGGACAGTGTTAGACACAATGGCTTTCTCTCCTTTTGGTGATTAGAGACTCGGTAGCCAAGTGCAAGCCGTAACAAGACTGACCTTTTAATATTTAAAAGTGTGAGTGACAGATGACCCCCAAGCAGAGGGGCAGGCTGGTAGTGGAGGGGGGGTGGCTTTGCCTTACCTAAACAAAACTCGAAGGAATTTCTTCAATGAACAGAACCTCCTAAGATTATTTTCTCCATAAACTTCAGGTCTGCCGACTCCGCAGCTCAATCTTGCTTGAGCCTAAATTTTTATATTACAAATCACGCTCCCATTGATATGTTTTTCTTTGAAGTACTACTTTCAAAGTTACACGGTGAAGTTTTTACTGATAAGGAGTATAATTTTAAAAAAATTTTATGGAAGCCGGGCGTGGTGGCGCACGCTTGTCATTCCCGCGCTTGGGAGGCAGAGACAGGAGGATCGCGCAGGTTCGAAGCCGGCCGCGCACGCTGGCTTAGGAGACCCTGTTTCCAAATAAAAATGTAAAAATAGGTCTGGGAGTGTAGCCCGGAGGTAGAAGGGCTTCCAGGAACCCCAGTACCACCAAAAAAAAAAAAAAAAAAAAAAAATTATGGGCTGGGCTTGGTGGCACACACTTGTAATCCCCGCACTTGGGAGGCTGAGACAGGAGGATCGCACAGGTTCGAAGCCAGCCTCAGCTACTTAGTGAGGCTCTCAGCAACTTAGTGAGACCCTGTTTCCAAATAAAGTATAAAAGAGGTCTAGGAGCATAGCCCAGAGGTAGAAAGTCCCTGGGTTCCATCCCCAGTACCACACACACACACAAAAATAATAAAACAAAATTAAAAAATTTTATGGAAGCCGGGCATGGTGGTGCCATTTGGGAGGCTGAGACAGGAGGATCGCAGTTCAAGGACAGTCTCAGCTACCTAGTGAGACTCTGTTTCAAAATAAAGAATAAAAAGTAAGTGCTGGACACACACACACACACACACACACACACGCACACATACTCCATGGCAGCAGATAAAATTTCAGTCCTTACCAGCAACATCTTGTGAAATTTAGTTAGAGGTAGTTTTTTTTTTTTTAATTGTCAATGGGTTGTCTCTACTGTAATTTTTAATAATAAAATGCTATTTTTTAAAGGGCAGTGTGGGCAGACACGAGACCAAGCATTACCTCCCAGGTCAGCTACCCTGCCAAGTTGCCTCTGCCTTAAACATAGCAGAGCATCATTTAGGAGTCCTCGAGAACAGAAAGGGCTGCCACCGAAAATCATTCATTTCGGGGATCATTAGAAATGGACATTTTAATTTGCATTTCAAACGCAGACTCAAAGGAAAGATAAATTTGCCGGGATAGCTAATGGGCAAAGTTTGACGGTGCAAATGACTGTCTTTTGTCTTAATGGATCTAAAGAGATTTAAAAGCAATACTGTGAATGATTTAACACCGGTAAGAGAGGAGGCAGTGCAGCCAGTTGTCGCTCAAGGAACTTCAAACCATTTTCAAAAGCTCCAGAGAGCTGGCGTGGTGGCGCACGCAGGTCATCCCAGCATTTGGGAGGCTGAACCAGGAGGACTGCAGCTCAGGGGCAGCCTCAGCTACTTAGGGAGGCCCTTTGCAACTCAGTGAGACCCTGTCTCAAAAGAAAGAATAAAAAATGGGGGTGGGGGTGTAGCTTGGAAGTAGAACGCCCTGGGTTCCATCCCTAGTACTGCAAAGAAAAAAGAAAAAAAAAAAAAGAAAGAAAGAATAAAAGATAGGGCTGGGGGTGTAGCTCAGAGGTAAAATGCCCCTGGGTTTCATCCCTAGTACTGCAAAAGCAAATGAAAGAAAAGAAAGAAAAGAAAGAAAGAAAGAAAGAAAGAAAGAAAGGGAAAGAAAGAAAGAAGAAAAAAATAACTTAGGGCTGGGGGTCCCCCCCACCAAGATCCATAAAGGGCAAGATTCATATCTGATTTGTTTATTGAATCCAACAGCGTTTACTGAGTACCTACTATGAGCCAGGGTTCATTCTAGGAGCTGGGAATCAGATGAAGCTTACAATGCTGGTCCCAGAGTTCCTCACAGGCTTACAGGAAAGATGGACGTGGAAATGGGGCAGTAACGGGTGCTGCAGGGAATACAGTCGTCGGGCTCTACCTGAGGACATGAGCTGAGGAAAAAAAGAGAGAAGACTTCTGCAGGGGGCAGATCTAAACCAAGCTCTCAAGGGTAGCGAGGAGTTATCCAGGCAAAGGGAAAGGGAAAGGGAGTCCCAGACAGAGGGAAGGGAATTAGCATTCGGGGGCACAGAGAGCAAGGTGGTGCAGGAGCAGGTGGCTGGACGGGCAGTCAGGGTTATAAGAGGGCGCCTGCGTCTCACGGGGGGAGTTTGGGTCGAATCCAGAGGGCACTGGGGAACATGGAAGGATCTGTGTTTTAGGTGTGGAATGCCCCTAAAGGAACATGTGTTGAAAGCACGGTCCCCAGTGCAGCCAGGCTCAGAGGTGGGGCTTTTAGGCAATGAGTGGATCCCAGGGCTCTGACCTCCTCCGTAGATTCATCCACTGATAGCTGAATGGTGACTAGGAGGTGGGACCTAGCTGGAGCAAGGAGACAACTGGGGACAGGTCCTGGAAGGGTTATCTTCTCCCCAGCCTGTCTGCTTGTCTGTCTCTCTTTCTCCTCCTCCTCCTCCTCCTCCTCCTCCTCCTCCTCCTCCTCCTCCCCTCCTCCTCTTCCTCTTCCTCTTCCTCCTCCTCTTTCTCCTCTTCTCTCTCCATTTCTCTATCTCTCCCCTCTCTTTCTTTCTCTCTTCTATCTCTCCCTTTTCTTTTTCTTTCTCTATCTCCATTCCCCTCTCTTTCTCTCTTCTTCTTCCTCCTCCTCCTCCTCCTCCTCCTCTCTCTCTCCTCTCTCCTCTCTCTCTCTCATTTCCCTGGCTACCATGAGCTGACCACCTTTCCTCCACCACGCTGCTCCACCATGAGGTTCTGCCGTGCCTCAAGCCCAGAGCAATGGAACCGGCCAACCATGGACAATCCTCTGGAACCCGGAGCCAGAGTTCATCTTTCTCCCTCTAAGTTGTTCTTTTTGAGTATTTGGGTCACAGAAATGACAAGCTGACTAACACAGAAGGGTTCTAAGAGGGAATGATGGGATTTGTTCTGCAGTTTGAGAAAATTCCTCCTACTTCATTGAAGGGGCAGGCTGCTGGCTGGGGAGTATGGCCAGGTGATGCTCTGGCCATTCCTAGGAAGAGATGCGAGGGCCTGGGTGCAGGGGGATTAGAGAAGAGACAGCCGACTGAGATGGGCTAGGGCAAGAAAGAGAATGAACAGGGTGTGGTCACTGGCTACTTGACAGCTAGGTGGGAGTGGGTGGAGGCCGGCCTATCTGAAAGTTTTCAATTGGAGAACTGAGATTTCAAGAGGCAAAGAAGATGGTAAATTTTATTTATCACTGAATTGAATTTGGGGGGTAGAGAATACTAGGAATTGAATCCAGGGCCATTCTACCTCTGAGGTACACCGGGTCTGAGAATGGAACTCAGGGGCATTCCATCTCCAAGCTACACCCTCTGCCCTATTTTTTATTTTTTATTTTGAAACAAGTTCTCACTAAGTTGCAGAGGACGCTACTGAGAAGCTGATGCTGTCCGCAAACCGCGATCATCCAGTCTCAGCCTCCCAAATGCTAGGATTACAAGCGTGCGCCACCATGCCTGGCTTATTTTATATTTGAAACAAGGTCTTGTTAAGTTACTGTGCGCTGGTCTCAAACCTGTGATCCTCCTGTCTCAGCTTCTCAAGTACTGGGATTACAGGCGTGCACCACCATGCTCAGTTTACACTGAGTTTATTACACTTGGAAGTATTAAAGAGTTCATTAGAGCTGGGTATGGTGGCACACACTTGTAATCCCAGTACTTGGAGGGCTGAGACAGGAGGGTCTCAGGTTTTGGGCCAGGTTTAACAACTTAGTGAGACTGTTCCAGAAAAAAAAATAGGGCTGAGAGTATAGCTAAGAGGACAAATGCCCTTGGGTTCAATGCCAGTAACACACACACACACACACACACACACACACACACACACACATACACATTCTCTCTCTCTCTCTCTCTTTCACACACACACACACACACACACACGAGTTTGTTAGATCAGTGATTCTCAGACTTTCTCATGGGTGAGCATCACCAGGAAATACTGTTTAAATGTAAATTTGTGCGTGTGTGGGTGTGTCTACCTCTGAGCTGCCCCATCTTATTTTTTTAATATTTATTTATTTATTGGCACTGGGGATTGAACCTAGAGGCATGCTACCTCCAAGCTACACCCCCCACCCCAATGTTTTTTTATTTGAAAACAGGGTCTCACTAGGTTTCTGAGAGCCTTGCTGTATTGTCTAGACTGGCTTTGAACCTCTGATCCTCCTGTCTCAGCCTCCCAAGTAATGGGATTACAAGTGTGCACCACCACACCTGACTTTATTTATTTATTTAGTGGTGCTGAGAATTGAACCCAGGGGCATTCTACCTCTGAGCTACACCCCCAGCCTGCTTTTTTAGTGTTTATTTGGAAACAGGATCTCACTAAGTTGCAGAGGGCCATGAACCCAGACCCTCCTGTCTTAGCCTCCCAAGTACTGGGATTACAAGCATGTGCCACCACGCCTGGCTTATTTTCTTTTATTTTGAAATAGAGCTTTACTCCTTTTGCTGAGGGCTTCGCTAAGGAAGTTAGTATTCTGGTTCTGTTGTCTGGGGTCCGGGAGTTTTACAGGCGCTGGGGATGCTGTTTGGCTGGTCCACAAACCATACTTTGAGGAGCAAGAGTGGAGACTCTGAAGACAATTAAGTAAATTATTTCTTGATCTTTCCTGACAGAAAACAAATAAATACCCATTTTGTAACACTTAAAACGTAGTAACACAAAAATAATGAGATGGAGCCGGGCATGGTGGCACGCCCTTATAATCCCAGCATTCGGGAGGCTGAGACAGGAAGATCACAGTACACAGACAGCCTCAGCTACTTAGTGAAGCCCTTTGCAACTCAGTGAGACCCTGTTTCAAAATAAAGAATAAAATATTGGGCTGCGGGTGTACCTCGGAGGTAGAATACCCCTGGGTTCCATCCCCAGTCCCCCCCCCCCCCGCCCCGAAAAAAATTCAAAAAACAAAGACACACTAAAAGAAAAGACAAAAGGCAGATTCAAATGCACACTATGGCCGGGTGTGGTGGCGCACGCTTGTAATCCCCGCACTTGGGAGGCGGAGACAGGAGGATGGCGCAGGTTCGAAGTCAGCCTCGCTGGCTTAAGAGACCCTGTTTCCAAATTTAAAAAGTATAAAATAGGTCTGGGAGTGTAGCCTGGAGGTAGAAGGGCTTCCAGGAACCCCAGTACCACCAAAAAAAGAAAAACCAAACAAACAAAAAAAATGAACACTCTCCAAATATGAGAGGCAGGCGTTTCAATCACCATCTCTGACAAAACAGACTTTCAAGCAAAGCCCGGGGAAATATGAACAATGACACATTAGAGGGATAAAAGGCACAGAGAGAGCCGGGCATGCTGGCACGGGCCTGTGATCCTAGTACTTGTGAGGCTGAGGTAGGAGGATTGTAGGTTCGAGGTCAGCCTCAGCAACTTAGTGAGATCCTGATTGAAACTAAAAATAAAATAAATAAGGCTGGGGTGTAGCTCAGAGGCAGAATGGCCCTGAGTTCAGCCTGAGTTCAATCCCAGTATCAAAAAAAAAAAAAAAAAAAAAAAAAGAAAAGAAAAGAAAGAAAGACCACACACAGTGACAGAAATGTGGCCTCCTACATTGGTGCCAGGTGTTTCCTTGCAGCAAAAGATGTGGTACTGGGGATTGAGCCAAGGAGCATTCTGCCCCCAAGCTATACTCCCAGCCCTTTTTTCTTTTATCTTTTGTTTCAAAACAAGATCTGGCGAGGTTCCCGAGGGTCTAGCGACTTGCTGAGGCTGTCCTCGAACCTGTGATCCTTCTATCCAGCCTCACAAGTATTGAATCGGTAGCAGATACTTAAGAAGAAATAGCTGAAACTCTGGACTCCTTGGTACTTTGCCTTCAGAAAATAACAGATCCAATAAACAAAAGAACAGTAAAAAAAAAAACCGCAGAGTCACAAGTCACGACTAACAAGGTAGCATGAACAATGTGGAAATCTCTCTCCCAAATAAGTGTGCCTTAGGTTAAGAAGTTTTACATTAAAAAGTGGAAGAGACCAATAGGCCATGTGTCGCTAAAACTAGGATAATCAAACACAAGTCCTTAAGTAACAGGTACTGTTTGTTAGCAGTATATGTTTACAAATGCTAGTGTTATAAATACTGTCATTTAAACTTCACCACTGCCGGGCGTGGTGGGCACGCTTGTAATCCCCGCGCTCGGGAGGCGGAGACAGGAGGATCACGGGTTCAAGGTTAGCCTTAGCAACTTATCTAGGCCAAGTAGCTTAGGAAAACTGTCTATCAAAGAGGACATACAGCCGGGCGTGGTGGGCACGCTTGTAATCCCCGCGCTTGGGAGGCAGAGACAGGAGGATCGCGCAGGTTCGAAGCCAGCCGCGCCCGCTGGCTTAGGAGACCCTGTTTCCAAATAAAAATGTAAAAATAGGTCTGGGAGTGTAGCCTGGAGGTAGAAGGGCTTCCAGGAACCCCAGTACCACCCCCCCCAAAAAAAGAACAAAAAAAAAATTAAGTTAGAAAGCTGCTAATTGCTCAAGAGGAGGGAACTGGCAGTGGGAATTCGACCGCACCTGTGGGACACAAACGTACGGGATCAGCTGTGCTTATCCGCTTAAACTACACACTCATTAAACCTGGGTCTAGTTAAGCCGTGCTTTAGCTTTGCTTCTTACCAGCTAATTCCCCCGTTTTTGCTTAAGTGACAGGTTCAGGTTCGAGAAGCTGCCAGGAGTTATCAGAGCAGTGCAAGTTCAGAGGATGGCGAGAGCTGATCGGACGCCGGGTCCAGCGACAGCAGAACCCGGGTATCTGCACACGGGGGCCTCAGGTGAGTGGCCCCACGCGACCCAATGTCCTGCGTCACCACGGGGGCCCTCCCGCCTCTCCACGCGGGTGCCCCTGCACCCACCTCAGCCGTCGCCTGTGGTGCTGCAGCCGGGGGCCGGGCAATGCAGAATCCCCAGCCACCTTCTCAGCCCGCCCGGAGGCGCTCCAGCCTCTGTTGAGTGCTCAGCTCAGCACCCAAAGCCTGTAGCTGTCTCGCCCATAATGAGGTGGGCTCTGCCCCAGATGCTGGGGCTTCTGCGGTTGGTACAGCGTCCTCAAAGCCTTCAGTGGACCCCACAGCAATGAAAGGCGAAATCTCGCTTTTTTGCCACAGAAAAGAAGAAAGCAAAACACTTGGTAGCAAGACATCATGAAATGAAAGCCTTGATAAACTCCACTGGCTCTGTCCTTGCGGGCGTGTAAGGCTGATCCCCAGTACTGTGATGAGAGCCGCCCACTGACTCTGGGCCAAGCCAGAGTGGATTCTGGAGCAGGTAGCAGTGGCCTCCCAAGGACTGTAATCCCAGGATCTCATTTTTCCTGAAGTTCCCCACCCCCCCCCCTTTTTTTTTCTGGGAGTACAGTAGCTGGGAGGCCAGCCTCGGCAACTTCGTGAGACTGTTTGAAAATAAAAAGGCGCTGGGGTACAGTACTCTTCATCCCAATCCTTAGTACCAAAAAAAAAAAAAAAAAAGTAGATTTTGGAAAACAGGGACTAGACCTGCCCACGGACAGGTGTTAGAGCCCTAGACAGCAACGTCCCTCTTCTTGCATGTAATCTGTGAAAAGGAAAAAAATATATTTTTAGGGGACTAGAGATGGAACCCAGGTGCATTTTACCTCTGAACTATGCCCTAGCCTGATTTTTTTTTTTTTTTTTTTTTTTTTTTTTGGTGCTACTGGGGGTAGAACCCAGAGGCTTTCCTATCTCCGGGCTATACTCCCAGACCTATTTTATATTTTATTTGGAAACGGTCTCACTAAGTTGCTGAGAGCCTCTCTAAGTGGCTGAAACTGGCTTCAAACCTGTGCGATTCTTCTGTCTCAGCCTCCCAAGCGCTGGGATTACAATTGTGTGCCACCATGC
The DNA here is from genome assembly GCF_963383645.1 of Muscardinus avellanarius. Taxonomy (NCBI): domain Eukaryota; kingdom Metazoa; phylum Chordata; class Mammalia; order Rodentia; family Gliridae; genus Muscardinus; species Muscardinus avellanarius. Next base: position 189,288,898 of record NC_137787.1, read on the forward strand.
CCAGCTCGATTGTTTTTGTTTTGTTTTGTTTTGGTGGTACTGGGGTTCCTGGAAATCTTCTGCCTCTGGGCTACACTCCCAGACGTATTTCTACTTTTTCGTGTGTGTGTGATACTGGGGTTCCTGGAAACCCTTCTACCTCTGGGCTACACTCCCAGACACCTATTTTTTTATATTTTTTATTTGGAAACAGGGTCTCTTAAGCCAGCATAGCGGGCTTCAAACCTGCGCAATCCTCCTATCTCCACCTCCCAAGCATGGGGATTACAAGTGTGCGCCACCACTCCTGGCCTGGCTCGATTTTTAAATTTTTATTTTGAAACAGGGTCTCACTAAGTTGATAAGAGTCTCATTGCTTGCTGAGGCTGTCCTCAAACCCGTGAGCCTCCTAGCCTAGCCTCCCATATACTGGGATTACAGGTGTGCGCCACCACGTCTGGCTCAAATACAATTTTTTAAGAAGCTAGTAAGAGCCGGGCGTGGTGGTGCACGCTTGTCATCCCAGCATTTGGGAGGCTGAGACAAGAGGATCCAGGTTTGTGGACAGCCTCAGCTATTTAGTGAGGGCCTCTGCAACTCAGTGAGACCCTGTTTCAAAATAAAGAATAAAAACTAGGGCTGGGGGTGTAGCTCAGAGGTAGAATGCCCCTGGGTTCCATTCCCAGTACGGCAAAAAAGAAGCTAATAAGCAATCATTTTACCAATTAAAGATAAACCTATTTTTCTATTTTTTTCTAAATAAAATGAAACTACAAGAAATTAAGATAAGTCAACATAAGAGTTAACTATATCAGTAGCTAAAAATCTATACTTTGTGGGTTTTCTTTGAGGATATTACTGTTCTAAATAGTTAGGAAAATATCATTACACATAAACCATACTCACTAAAAGGTTTAAGAATGAATAACTATTCATAAGTTTTGTTTTTTGAAGAAATGTTCAATGTTTTACTTGTTTATTTACTTGTTTATTACTTGTTTACAATGTTTACTTGTTCAATGTTTACTTATTTATTTACTTGTTATTTTACAATGTTTACTTGTTTATTATTTTAATAATTTTATTGGTACACTGTAATTATACATCATCCTGAGAGTTATTTTTGGTTTTGTTTCTTTTGGCAGTACTAGGGATAAAACCCAGGGGCATTCTACCTACGAGCTGCACCTCTAGCCCTATTGTTTTTTATTCTTTATTTTGAAACAAGGTCTCAGTGAGTTGCAAAGGGCCTCACTAATTAGCTGAGGCTGTCTGTGAACCTCGATCCTCCTGTCTCAGCCTCCCGAATGCTGGGATGACAAGTGTGCCCACCACGCCCGGCTCTCATCCTGAGAGTTAAAATGATATATCCAGCCAGGCGTGGTGGTGCATGACTGTAATCCTAGTACTTGGAAAGCTGAGACAAGAGAATTGCAGGTTTGAGGCCAGCCTCAGTAACCTGGTGAAGCCCTCCACAACTTAGTGAGACCCTGTTTCAAATAAAACATAAAAATAGGGCTGGGGGTGTAGCTAGCTTGGAGATAGAATGCCCATGAGTTCAATCCTCAGTACCACTCCATAAATAGATAAATACTAACTAGCTAAATAAATAAAATGATACATCCATACATGTGCACAATACCTCTTGGTGTGTTTTCCTGAACATCCTACCTGCTACTCCCTCCCTCCCTCTGTCCCTCTGTCCCTCTGTCCCTCCCTCCCGTACCTGTTAGTGTGGTTGGCAGTGGTACCTTCATATATGAACATAACACTATGTGGTCTGTTTCCTTCCTCAGGCCTCCTTTTCCTCCTCTCCTCCTCCCCTTGCCCCTTCTACAATTCTATTGGTCTTTCTCTCTCTCTTTTTTTTCTGAAGTCCTCTTTACTTCCCATTTTCTCTTTAGTTTTCTTTCTTCCTTTTTTTTTTTTTTTTTGAAACAGGGTCTCATTAAGTTGCTGAGAGCCTCACTAAGTAGCTGAGGCTGGCTTCGAACCTCCGTGATCCTCCTGTCTCGGCCTCCCAAGCGCAGGGATTACAAGCGTGCGCCACCACGCCCGGCTTCTCTTTAGTTTTCTATATGAGAGAAAAGTCTTAGGACCCCTGATTTTCTGAGCCGGCTGACCTCACTGTAATGTTCTCTAGCTCCATCCATTTTCCTGCAAGTGAAATCGTCGCATTCTTCTCCACAGATGAGTAAAGCTATCTCCGTTGTGTGTTATTCGTACCGCATTTTCTTTGTCCAGTCATCTATCGACACCCCGAGGCTGGTTCCGTAACTGGGCCACTGTGGAGTGTGCTGCTGTCGCCATGGATGCACATGGACCACTAGTGTGTTTTGACTTTAGTTACCTCGGGAGGACGCCGAGGAGTGGTATGGCTGGGTCAGAGGCTGGTTCCATTCCTAATCTTTTGAGGCAGCGCCACACCGATCTCCGTGTGGTTGAACTCAATTCCACCCCACCCTCAGTGTAGAAGACTTCCTAACTCTCCACATCCTCACCCGCGTGTGTTATTGTTTGTATTCTTGGTGACTGCCATTCTAACTGGGCAAATAATATGTCTACTTGTGAAGGTCCCACTAACAACTTTATAAGCATTGTGCGGCGGGAGGATGAGGACAGCGGAACGAGGTTAGGAGAAAACCGCACCGGGGGTGTCGTGTGCTGTTATGAACATACTGCTCTGAATCTTGCTATGATGTGCAATTATATTGCACCCATGAAATTCTTTAAAAAACATAGGATACATGCTAATCAGTAGTCACTGTGGTAGTGAGTTAAGGAGTCTGATTATATGTGGGTTAGGAGAGGCAGGAGAAGAAACTCAGGAACGATTTTCAGATTTTTATTTATTATGATTTGTCAGATTAATAAAAGCAGATGCATCAGATTATGATTCATCAGAATAATACCAGGCACTCAGTTTGGTAGCAGTTTGCTAAGGATTTTTGTCTCTATTTTGTGGATTTATTAATCTTTTTTTTTTCCTTGGAAGGTCTATCTGGTTGTGGTATCAGAGTGATACTGATGTCATATACTCTTACTAAAATCTTGAGAGCTTTGGGGCCTTTCCTCTCTTTCTTTCTCTGTAGGTCTCTCTTGTTTCTTACTTACTTTTTCTTCTCTTCTTTTCTCTTTCTTTTGTCCTCTCTTTTTCCTGACTTGGGTCAACAGTCCGTGGCCTTCAATGGGTGCTATTCCAACCTCTGTTTGCTGGGACTGTGAAGGGGACTCAGAACCTGGAGAAACGACCCTCACAGGGTGTGTGCACCAGATTCCTTCCTTCCTTCCTTCCCTCCTTCCTTCCTTCCTTCCTTCCTTCCTTCCTTCCTTCCTTCCTTCCTTCCTTCCTTCCTCCTTCCTTCCTTCCTTCCTTCCTTCCTTCCTTCCTTCCTCCTTCCTTCCTTCCTCCTTCCTTCCTTCCTTCCTTCCTTCCTCCTTCCCTCCCTCCCTCCCTCCCTCTCTCACCCTTTCCTTCTTTCTTCTTTCTCTCTTTCTTTCTTTCTTTCTTTCTTTCTTTCTTTCTTTCTTTCTTTCTTTTCTTTTTCTTTCTTGTACTAATGATTGAAACCCAGAAGCATTCTACTTCCAAGCTACACCCCCAGCCCTATTTTTTATTCTTTATTTGGAAACAAGGTCTCACTAAGTTGCAGAGGGCCTCACTAAGTAGCTGAAGCTGTCCACGAACCTGCCATCCTCCTGTCTCAGCCTCCCAAGTACTTGGATTACAAGTGGGTGCCACCATACCTGGCTCACCAGATTTTTCTCCTTTTTTCCATCTTTTCTCTACGGCTTTGTCTTGAAGGTGGGCTCCAATCTCAGGGCTGCATAACCAAACTGTTAAAGGAGCTACAGCCGGCTGCTCGGGGTCTGTCCCACAGCAGAGGTGGGCTGTGGCTACGCACCGGTCCACCTGCGGGACGAGGGTCCTACCTGCCCGTCTCCACACGGTCTTCTCCACGTTCTCTGCCTAGAGGCTCCTGTCCTTTGAGCGTGGTTTCCCTCAGCATTCTGACTGCTGGCCCTGCCACTGCCAGGCAGCTCTGTGACAGATATTTGCCCCTGGGACAAAGAAAGATGCTGAGTGATACAGGGAGCAGCCTGGACATTCCGCCGCCTACCTCTCCCACACTCTCAGGCTGCCTGGCCCCTTTTCTATCTGGCTCCTGACTGAAGTCCACCTGCAAGACGAAACTAGGAGAGAAAGAAGAAAAAAAGAATGGGACGCACAGCCCTCCACGGGGGCCATTTCTCCAGGATTCTGAGTCTCCTTTACAGTTACAAGCTGCCTGCTTATTTGCTTTCTGGGGTCTTCAGGTAGTTATTCTTGGAATTTTTGTTGTTGTTGTTTTGGTTTTTGTATTGGGAATTGAGCCCAGGGGCATTCTATCTCCAACTACACCCCCAGCCCATTTTTTATTTTTAATTTTGAAACAGGGTCTTCTAGGTAGCTGAGCATCTCATTAAGCTGCCGAGGCTGGCCTCAAAACTGCAATAATCCTGTCTCAGCCTTCCAAGTACTGGAATTACAGATGTGTGCCACCACGCCTGGCTCCTTTTTTGCACTTTTTTTTTTTTTTTTTTTGCAGTCCTGGGGATGGAACCCAGGTAAATTCTACCTCTGAGCAACACCCCCAGCCCTATTTTTTATTCTTTTTTTTTTTTTTTTGGTGGTATTGGGGTTCCTGGAAGCCCTTCTACCTCGGGGCTATACTCCCAGACCTATTTTTACATTTTCATTTTGGAAACAGGGTCTCCTAAGCCAGCGCACGGCTGGCTTCGAACCTGCGCGATCCTCCTGTCTCCGCCTCCCAAGCGCGGGGAATACAAGCGTGCGCCACCACGCCCGGCTTTATTCTTTCTTTTAAAACAGGGTCTCACTGAGTTGCAGAGGGCCTCACTCACTAAGTAGCTGAGGCCGTCCGTGAACCGCGATCCTCCTGTCTCAGCCTCCCAAATGCTGGGATTACCAGCGTGCACCACCATGCCCAACTTCTGTTTTGCACTTTGTCCAGAAGCTTTCGCTGGGATCGGTGGCCACAGTAGGCCTTGCCAAGCTCCCTAAAGACATGCAGATTGGCAGAGTTCGGCTGCAGCCAGAAGCCTAATTGTCATTTCTCTGGTCTGCTAGCAGCCCTATTTTGGCCGGCCACTCTTCCAGCAGTGTTGATGAACTTTCTTCATCACTGTAACAAAATGCCCGAGGAAATCAGGTTAGAGGAGGAAAGGATTGTTTTAGCTTACGGCTTCGGAGGTTTTCAGTCCGTAGTTGCTTGGGCCCCCAGCTTCGGGTTTACACTGAGCAGGACCTTTTGGCAGGCAGTGCGTGGTAGAGTTGCTCATCTCATTGAGGTAGTGAAGGAGAGGAAGAGAGAGGGAGAGGGGCGGGGGAAGAGAGAGAGGGAGAGAAAGGGTTTGGGGACAAGACACACTCTTCCAGGGCACACCCCTGGTGACCCACTTCCTCCAACTATGCCTCACCTCTACGGTTTCCATCGCTGCCCAAGAGTTCACTCAATTAAGAAGCCATCGATGGGCTAATCCACCGATGAGATCGGAGTCCTATGACCCAGTTGCTCTCAGAGCCCCACCTCGGGGCACGGCTACACTTCAACGGGGACTGACCCTTCAACACACGAGTGCTGGGAGACATTCTAGATTGAAACCATGACACACTGTAAGTCAAGACAGGTCTTCATGTTGAAACATGTCCCAGAGAAGCAGGCTTTGGCAGATATCTGATGGTCAAGCTTGTAAGTGAAGTTTGAGGTGGCTTCTTCACCTTGTGGCTGAGCAGGTGCCCTCCCTGCAAGCTCTCAGGCTGTGAACCCCCACTCCCTCCTGAGCAGCAGAGCCCATGTTTAATAAGAACCCACCTGACAATGCCAGGGTCTTGTGTGCTGGCGGCCGCCATCTGTCACCTGTCTAGTAGGATCTCCCAGCATCTAGCCCCTTTTGCCTGCTAGTAGAGCTTCTGCCCTCTCTGGTGTGCAGGTAAAATTACTTGGTCCACAGCTGTATCTACATAGGAAATGCATGTATATATGAGAGAGAGAAAGAGAGGTGTATGTATTTTTTTTTTTTTTGTACTAGATATTGGGCTAATCCACCAGTGAGGAACATTCTATCTCTGAGCTATACCCCAAGCCTTTTAATTAATTTTTTTTATTTTGAAAGAAGGTGTTGTGTCAGGCGTGGTGACACACGCTTGTAATCCCTGCGCTTGGAAGACTGAGACAGGAGGATCACACAGGTTCAGAGCCAGCCTCAGCTACTTAGGCTCTCAGCAACTTAGTGAGACCCTGTTTCCAAATAAAATAGAAAAAGGTCTGGGAGTGTAGCCTGGAAGTAGAAAGCCTCTAAGTTCCACCCCTAGTACCACCAAAAAAAAAAAAAAAAAAAAAAAAAGAAAGAAAGAAAATTGCTGAGGCTACTAAAAATAAAAAATAAACTAGGGCTGGAGGTGTAGCTCAGACGTAGAATGCTTCCAAGTTTAGTCCATAATACAAAAGAAAGAAAGAAAAAAATTCCATTTCTAAACAGGCTATTAGGTTCCATCAAATAGATTCCACGAAAGTTTCTTGCCAGTTTTCAAAATTCATTTAAAAATATCAAATGTGTAATATATGCTACTGGAAGAAATTAGAACATTGTAGAAATGTATTATGCAGAATATTAAAGTATGCTTGCTACTCACCCACCTTGAAACAGTATCTTTTCCTTTTTTATTTTTCTCTTCCAAAATGCACTTCTAAAAGTGAGTTTTTACCAACTGTTATTAATTTGAAATTGGATGAATCCTCAATTTATCACTATAATGTACAAAAAGAGAACACTTCTTAGGACTCCTAGTATTTAAGTAACAAACGGTCAGAGAAAATAAACCACAATCCTGAAAAACACTGTTAACCTAGACAAAAATTCTTCATAAAAATGTTCTTTCAAGCCGGGCGTGGTGGTGCACACTTATAATCCCAGCATTTGGGAGACTGAGACAGGAGGATCGCAATTCACAGACAGCCTCAGCTACTCAGCGAGGCCCTTTCCAATTCAGTGAGACCCCGTTTCAAAATTAAAAAGACTACAGCTGGGTGTGGTGGCACACGTTTGTAATCCCAGCATTTGGGAGGGTGAGACAGGAGGATCGCAGTTTGAGGAAAGCCTCAGCTACTACTTAGTGAGGCCCTTTGCAACTAAGACCCTGTTTCAAAATAAAAATAATTAAAAAAAATAGGACTGGGGCTATAGCTCAGAGATAGAATGCCCCAGGGATCCATCCCTAGTACTGCAATAAATAAATAAATAAATAAATACTGTTCTTTCAAAGCTGGGTATGGTGACACATGCTTGTAATCTCAGTACTTAAGAGGCTGAGACAGGAGGATCTCAGGTTCAAGTCCAGCCTCAGCTACTTAGTGAGGTCCTTTTTAAAAAAAAAAAAAATATATATATATATACTTTTTTATTTGGAAACAGGGTCTCTTAAGCCAGCAAGCTGGCTTCAAATCTGCGCCATCCTCCTGTCTCTGCCTCCCAAGCATGGGGATTACAAGTGTGTGCTACCATGCCCGGCGTATAATTTATTTTGGTTTTTTCAAATGCCAGATTTTTTTTTTTTTTTTTTTTTTGGTGGTACTGGGGTTCCTGGAAACCTTTCTGCTTCTGGGATATATATATATATATATATATATACACACACACACATACATACATACATATATATATATTGCAAACAGGGTCTCTTAAACCAGTGTGGCTGGCATCAAACCTGCGCAATTCTCCTGTCTCTACCTCCCAAGCGCGGGGATTATAAGCGTGTGCCACCACACCTGGCCTTAGCGAGGTCCTTGGCAACTTAGACCGTGTTTCAACATAGAGAATAAAAAAACATAGGACTAGGTGTATAGCTTGAAGATAGAATGCCCCTGGGTTCAATCCCCAGCACCAAAAAAATAAAAATGTTCTTTCAGTTTGGAAGGGAAAGATCATACTACCACTTTCTGAAGTGGACACCCCAAACCTTTGCAACTCAAATGTTCTCCAAGTGCAAATGTCAAAATAGGAGGAGGAAAGCTTTTAAAATTAGAGAAAGAGCTGGTGTGGTGGCGCATACTTTTAATCCCAGTATTTGGAGGCCAAGACAGAAGGGGATCACCTGGGCCAGCCCCAGCTACTGAGTGAGGCTCTCAACAACTTAGTGAGACCCTGTTTCCAAATAAAATATAAAATAGGTCTGGGAGTATAGCCCGGAGGTAGAAAGCCTCTGGGTTCCACCCTTGGTACCACACACACACACACACACACACACACACAAATCTGAAAAATATAGTAAAAAGACAAAAACAACAACAAAGCATTATGCTCTTAAATCACGACCCAAACCAAAATAAAGGGACATTTTTCACCTAAACTATCTAAAGGGATTTGTTAAGCTTTTCTTTCATTTTCCAGTTAAGTCCTTTATCTTTTGTGCAGTTGTGATACTTAACCTGCAAGTCTGCCATCTTCTCTAAAGCCAATGAAATTGAGTTAGGAAATCTAGTTAGAGTCTTGAAATTATTGTTAGTTACACATTTGGACTTCAGAGAGGAAAAATAAGAATTCCCTCAACCCCTTTCTCCATGCGCTAGCACTTCAGGATATAAGACAGAAACCCTTTTGAAGTTCATCCAGCGGTTTCCTAGGCAACCTGGAGTCCTGACCCAGGAGCTCTTCAGAAAGTAAATAAGAGAGAGCTTCTCAGGGCCATTTCAAGATTAGAGAGGGCTGGGAATGGTGTGGAAATCAGCTGCCTTCCTGTTTTCTGTATGTCACTTGTGCTAGGTATAATAGATCTAATGCTTACCCTCCTCTCCCCAAATCAGGAGACCAAGGGTATAAGAATCATGTTCGAGGCCAGGCTTGGTGGTGCACGCTTGTAATCCCAGCGTTTGGGAGGCTGAGACAGGAGGATCTCAGGTTCGCGGACAGCCTCAGCTACTTAGTGAGGTCCTTTGCAACTCGGTGAGACCCTGTTTCAAAATAAAGAATAAAATAAAGGGCTGTAGCTCAAAGGTAGAATGCCCCTCGGTTCCATTCCCAGTACCGGGAAAAAAAAAAAAAAAAAGAATCACGTTCGAGGCTCAGTTCTGCAGCAGTGGCTGACTGAGCGTTCGCTGGGGAACACAGGCCTGACTAGCCCATTTCAGTCTCCGAATTTCCTTTGTCTCTGGGCCCAGGCTGCGGGACTGAGCATCCTACAACAAAATTAAGAAAAATGGATCTTCCGGGAAGATGGCGACCGAGAAAAGCAGGGCTTAAGAGCCCCGCTAACAACCAATCTCCATTACCACAAAATCAGCGCCTTTCATAGCCAGAAAACACCATCACCAGAGGGAAAAAAAAAATCACGAGGCACCAGAGAGAAAACGGACTGAGACAGAGCTCAGAGCCATAGAGGAGATACACGGGCCTCACGCCCGAGGACGCGGCAGCAGCACCATACTGCCGGCAGCAGCGGCGACTTCACCAGACGGCTACAGCAAGCCGAGGTGAGCCCCTGCGGAACAGCCAGACGGGATTTCTCGCCGCAGGTAAAATCTAAAGCTCCCAGTGGCTGAGCTCAGCACACGCCACAGGGATTCAGAGTGGAAATCAAAACCAAGAAGAAATACGCCAGCCTCACGGCCGAGGGCGTAGCAGCGGCGCCATATTGTCACCGGCGGCAGCAGCAGCGAATTCACCAACTACAGTACAGCTACATCTGCGTACTCAAGAACAGTGAGTCAAATTGCGGGCCACAGAGGAGAAATCCCAGTACTGTACTCCCTGGGACTTGACCCAGTGGGGGAGGGGCGGTGGCAGAGATATCACACCATAGGAGAACTTGCAACCTGGCACTCCCCACAGTCTAAAGCAGCCTCTATCGACTCTCTGGGTCGGAGACTCTGTGATAAAACCCAGTAAAGGAGTAGTGGGGTCTGAGATACTACAGACTCGAGATCCAGAACACCATAAGTGAAGTCATAGTGACCCAAGGGAAGAACCCAGAGAAGGCACAAACCTCCGAAATCATGGGAAAGAGGAATAACACTGGAGCAATGAATGCCCACAACCCCACAACATCAGAACCCGATAAAACAGAAAATCAGAGATTTCTAGAAGATCAAATCAGGAAAATAACTGTAGAAATAATAGAGGTGCTTCGAAAAGAACTCAGAGAGAGCCAAAAAGAGATAAAGGATGCAATTAATGAAGTAAAGGCCTCAATTCAAAGCACAAACAACCGATTAGAACACATGGAGAACAGAATCTCGCTCGTAGAAGATGATCATTCCAAAAATGAACGCATAGTTTCTAATCTAGGAAAAAATATCCGACAGCAGGAATCTGATATTGAAGAAATATGGGCCCATTTTAAGAGAGCTAACCTAAGAATAATTGGAATAGAGGAGGGAAAAGAAAGTGAAACCAAAGGGATCAACAATCTCTTCAAGGAAGTAATAGCAGAAAAATTTCCAAACATAGAGCAAGAGGTTGATACACAGGTCCAGGAAACTTATAGAACTCCCTTTAGACAGGATCGGAGAAGAGGATCCCCACGCCACATAATTGTCAAAATGACCAATGTGGAAGCCAAGCAGAGAATCTTAAAGGCAACAAAAACAAAGGGCCAAGTGACATTCAGAGGCAAGCCAATTAGAATCACTCCAGACTTCCCAAACCAAGTCATGAGAGCCAGAAGGGCTTGGAGTAACATATTCCAAACTCTGAAAGAAAACAACTTCCAGCCAAAAATTTCCTACCCAGCAAAACTTTCTATCAAATTAGATGGAGAAATAAGAAGCTTCCATGACAAACAGGAACTGAAGGAATTTATGTCTTCAAAACCAGCACTAGAGAAAATACTCAAAGAGATTAACTACAAAGAAGAAATAGGTAACACACACCAGAACCAGAGAAACAAGAGTTTCCATCCAACAGACACCTAAGATTGGTTATCTGTGGAGATTCATTACTTATGTTAGTCTTTTACTTATCTCTAAATGGTATTGTTTGCCTTTATTGTTGTTAATTTTTAGGATGTCTAGTTGGAATATTAATATACCTTCAGATATAGCATTTGGAAATATTTTATCCCATTCTATTAGTAACTGTTAACTCTGTTTACATTGTCTTTGGATATACAATATCTTTTTATTTTTTAGGGAGTTTGTATACTCTTCTGTTGCCTGTGCCATTGAAATCATATCCAAGAAATCACTGTCAATTTCAGTGTTGTGAGGTTTTATGACCCAGATTTTCTCCTAAAAGTTTATAGTCTTAAGATTTATATTTAGGTCTTTTATCTATTTTGAGTTAATATTTGTATATGGGATTAGGTAAGGGTCCAACTTTATTCTTTTCCATGTAATTATTATGTCTCAACAATATTTAGTTAAAAGATTATTATTTCCACCACCAAATGTTCGTGGAAACCTTGTCAAAAATAACTTGACAATATAGGGAAGAATTTAGCTCTAGGCTTGTATTTAACTCCAATGGTTTATATATCTGCCTTTAGAATAGTACTACACTGTTTCAATTATTGTAGCTTTATATGGTTTGAAATCAGAAAATATATATCTTCTAGCTTTGTTCTTTTTCAAGATCGTTTTGGGTATCTAAAGTCCATATTCCATATTAGGATAGATTTTTTTTTCTGAAAATAAATATATAAATATATGATAGTTTCACCTAAAAAAATTGAAAAAAAATATTCTCTGGTAAGAAAGAAAGTAAAAAGAAATATTGAAATGTTATCTTTAAGTCATCAAAAGCTTGGTATCAGACAAATGAAACTATTATGTGAGATTATCATTTTTAATTTTGGATAAATTGCTATAATACTAGATGTCAACCACTAAGCCAAGCATGGGAGGGAGGGATGGGGAGAGAATGGGGTGGGGATCGGGTGGGGGCTGACTGGGCGATGTGTGCATGTATGTCTACAAAAGTTTGTATCCCACTATGATGTATGAATACAGTGCACCAATAAAAAATTAAAAAAAAAAAAAATGTCCCGAAGGGTCCGTCTGAGACCGCACTGAGCAGTCAGAACCTTCTTCCCTTTCCTCCCCTCCCCAGCCAGGCTGGGGTATGGCAAGTTTAGACTGAACCTACAGCCAGTCCAGGGTGAGTTCTCCTCATTGTGACATCACCTCTGCCTCTTGGCGATGGAGCTTGTCACTAGGCGGGAAGACTGATTCCGAGAACAGCCAACAGGATGGTTTACTTGGTGCATCTGAGTGGTCCCAAGTGGGAGTGTCAGGGCCTTGGAGCCTTGTGAACAGGGAACCTGCCTCCCGGGGCTTGGAAGACCCTGGCTTTCAGTGATGAGACATGGGGTATGATGTAGCCCGCTTCCGGGGGGATGTGGATGACGACCTGATCTGCCCCATTTGCAGTGGAGTCTTGGAGGAGCCCGTGCAGGCCCCTCACTGCGAGCATGCTTTCTGCAATACCTGTATTTCCCAGTGGCTCTCTGGGCAGCAGACTTGTCCAGTGGACTGTAGTGTCCTGACGGTCGCCCACCTGCGCCCAGTACCTCGGATCATGCGGAACATGTTGTCCAAGCTGCGGGTGGCCTGTGACAACGCTGTGTTTGGCTGCGGTGCCGTCGTCCATCTTGACAACCTCGTGCCTCACCTGAGTGACTGCGAGCATGACCCGAAGCGGCCTGTGACCTGTGAGCAGGACTGCGGCCTGCAGATGCCCAAAGAGGAGCTGCCAAAGCACAACTGCATTGAACACCTGCGCTCGGTGGTCCAGCAGCGGCACACGCACCTCACAGAGCTGGAGAAGACGTCAGCCGAACACCAGCACCAGCTGGCCGAGCAGAGGCGAGACATCCACCTGCTGAAGGCGTGCCTGCGTGTGGTCCGCAGTGCCAACCCCGGCCTGCAGAACCTGGAAGAGAAGGCTGAGTACCGCGGGATCGTACAGTGGGTGAACTCCCTGCAGCCGGCCAGAGTGACGCGCTGGGGAGGGATGATCTCCACGCCGGACGCTGCGTTCCAGGCTGTCATCAAGCGCTCCCTGCTGGAGACTGGCTGTCCTGCCTCTGTTGTCAATGAGCTGATGGCAAATGCCCATGAACGGAGCTGGCCTCAGGGGCTGGCCACCCTAGAGACGAGACAGATGAACCGGAGCTGCTACGAGAGCTACGTGGCCAGGCGCATCCCCGGCCAGCAGGCTGTCGTCGTCATGGCCTGCGAGAACCAGCACATGGGTGCCGACATGGTGCAGGAGCCGGGGCTTGTCGTGATCTTTGCGCACGGTGTGGAAGAGACATAGGAGAGCCCGACCGGCTGTGAGGAAGAGCTGGGAATCAGAGAAACCCCATTGCTACTGCAGCAGCTGGGCCCTGCTCTTCCTCATGACCTCAACGCCCGGCTCACCCTGGAGCCACACGGCGCCCTGCTTCTATGACAGTGAAGGGTCCTGGGCTCTTTGCTCAGCCTTTTGGTGGAGAAACCCAGATTTCTGCCTATTACCTGTTTCTTTCCCCCACATGTCTGTAAATTCTCAGTCTACACAGGAAGGTTCTTACCTCTCTGTTTTCCTGCCTGCGGTCCATGGTTCCAGATATTTTCAGAAAGCACAAAGAGATTTGTTTTCCCTAGAGGATTAGGGTGCTCTGAAGAACCCCCAATTGTCCTTCTCCTTCCAAACTAGAGCAGGGAGTCTTGTTGACTCTAAGCAACATTTAGAGGTCAGCTCAGAGAAACAGACATCCAGAAGAAGTGGTAAGGAAGAACCCAAAACCCTAGAAGTAAATATGAGGCCAGCAATTGGTCATCAATGACAGAGGAAGACCGGACCTCTGTGCCCAGCACATCCGTGGAGGTGCGGGCTCCTGCTGGGTCTGCAGGTGCGCAGGTTGGGATGCTGACAGTTTCCATGATTAGAGAATGACAGGGCTGGGTGGGGTGGGGTAGACTTGGGCGTTCACATGCTCAGCAAGAAGCTGGCTGCGCGCAGGTGCTGGTTCCATAGACCTCTCTCCAGCCCTGCGTTTGGAGTTAGTTCTTTAGTTCTTTTGATGATTTCCTTTCACTGTGGTTTGTTTATATTTCACAAACCCCATCTGTTCCCTGTTTTGTTTTGTTTTGAGGATGGTTTGGTTATGGCTAACCCACTTTCTAGCCCAGCCACATGTTGCTAATTTAATTTCCTTACCTTTTTTTTTAAGAAAGGAAAAAAAAAAAAAACGACAAAAAAGTAAAAAGTCCTAATTCTCTTGGAGGTCATCTTTTCCTGTTAGGATCTGCAGAGGCGGCCGTGGCTGCAGTCTGGGGAGAACGGCTTATTTCCCACAACCTTGACATCCTTTGTGGCTCTTTCTTCTTCTGCTTGGGGTTTCCCATCGTGTGAGGAGTCATCAAAACTGGCCATGGTGTGCTTGCAGCTGGTCGTGATTTTCAACACCGCTTGGCCTTTTCCTGAGAGTCCCTAGGGTTGGTCACCAGTTTATTTCCATCTCAAAGCAACTGTGTAACAGTTGACTCTTGGGAACATCCCAGTTTCTTTTCAGTCTAGATGAGGTATTAGGCACATGTGTACAGGCAATTTACATAAATGTAATAGTTAAAGTAAGGTTATTATTTCTATAGAAATGATGTTACATCACCCATAGTACTTTACAACTTAAAAATACAAAATAAAAGGCCAACTTTCCACACCAAAACATGGGTTGAACTTTTTCATTTCAAAATTATTAGAGAATGTCTGATTATCCAAAAGTTTTAATTCTTTTTATTTGAAAGTTCATAATGAACTTCCTGAAACACAGATCAGCTCATTGGAATCCCCTGCTGAACGCCTGGAGAACCTTTCCTGGGGAGAGACCGAATCTCCACTCTTGGGCGACGCTGGGGGTTTTCTAGGCCAGCCCTTTGTGACCTTTTCTTTTTTATTTAATTTACTTTAATTTATTTTTATTTTCAGGTCTAGGGATGGAACCCAGGAGCATTCAACCTCCAATCTACACCCCCTGCCCTATTTTTTATTCTTTATTTTGAAACAGGGTCTCACTAAATTATGGAGGGCCTCACTAAGTAGCTGAGGCTGTCTGCCAACCGTGATCCTCCTGTCTCAACCACCCGAATGCTGGGATCACAAGCATGAGCCACTACCCCCGGCCTTTTCAATCTCTCCCCACCCAGCATGCACCCTGCTCCTCAGCTGCCCTGAGCATCCCCAGCTGCTGGATGGGATCAGAATCTTTAAGATGCAGAAGTTATGCACAGGTTTCATTCTTGGTCTGGATGCCCTTCTCATCCTGTGAGATTTAACTCAAATGTCTTCATTTTGGGGAGTTCTGGCAAGACTTATTCTATCCTCGTCCACATGCCGGAAGTGCCCGTAGAGCGCCTGCTACAGCTTATCCTAGTTATTGTTTGTTTTACCTCGAGACTCTTGAGTTCTTTGAGGCCACATTTTAATTATTTTTGTACTCCCCGGGGTCTAGACTGTGCAGGGCGGGTGAGCAGCTTAACGAGTGTTTGCTGAATGACTATGCAGCTGGAATCCACGACCGCTGATACTCAGGGAAAATAACAGTACACATACAGTGACTGAAAAAGGCTCTAGACTGAATTGCCTTGTCTCTGTGATGAGTTGGACCAGTGGGACGGCAAGAATAAAGATAGCTTCTGCAAGCACGTTCCACTGAGACAGAGAGCTCGACAAGCACAGGCCACAATTCCTTGTATTTCAGACCCAACAGAAATGCTACATAAAGTATGTTTTTAAGAATGTGATATTTTCCCGGGCGTGGGGGTACACACTTGTAATCCCAGCATTCAGGAGGCTGAAACTGGAGGATGACAATTCGCAGACAGCCTCTACTAAGTGAGGCCCTTTGCAACCCAGCGAGACCCTGTTTCAAAACAAGGAATAAAAAATAGGGCTGGGGGTGTAGCTCAGAGGTAGAAGGCCCCTGGGTTCCATCCCCAGTACCACACACACACACACACACACACACACACACACACACACAAAAGTGGTATTTTAAGCTGGAAGTGGCTTCGCATGCTTGTAATCCTAGCATTTGGGAGGTTGAGACAGGAGGATTGGGGTTCGTGGCCAGCCTCAGCTACTTAGTGAGGTCCTCTGCAACTTAGACCCTATTTCAAAATAGGAATAAAAATAGGGCTGGGGGTGTATCTGAAGGTAGAATGCCCTTGGGTTCAGTCCCCAGTAGCACCAAAAAAATAAGTGATATCATGTATATGTGTGTATGCACGTGTACTAAGGATTGAGCATTAGGGCATTCTACCTGCTACACCCCAATCCTATTTTTATTCTTTATTTTTTTTAGGTACTGGGGAGAGAACCCAGGGGCATTCTACCTCCGAGCTACAACCCTGACCCTATTTTTTATTCTTTCTTTGGAAACAGGATCTCACTGAGTTGCTGAGAGCCTCAGTAAATAGCCGAGGCTGGCTTCAAACCTATGCGATCCTCCTGTCTCAGACTCCCAAGCACTGGAATTACAAGCGTGTACCACTATGCCCAGCTTATTCTATTTACTTATTTACTTATTTATTTATTTTGGTGGTACTGAGGGTGGAACCCCAGGGAATTTTCTAGCTTTGGGCTATACTCCCAGACCTATTTTATACTTTAATTGGAAACAGAGTCTCACCAAGTTGCTGAGAGCCTCACTAAGTAGCTGAGGCTGGCTTTGAACCTGTGCGATCCTCCTGCCTCAGCCTCCCAAGCACTGGGATTACAAGCGTGCGCCACCACGCCTGGCTTATTCTGTATTTTGAAACAGGGTCTCACTAAGTTGTTGAGGTCTCACTACGTAGCTGAGACTGGTCACGAACTTGTGACTTTTCTGTTTCAGCCTCTCAAGGACTGGGATTACAAGCGTGTGTCACCATGCCTATGCTAAAATGTGATATTTTAGAAAACGTGGTGTATACCTGTAACACCAGTACTCTGTAAGCCTAGTACTTGGGAGGCTGAGACAAAAAGATCAGAGGTTCGAATCCAACCTCAGCAACTTAGTGAGACTCAGTAATCTAGCAAGATCCTGTTTCAAAATAAAACTAAAACAGGGTGGTGGTTATAGCTCAGAGGTAGAATGCCCCCTGGTTCAATTCCCAGTAACACACACACACACATACACACACAGGATACAATAAGAAGGTGTCATCTTTGTGGGCTGCGGATGAGGTTCAGTGGTAGTCGCTTACCTGGTTTGTGCAAATCATGGGTTCAATCCCCAGCGTAGAAAAGTTGGGGGGGAGGAAGGAGCGCCATCTTTGAAGCAGAGAGCAAAACTTCACCAGACACTGGTCTGTTGGTGCCTTGATCTTGGAATTCCCAGCTTTCTAGAGTTTTAGGCAACAATTTCTATAGTTTATAAATTATAGATCTAAAATAGTTTTTTACAGGATCCCAAGCCGACTAAGACAAGGGCCTCCTGTTTGCTCCTAATCATAGGACCCCAGGGAGCTTGCCCTCATGAGTTTCAGAACCTTCACCCCTATGGTGGAATCCCAGTGGTTCGACAGTGGAAAGGTCTTCCAGGTACCCGGTGGCAGGGCCCACTGAGCTCCACCAGCGAGGAGCCCTGGTGAACCTCTCCGCCCCCCAGTGGGCACAGCTGTACCCTCTCAGCAGGCCCTGGAGCTCAGCCCTGATGGGGATTGCTTCTTCCAGCTTCAAGCCTATCTTGGGGCTTGGCCTTGGTCCTACAGGCAGTGGTAGCTCCCTATACCTTAGGGTCCTCTCTACACCCTAGTAGGTAAACCTCCACCACAACTGGATGATTCTTTATACTAAAATCTTGTTCATGTTACCATGCGGTTTCTGTACCAGTATTGGGAAAGTGTTTCAAAATCTATTAATGTACCAGTATTGGGAAAGATTTCCAATTTTAAAAATATATTGTTTGTAGTGAAGAAAGCCAGGGGCTGTTGGGAGAAGGCTGGCAGATTTCTCCATGGATAATTAACAAAAGAGTAGAAGAAGCCTAGGGCCTTTTTACATTTCTAAAGAGAGATGGGAAGAAATCCCAGACCCCGAGAAGCAACTTAATACATCTTGGGAGTGTAACAAAAGGTGTGGAAGTATGTGCTGGAGACAGAGCTGCCCCCCTCCCCGCTGCCTCAGAGGGGAAGGTCTGGGTCTGGCTGGGATGGAGACAGCAGATACCTGGGCTAGAGATAGGGCAGCAGATCTACATATCAAAGGACCTGCCAGTGGACTTGGTCGGGATAAGAATACTCAGCATGCAGGGACTGTTGGTGAATTCACTCAAATCGCCCCCCTCTGCCATTTCTGAATGGCATGGGGCTTTAACTGTCTTCTGTATTTCTACCTTTTTAATAAACTTCTTTTAATCTTCAGCAAGAGTCCAGGCTGATGAGTTTTTACCATTAGCTCAGGACAAGAACCTGCACTTTTTATCTTTGTGTGGTTTTGTTGGGGAATTATTTCTCCCCTCACACACACTGCGATATATTTCACCGTAACAGTTTCTTTCTCCTGATTGGACCATGGCTGGCTCAGCAAGCTGTTCCCATGATAATATATAATAAAGCTCCCACTGGTCGAATGTTTCTTATGTGAGAGAGACTATATTAAGCATGGTACACAACTTTACCGAGTTAATCTTACTAAGAGTCCTATAATGTAGATGTAATCATCTCCATTTTCAGATGAGGACATTCATATCCATTGTTGTCCAGGAAGGAAATCATAAGAGGCCTGGTCTAAGGAACCCAATGTCTATTAAGACCATTGTTCTATGAAGAATCACAATTAAGGAAGTGATGCCATTCTGGCTCAAGGGGTAGGTACTATGCATAGGTGCTAGTCTCCACTGTGCAAAGATAAAGAGACTGCAGTCACCACAGCTAAAATCACAATTTTTTTTTGAAAGACCATAAATTACTCAAATTTGCCTGCCTTGGTAGTTTTCAGCCAATTAGCTTACTTAAGGACAAAAATAAAGCAATCTCAGAACCATACAATTTTTTTACATTTATAAGCTTGTTCCTGCCTTTGATCAGTGACAATTTGTACATCCATCTGCCTTGTATACAAGTCCATTCTAGCTTCCGCCTCACTAACCTTTGGCATATTTTCAGAGCCACTGAGATCTGTTCACCAGAACATGGAGCCTACAGCAGCACAGACCCGAGAACACACCTCACCGGGAGCCCGGGAGTCACGCTCACCTTATCTTGGTCCTGCTCGGGGAGTGTGACATTTGGTGAGTGTCATTATTTGCCATTTAAGCTCAGTGGCTCTGAACTCTGATCACACTGGTCCAAAGTTCCTTAGATGAGAGAGACTATGTGAAGCATGTTCACACATGATCTGAGTTAATCTTACAAAGAATGCTGTAATGGAGATGTAATCATCTCCATTTTCAGATGAGGAAATTCATGTTCAATGTTTTCCAGGAAAGAATAAGAGACACGGCTGTGTGTGTGTGTGTGTGTGTGTGTGTGTGTGTGTGTGTGTGAGGGGAGGGTAGGTGCTAGACGGTCCAGATGGTGACAGCTGTCTGGGAATGTGGCTTTGGGGGCTCCAGAGACCTTCCTCTCCCAAGGGCTGGCCACTGGCTGGCCCAGCTGCTGGGATTCCCAGACATTTGACTCTCAAGGCTGCTGCAGAGAGAAAAGGGGGAGAGGACAAATAAAGATGCCGTGAAGGTCATCATTCTCACCGAGATCCAGCCGCTCCTAGGATTGTTGTGAGTCCTTGGCCAATTTCCAGAACCCAGAAAAATCAAACTTGGACAGGTTTATTGTTTGGCATTCTCATTGCATTTATAGAGAAGTAGATTTTTAGAGATGCCAACTCCATTATTCCAGAAAGGTTTTGACAACAAGGTGGAAGTAAGTCATAAATCTGAGCCCTTAATCCAGGCATGGTGGTGCATGCCTGTAATCCCAGTACTGGGGAGGCTGAGACAGGAGGGTCATGGGTTTGAGGCCACCAGTATCAACATCTTAGTGAGACCCTGGTTCAAAATTTAAAAAGGGGGACTAGGAGCTGGGCGTGGTGGCACACGCTTGTAATCCCCGTGCTTGGGAGGCTGAGACAGGAGGATCGCGCAGGTTCGAAGCCAGCCTCAGCTACTTAGGCTCTCAGCAACTTAGTGAGACCCTGTTTCAAAAATAAAATATAAAATAGGGCTGGGAGTATAGCCCGGAGGTAGAAAGCCTCTGGGTATCACCCCAGTACCCCCCAAAAAAGGAGGGGGGGCTTGGGGTAAAGCTCAGCGGTAGAGTACCTCTTGGGTTTAATTCCTAGTATTAAAAAAGAAAAAAAGAGTTCCTCTTTCCCCCATCCTTGACAGCATTTGCTGTTGTTTGGCTTCTTTATGCTTGCCACTCTGATTGGGGTTAGATGGAATCTCATTGTAGTTTTGATTTGCATCTCCCTGATGGCTAATGATGTAGAACATCTTTTCATGTATCTATTGGCCCTTTGTATCTCTTCTTTTGTGAAGTGTCTATTCAATTCAGTTGCCCATTTCTTATTGGGTTATTTGTTTTGCTAGTGTAGAGGCTTTTGTGCTCTTTGTATATTCTGGATATTAGCCCTCTGTCAGAGTGGTGGCTGGTAAAGCAAACCAGTTCAGCTACTACAGAGATCAGTGTGGAGATTCCTTAGAAAACTGGGAATGGATCCACCATATGATCTGGCTATACTACTTCTGGGTATCTTTCCAAAGGAGTTGAAATCAGAGAACTATAGTAACATATGCATACCCATGTTCTTAGCAGCACAATTTGTAATAGCCAAAATATGGAACCAATCTAGGTCTCCATCAACAGATGAATGGATAGCAAAAGTATGGGAAATACACACAGTGGAATTCTACTCAGCAATAAAGAAGAACAAAATCATGTCATTTGTAAGAAGATGGAAAGACCTGGAGAACATTATGTTAAGTGAGATCAGCCAAGCACAGAGAGAGAAGGGACATATGTTTTCTCTAATATGCCCAAACTAGGGAGTATTAGGGATACCAGAGGGACTCCAGATAATGGAGGGGAAACCTCAGCAAAGCTAGAATGGAAGGAAAGGAGAGGAAGAAGGCTGAGGTTGATTAATGGAGGAGCTGCATCCGAATATGTGTAAAAGTATGAATGTAGCATGGTCAACCTGGACACTCATTGTTGAGGGGGAAAGGGGAACGGGGAGGGGGAGGGGGCACTAAGCACAGTCGGAATGTATGCCATTTTCAATATGATCCACATAAAAAGAAAAGAAAGAAAGAAAAATAAGCCCTTAATTTAACTGACAATATTTTTGAACAAATACAACAGAAGGCTGCACAAGACAAAATAACAAAAATCAGTTATAAATACCTCCAGACTTAACATCTTGTCCAAGGAGATTTTTCCCCCCCATGGTGTGAGTATGAAGATATTTCTTTTTTTTTTTCTTTTTTCTTTCCTTTTTTTTTGGTGGTACAGGGTACAGGGTCTTTCTACCTCCAGGCTACACTTCCAGACCTATTTTATACTTTATTTGGAAACAGGGTCTCACTAAGTAGCTGAGGCTGGCTTCGAACCTGCACGATCCTCCTGTCTCAGCCTCCCAAGCACGGGGATTACAAGCGTGTGCCACCACGCCCGGCTCCTTTTTTTTTTTTTTTTTTTTTTTTAACAAATAAAACAGTGCTAGAGGTACAGCTTCAATCCCTCATGCCACACATACAAAAATATTTTTCTTTCTTTTTTATATGCTTTTATTAATACATTGCAGTCTCACATTATAATGTAGTTCAGAGTGAGATATTTCTAAAGAGACTGTTTTTATATCTCTGGCTACCTTTGGAGGACATTAATAAATTAGACTATGAAATCCAAGTTAAAAGAGCTCTCATTCTGAGTAATTCATAGAAGCTAATAAACACTTTTAAAAAACTGTAACTCAGAGATGGTTTATATTTGTTTAAATAGTTCTCAAATAACTCGCATTTTAAAAGCATGCAGAGTTGAAATTTATTTCTTCTGTGAATATTCTTGAATTAGGTTGTGTTGAGTTTATGTGAACATTCACTAATCTCCATAAAGGATCGGCCTTGTTTGTTTTAAAAGATAAAAGTCAAGAGAAATACAAGTTTTCAAGCTAAAAATAGTTGAAGAAAATACTTAGAAAACCCAGAACTTCTCAACAAATATAAAAGTGTTTCAAGATTTGTGCTTTAACCACAAAATAATTACGTAAGGGCAAATTCAGGTATAATACTAAACATGATTAATCTTTGGACAAGCTATAACATTTTGATACTTTTGTTTTATTTTCTTTTTTTACTTTTTGCAATGCTAGATATAAAACCCAAGCCTCCCACATGCTCAGCAGGATCTCTGCGACTGAGCCACACTCCCAGCCCTAGATGCTTTTGTTTAAAAAGGACAATATCTTCTCCCTGGTTTTATAACATGTTTATATAACATGTTATAACATGTTAGTCATAGCTTAATTTTTCATTTTCTGAATATTGTCTTTCAAAAAACAAAAGTTTTATTTATTTATTTATTTATTTTTTTTGGTGGTACTGGGGGTGGAACCCAGAGGCTTTCTACCTCTGGGCTATACTCCCAGACCTTTTTTTTTATGTTTTATTTGGAAACAGGGTCTCACTAAGTTGCTGAGAGCCTCACTAAGTAGCTGAGGCTGGCTTGGAACCTGTGTGATCCTCCTGTCTCAGCCTCCCAAGCGCGGGGATTACAAGCGTGCGCCACCACGCCCGGCAAAAGTTTAATTTTTTAAATAATCTCCTGCTTTTCAACATTTTGTTCATGTTCTTGCTTCTGTCCTGTCTTTTTTTTTTGTTTTGGTGGTACTGGGGTTCCTGGAAGCCCTTCTACCTCTGGGCTATACTCCCAGACCTATTTTCATATTTTTATTTGGAAAGGGGTCTCTTAAACCAGCACGGCTGGCTTTGAACCTGCGCGATCCTCCTGTCTCTGCCTCCCAAGAGCGGGGATTACAAGCGTGCACCACCACACCATGCCTTTATTCCTTTTTTTTTTTTTTTTTTTTTTTTTTTGGTACTGGGGTTCCTGGAAGCCCTTCTACCTCCGGGCTACACTCCCAGACCTATTTTATATTTTTGAGACAGGGTCTCTTAAACCAGCGCAGCTGGCTACAAACCCGCGCGATCCTCCTGTCTCCGTCTCCCAAACCTGGGGATTACAAGCGTGTGCCACCACGCCCCGCCTTTACTCTTTATTTTGAAACAGGGTTTCACTGAGTTGCAGACGGCCTCACTTAGTAGCTGAGGCTGACGGGGAACTGCGATCCTCCTGTCTCAGCCTCCCAAATGCTGGGATGACAAGCGTGCCCCACCACAGCCAGCTTTCTGTCCTGTCTTTGCCTAATCCCAACATCTCAAAGATTTTCTACAAGCACTTCACTCTAGAAATTGGGTAGTGTCAGAGCCTACATTTAGTCTACTGTATATTTCAAGTACATCATTATAAATGGGAGAAAAGAATGGTTTCAGCCCACTACATCTTTTGCATAATTTTTAAATATTGTGGCCTGGCCATCAATTAACAATTAAAAAGATATGCAACTGTCTTTGCCCATGTACGTATTTATTTTTGTTTTTTTCTACTTTATTTATTTATTTATTTATTTATTTATTTATTTATTATTTGTTTATTTTTGCAGGTTTGGGGATGGAACCCAGGGGCATTTGACCTCCAAGCTACACCCCCTGCCCTATTTTTTTTTTTATTCTTTATTTTGAAACAGGGTCTCACTGAGTTGCAGAGGGCCTCATTAAGTAGCTGAGGCTGTCTGCAAACTGTGATCCTCTGATCTCAGCCTCCTGAATGCTGGGATTACAAGCTGCCAGGCATCTACTTTATGTGATTTAAAAGAAATATGGGAATATTCACTAATTTTGAGACATTATTACATTATGTATACATATATCAAATCACCACACTATACCTTGAACATATATAGATATGTGTGTGTGTGTATATAAATACATATACACACTTTGTCAATTAAATTTGGAAATGTCTCTATTCTAGTAAATCAATTTGCTTTATCTGTCTTTCCCAGTTCCCATTACTTTATTTGCTTTTTCTTTCTCATTTCCTTTGTCTTCACATCAAATGCCTTTATTTATTTATTTATTTATTTATTTATTTATTTATTGGTACTGATGATAGAACCCGGGGGCATTCTATCTCTGAGCTACACCCCAGCTCTATTTTTTATTCTTTATTTTGAAACAGGGTCTCACTGAGTTGCAGAGGGCCTCACTAAGTAGCTGAGGCTACCCTCAAACCACGATCCTCCTGTCCATATGTCCATAAAGGCCCATACGCCTTTATTAACAACAAATTTAAGTGGGCGTGGTAGTGCAGGCTTATAATCCCAGCATTCGGGAGGCTGAGACCGGAGGATCACGGTTCACAGACAGCCTCGCCTACTTAGTGAGGCCCTTCATAACTTAGTGAGACCCTGTTTCAAAATAAAGAATATAAAATAGGACAGGGGGTATAGCTCAGAGGTTGAATGCCCCTGGGTTCCATCTGCAGACCCGCAAAAAATATTTTTTTTTTTCTGAGAACTTCGAAAGTCGAGGAGACTGGCATCTGCGCTCAACCTGCCATGTTCCTGGAAGTCTGAAATTACTCTCTTTGTGTAGAGTTGTGAAATAAGAATCAGGGGAGAGTGACCATTCCACAATCCTTCCCATTTCTCTTCTCTGCCTCTTTCTCAATTCCTAGCTCTTGTTGCCCTGAGGATATGAACAAGGGTGCTTGGCACTAGAGACCAGTAGACCAGAGATGGAGCCCTGAGTTCAGAAAGCAGATTGCCGTGTGCCCAGCACTGCTAGGAAGTGCGGAGAAGCCAGGAAGATAATATTGTTCATAAACACCAAAGCCTAGAAACAAATGTGCACCATAACCAGAAGTGAACATCATTAACTGAGCGCATTCTCTATAATAAAAGCCCTAACGTTCCCATACCTTGTGGGCTGGTGTATGAAACATTTTCCAGAAATGATACTAGCTTTACGCAGATTCCCTTCCTACAGTTCAGCGTTGCATTTGTTTTAATGAGGTCAACAACGAAATTTATAAAAGATAAGATGCTCCAGAATCAACTGGACACAACCAGAGACGGAAGCCCTTTTAGTGTATTCTTGGGCATGTCTCAAGAAAGCCTCTGCTGGAAGAGATGAAGCAAGACTGGTTAAGTGTGGATCAATTCGGTGGGTGATGGGTCCATGAAAGGTTTATTAAACAATTCTTCTATATCTAGAAAAAGGAGTAAGAAAGCCTCACCCATGAGCCACGCTTGGTGATGCACGCTTGCAATCCCAGCATTCAGGAGGCTGAGACAGGGGAATGGCGGTAGACAGGAGAACGGCGGTAGACAGGAGGATGGTGGTTCGCGGACAGCCTCAGCTACTTAGTGAGGCCCTCTGCAAGTTAGTGAGACCCTGTTTCAAAATAAAGAATAAAAAGTAGTGTGGAGAATGTAGCTTAGGGGTAGAATGCCCCTAGGTTCCATCCATCCCCAGTACCGAAAAAAAAAAAAAAGAAAAGAAAAGAAAGCCTTATCCAAGTGTTCTGTTTCACTACCAGCTGTAGGAAAGGAACTGTTCAGATATTAGCTTCCAGATCCCCACCTTATATTGGCTAAAAATATTATCAGTCCACATCATGCTTGTACACACATGTGTAAATGTGCACACACACATGCCCGCATGCACATACACCTCTATAACTTTCCCAACCTCAGTATTCCACCGAGAGGCATCCTTTTAGGCGCAGGGAAGATGGTTAGAATGACATGACAGGAAGCTGTGCTCTAAGGCCACTGGCAAATCTCATCTGCTGGGGCCAGTGTCTGCATCTGAAAGATAAGGGGTCGTTTCCATGGTAACTAAGGCTCTCTCCCAGGAGCCACAGTTCCACATCCTATGGTGAAATGACTTGTTGGTGCCATGGATCAGTCTTCTCAGTGCCCTGCTCTCTGCAGATGGCCACGGAGCTGAATGTAGCAGCCAATGTCAGCCTGAGCGGGTGGATCAGAGGACGGCACCAGGTGCCCTGGTTGGAGCCAACAGGGCTCCCCACAGGCTGCCCCCTGGTCGACGAGGGCTGCTGTGATGCTAGATATGGTCTTCTGACCTCTGCCAGGAATGAAATAATCCTCTTGTTGTGAAGTCTCATTCACTGCAGGTTTACTTGTACCTTCTACATGCCATTTATAAATTTGTTTATGTTCCTCCTATCCCAGGGAGTGGCTTCGACTGGCTTTTGCACCAACTCACGTAAAGCCATACGGTTCATACATACCTAAAGTCTATATGGCTCCATTTCATGTTGATGTAAATGGTGGGTGTCAAACCTGGCAATTTGCCTAAAGCTTAGAATCTACCCTTTGTGTAAACTGGAGATGTGGTGAAGGACCCATGTGCAGAAAAGTTTGATGCAATGTCATGGGCTTAAAAAAATCTTAATGATAGCTGGGCATGGTGGCACATGCTTGTAATCTCAGAACTAGGGAGGCAGAGACAGGAGGATCGAAAGTTACCAGCCAGCCTCAAGTACTTAGTGAGGCCCTCTGTGACTTAGTGAGATCTTGTTTCAAAATAAAGAATAAAAAATAGGATTGGGGGGTGTAGCTTGGAGATGAATGCCTTTGAGTTCAATACCCAGCACTGCCAAAAAAAAAAAAAATCTTAATTCTGGAATAGACATGTATCAATAGGAAATGATCCCAACTGTGCTATGGGGCATTATGCTGTCGAGAAGAAGGGTAGGTATATACGTATGAACCAATATATTAAGTGAAGTGAGTTGAGATGTACTTCTATTCCTATAAATGCAGAGACTTAGATATAATAGTAAAAATATCTCATATTTATACGGGGTTAAAATACATCAGGCTTACTTCCAACTACTTTATATGTGTGAACTTATTTTTCGTGTGTGTGTGTGTGTGTGTGTGTGTGTGTGTGTGTGTTACTGTGATTGAACCCAGGGACAGCCTACCTCTAGCTATATTCCGGCCCATTTTATTTATTTATTTGTTTGTTTGTTTGTTTTTGGGTGGCACTGGGGCTCCTGGAAATCCTTCTACCTCCAGGCTACACTCCCAGACCTATTTTATATTTTTATTTGGAAATAGGGTCTCTTAAGCCAGCGAGGCTAGCTTTGAACCTGCGCGATCCTCCTATCCCTGCCTCCCAAGCGCAGGGATTACAAGCGTGCGCCACCACGCCAGGGTTTTTTTTTTTTTTTTTTTTTTTAAACAGGGTTTCACTAAGTTGCGGAGGCTGATCTAGAACCTATGATCCTTCTGTGTCAGCCTCAGCCTCCCAAGTACTGGAATTGCAGGTGTGAACCACCAGGCCCAGCCTTGTGTAAACTCATTTAATGATCTAATCACCTTATGAAGTGGGTGTGTCTGTTACCTTTTTTGTTTTTTCCACCTGAGGAAACTGAACTTGGTCAACGCTGCACGGATAGTGGCAGAGCCAAGGGTCAAACCCAGCAGCCGATGCTCTGCATATAGCCGTGACTGTGCACACTCACTCACACGCTCATCCATCCAGAAAGCATTCGGGAAGGATCTAAGTGTCAGTGGATAGTAGCAGTGGTTGTCTCTAGAGAGGGCGGTGTTGATGGGTGGGTAACCAGGTTGAAAGTAGAATATTTATTATTTAGCATCATGTGTTATTGGTACTTATCCTATTTCCTTATCATATTCTTTTTTCATATAACAAACATGATCTTAGTTTAACTTTTTTTGTGTGTGGTACTGGGGGTGGAACCCAGGGCTCTTCTACCTCCAGGCTACACTCCCAGACCTATTTTATACTTTAATTGGAAACAGGGTCTCACTAAGTTGCTGAGAGGCTCACTAAGTAGCTGAGGCTGGCTTCGAACCTGGGCGATCCTCCTGTCTCAGCCTCCCAAGTACTGGGATAACGAATGTGCAACACTACGCCCAGCTTAGTTTAACAGTTTAACTTGGTCATGTGGCTTAAAGAACCACAGAGCAGAAAGGAGCACGAAAATAGATCATATCGAAGACTTGAGTACCTGGGATGTTTTTCTTTTCTTGTCCCTTACTTTTTACCCAAACTCCTAGCTGGTCTGCCATTGACCTTAATCTAAAGTTCACGTGTTAAAATCCTCACACCAAGGTGATGGTGTCAGGAGGAGGGGCTGGGGGAGGTGACTGGGTCACCCCAACAGCGTATTCCGGATGGGAGCAGTGCCCTGTAAAAGAGGCCGTTCCCCCGTGCCTGGTGAGGACCCAACAGGAACGGGTCTGTGAGGCAGGCGCCTTCGCTCTGGGGGTCCTCAGCCCCCAGAAGGGTGAGAAGTATATTTCTGTCATTCGCAAGCCACCTCGTCTGTGACATTCTGTTACAGGAACATGAGTGCACTAAGACAAAGCTCTAACAAGACGTAAGAATGCAGCCGGGCGTGGTGGCTTACACCTGCAGTCCTGGTACACAGGAGGCTGAGACAGGAAGGTCAGAGGTTTGAGGCCAGTCTCAGTAACTTAGTGAGACCCTGTTTCAAAATACAAAGGTCTGAGAGGAGGGGAGAGTGTGTAGCTTGGAGGTAAAATGCCCTTAGGTTCAATCTCCAGTACCAAAAAATAAAATTTCATAAAGTAAGAATTCCTGTGAAAATGATTTTTTTCATACTTAGCTTTTCTTAAGTATATGTTTTGAAACCAGAGCTTTTGAATAGTTTTTGTAACATTTGTATGGTAAATAATTCTCTTCTAGTAGTGATGATACTTAGTTCTATGAACCAGTTACTAAACCCAGATCCTCATTATCATGAAAGAGTCTTAGTATTTGCTTGTCCCGGGCAAAGCACAAGGACATTTTATGTAGTCAGTGCACACTTAACTTTTTGTTCTGGAATTAAACCCAGGGACATTCTACTTCCAGCCATTTTTTATTTTTGGTTTTGTTTAGAAACAGGGTCTTGTTAAGTTGTTGACAATCTCGCTAAGTTGCTGAGGCTGGTCTCAAACCTGCCATCCTCCTGTCTCAGCCTCCCAAGTACTGAGACCACAGGCATGCACCACCACACCCGGCCATACTCTGCTTTTAATCTGTGTTGCTACTCAGTGGGCACTTGAAATGTGAGCAGCCAGCTCCAAATTCACAGATCTGTGATAGCAACAGATTGCAGATGAATCCATGGATCCTGACTCCAGTGCCCTGTATGAGACATTCATTAGTGGTGTAGACACTCCCTAGAGAACGGCAAAAGCTGCTCGCCATGCTGCCTGAATGATGTAATGATCAGGCAGCAGGACACTGTTTCAAACTGATCCCTGAGCCCAGATCTTCTTCAAGGGTTCATGGAATTAGATTGTTCCTTCTGGAATCATAGTATCAGATCTCAAGACATCTGCCAGGCTATTCATCCCCAACTTTGATCATCAGACTCATGGGGGCGGGTGGGGGGGGGATCTGTTCTTATCATTAATACAGATGGCCGGGTCCTCCCTAGAAAATCAGTTCCTCTGGTTAGAACCCAAGGATTTGAATCCATTGCAGGTGACATCTGATGCTGAGCCAAATGTGGGGATCCTGGGCCTGGTTTATCTTCTGTGCACTACGCTAGTTTTGACTCATCTAATTGTGTTTTAGAGGAGGATCCAGTTAGCTGATGAACAATGGAATGCCCTATAAACACACTTAAAGATACAGCCTGGTACATTTATGAGGACCGTATGCATCATGACGTAGAACAACAATTCCCACGTGTTCATTGCTTTCTAGTTACGGAGAGGGACTTGCAGTTGTACTAGACACGGGTGGTGCAGAGGTCAAGGTTTGGAATCACGTGACTTGGCTTCAAATCGCAGCTCTCGACTTCCTGTCTAGGAGACTTTCTTTTTTCTTTTTTCTTTTTTAAATCCCGTCTGTGCCTTACTTTCTTCATCTACAACATGATGCTAGTCATGGTACTCTTGTGGGGTTTGTTGTAAACCTTTAGATGAGGTAATATTTTTAGACCTTCAAATCAGAGCCCGGCATTGTGTAATTACTTGGCAGATATCAACTGTTACTTTACGTAGTCTTTGCAAGGTATATTTCCACAATTTTATGGTTGTGGAAATTAAAGTTTGGAGAGTTTCAATTACTTGCCCCGGGTCAGATGTTAAAATAGTGGAAACTCAAAACTCTGTCTCCCAGCTTCAGATTCCTCACAGTCTACCTCTTACGTATTTATTATTCAACATTTTATAGAGTTGTCTATAGTTTTGATTCTTGCCAAGGGAATTTGTGGCAAAGATTTAATTTTAACTCACCAGAAGGTCCTAGAAACATAAGAAAGAACCAGAGACCTATAAATCAACAAAGAACAGAACTTACTTCCAAAACAGCTTTGACCAAACAGGAGAAGCTGTAAAGAATAATGAGTAAATTACATACATAAGAATAAGCCTGGAAGCCGGGCGTGCTGGCACATGCTTGTCATCCCAGCATTCGGGAGGCTGAGACAGGAGGATCACGAGGACAACCTCAGCCACTTAGTGAGGCCCTTTGCAACTCAGTGAGATCCTGTTTCAAAATAAAGAATAGGTCTGGGGTTGTAGATCGGAGGTAGAATGCCCCTGGGTTCCATTCCCAGGACTGAAAAAAAAAAAAAAAAAAAAGAATAAGCCTAGGAGGTTTGCTGGCACATGCCTGTAATCCCAGTATTTGGGAGACTCTTAGTAACCTAGGAAGACCCTGTTTTAAAATAAAAAATAAAAAAGGGTTGAAGGTATAGCTCAGAGGTAGAGTGACCCTGGGTTCAATCCCCAGTACCAAAAAAAGAAGAAACAAGAAACAAGAAGAAGAAGAAAGAAAAGGAGGAGGTGGAGGAGGAGGAAGAGGAGGAGAAGAATAAGGGCAGCTGATACTGTTCTTTGAGATGCCAAGCTATTGGCCAGCTATTACTCTTATTTAAATAGACAAGGAAAACATTACCAAGTATGTACAAACCTGTTACCATAAAACTGAAATTAAATCTGTATTTATTCTGCATCTTGTTATGTTAAAGTTGAGTTTCTGAAATCTTCACTAAGAATGATAAAGAGCTTTCTTATAAGTGAGAAGGTTGTTTTTAATAGTTCTAAGAAATCTTTTCTTGCAGTTTCTTTATTATTTATTTATTTATTTATTTGTTTATTATGTATTTATTTTTGTGGTACTGGGGGTGGAACCCAGAGTCTTTTCTACCTTCGGGCTATACTCCCAGACCTATTTTATACTTTATTTGGAAACAGGGTCTCACTGAGTTGCCGAGAGCCTCACTAAGTAGCTGAGGCTGACTTCGAACCTGTGTGATCCTCCTGTCTCAGCCTCCCAAGCGCTGAGATTATACAAGTGTGCGCCACCATGCCCAGTCCTTGCAGTTTATTTACCTATTTGCTATAGGAAATTTGGTTTATTAGAATTTTCAGTGGAGAAAACTGTTTATTATCGTCAAATGTGATTTTTCCCACCACATTTGTAATAACTTTATAGGTCTTCATGCATCTTGTTCTACTTAACTAAAGATCTGTGTGAATTCTCTTAAACTTAGGAACAAGGATAAAGATATTTATTACTATAAAATTCTGGTGGATGTATGTGTGTATACATATATGTATGTATGGGCGTGGTGGCGCACGCTTGTAATCCCCGCGCTTGGGAGGCAGAGACAGGAGGATCGCGCAGGTTCGAAGCCAGCCCCGCGCGCTGGCTTAGGAGACCCTGTTTCCAAAAATAAAAATGTAAAAATAGGTCTGGGAGTGTAGCCCGGAGGTAGAAGGGCTTCCAGGAACCCCAGTACCACCAAAAAAAAAAAAAAACATATATGTATGTATATATGTATATATGCATGTATTGGTACTAAGGATTGAACCAGGGCATTCTACCTCTAAGCTACACCCCCAAACATTTTATGTTTATTTTGAAATAAGATCTTGCTAAGTTGCTAAGGGTTTTGCTAAATTGCCGAGACTGGCCTCAATCCTATAACCTTTCTGTCTCAGCCTCCCAAGTGTGCCACCACGGCTGGCTCTGGTGGTCTTATTTTTACAAATAAAAATAAAGTATCTCTAACTGAATACAAATCTTGACATGTGTCTCCCTAGCTAGTTAGCTATGACTTGGAAATCATGACCAGAAGGTTTATATGACAGAATGTTTATATGACAGAATGTTTATATGACAGAATGTTTATATTTGGGTATTAAAATCCACTGTATAAAAAAAAATCAGTGCAGAAGAAGAGAGACTCAGGTGAGTGGAGCAGGACAGACAGCAAAGTCATTATAAGCTAGCAGTGTGATAAGGCTGCGAGAAGGTCCGGTGGCACCTAAGCTAAATTAGCAGAGATGCAGAGAGCACTTTTGGGAGATAATGGCTTCTCTGCCTTGCAGCACGTTAAGTTAGGCTCCAAGAGCCTTATTTTTTATTTTTTTATTTTTTTATTGGTGCATTGTAATCATACATCTTAAGGGGATACAATATGGTGGAGGCATACATGCACACATCACCCACTTAGCCCTTACCCAATCCCCACCCCATTCCCTCCCCTCCCTCCTTTTCATGTTGGGCTTGGTGATTGACTTTGATAGGTTTGTTAAAGTACCTCATGTGCATTAGAGAATTTCCTTCTTCCCCCTCCCACCCCCTCAGTCAGGTCGCCTTATTTGCTCTTCTATAGAATTTTCTTTATCTAGAGTTTCTCCTATGACCCATTTCTCCCTAGCTTTCACATATTAGAGCATCTGATTTCTTATTCTTTGTGACTGACTGATCTCACTTGGCATAATGCAAGAGCCTTGTTTTAAGAAGTAACATGGGCAGCAAGATGTGGCCACTTGGCAGCCATGACAGTTTGTGGCTGGATCTCCCGCCAAGGCGGCTTGCTGTTCAGCCGCAGCAAAGCTGGTCCCTGGAGGCCCCCTGTCGCAGCACCCCTATGCTCTGCACACATTCTGGGATGGAAGCCACATTTCCTGCAGGTATCTCCCAGGGCCTGGCCTTTTTTTTCCATGGAAGGACTCTGTGAATGGGCTGTCTTTGTGTTTGAGCTGGACTGGGCAGGACTTTGAGTCCAGGAGCATCCTCTGGCCTCTCCCACTCCATCCTGCTTCCTTCTCTCTCTCCCTTCCCAGGTGTCAGTCGGGCATCCTATACCAGTCTCTGCCCTCCTGGTTCTGCTTTGTGCCACGCCAGGTGGCTTGGGCTCCTAACCTTGTCTCAGCTGCTGCTTCCTGCAGCGCTCACCTGCCACTCCAAAGTAGGGTGGTGGAGACTGGAAAGAGAGCAGGGCGGTGAGGACCCGGGTGCTGGCGATGCCGACCCAGGCAAGGAGTGTGAGGCAGGCAGTGGAGAGTGGATTTCAAAACCCCAGATGGGGTGTTTGATCTGAGCTTCTCCACAAGCTGCATGGCTTCACCTAAACATTCTCACTTTTTTTTTTTTTTTTTTTAATGGTACTGGGATGAAACCCAGGGGCATTCTACCTTCAAGGTACACCCCCAGCCCTATTGTTTATCCTTTATTTTGAAACAGGGTCTCAGTGAGTTGCGAAAGGCCTGTTTCCAAATAAAATATAAAATAGGTCGGGGAGTATAGCCCGGAGGTAGAAAAGCCCCTTGGTTCCACCCCCAGTATCACCAAAAAAAAAAAAAAAAAAAAAAAAAAAAAAAAAAAAAGGACTGGGGAGTTCAGCTCGTAGGTAGATAACATACGAATAAA
Organism: Muscardinus avellanarius; assembly: GCF_963383645.1. Lineage (NCBI taxonomy): Eukaryota > Metazoa > Chordata > Mammalia > Rodentia > Gliridae > Muscardinus > Muscardinus avellanarius. The sequence goes on from NC_137787.1 coordinate 189,322,643, forward strand.
AGTAGTTGTTACTTATAGCCAGGTGCAGTGGCTCACACATAATCCCAGCACTAGGGAGGCCAAGACAGGAGAATCGTAGGTCCCAGGCCAGCCTTAGTAACTTTGTGAGGCCCTGTAATTATTTTTTTATTTATTTTGTGCTACTGTGGATAGAACCCAGGGGCTTTCTGCCTTTAGGCAACAACCCCAGACATAGTTTTTATTTAGAAACAGGTCTTGCTAGGTTGCTGAGATCCTCAATGAGTTGCTGAGATTGGCTTTGAACCTGCAATCTTTCTGTTTCAACTTCCTAAATATTGGGATTATAAGTGTGTACCACCATGTCCAGCTCAAGACTCCTATATTTATTTATTTATTTATTTATTTATTTATTTATTTATTTATTTATTTATGGTACTGGGGTTCCTGGAAACCCTTCTACCTCCAGGCTACACTCCCAGACCCATTTTTATGTTTTTATTTGGAAGCAGGGTCTCTTAAGCCAGCACAGCTGGCTTCGAACCTGCGCGATTCTCCTGTTTCCACCTCCCAAGCGCGGGGATTATAAGTGTGCACCGCCATGCCCGGCTCAATACTACATTTTAAAAATAAAATTGGAGCCAGGCATGGTGGCACACAGCTGTAATCCTGGTACTTGGGAGGCTGAGACAGGAGGCTCAAAGATTCAAAGCGAGCCCCAGCAACCTAATGAGACCCTGTTTGAAACTAAAAATAAAATAGGATAGCCGGGCGTGGTGGCGCACGCTTATAATCCCCGCTTGGGAGGCGGAGACAGGAGGATCACACAGGTTTGACCCTGTCTCCAAAAATAAAAAGTATAAAATAGGTCTGGGAATATAGCCTGAGCTATGAGTATGTCCTGAGTATGCCCTGAGCTCCAGCCCAACATGAACTGCATCCTCTGAAACCTCCAGAAACATGGTCTCACTAAGTTGCTGAGAGCCTCATTATGTAGCCGAGGCTGGCTTCAAACCTGTTTGCTCCTCCTGTCTCAGCCTCCCAAGCACGGGGATTACAAGTGTGCGCCACTACACCTGGCCCAATTTCCTTTTTTTATAAGGATACCAGTCATGTTGCTTTAAGACTCACCTTAAAAACCTGATTTTTTTTTTTAATACTGGAGATCGAACCAAGAAGAATTCTACCTCCAAGCTACACCCCAGCCAAATATATATATGTATGTATGTATGTGTATATATATATATATATATATATTTTTTTTTTTTTTTTTTTGAAACAGGGTCTCACTAAGTTACAGAAGGCCTCAACTAAGTAGCTGAGGCTGGCTAGGAACCTGTGACCCTCCTGTCTTAGCCTCCAAAATAATGGGATAACAAGTGTATACCACCACACCCAGCTTAAAAACCAGATTTTAATTTAATTACCTTTTAAAGACTTTATCTCAAAATATGGTTATATTCTGAGGTACTAAAGGTTAAGCCTTCAGCACATACATTATAGGGGACACATTCAGCCTACAACAGTTCCCCATGGAAATATCCAAGCAGAGTGCTGATAGCAGCCCCAGTCAGGGTTTCCTCTGCAGATGTGCACCAGCCCCTCCCAGGACTGCAGCTTTTATTTTGATTAACATATGTGTTATGGTTTGGATATAGAAGAGGTGATGTGATTGGATTACGAGGTCCCTCATCTCACCAGTGGATAAGTCCATTGTAATGGACGTACCAGGTGGGAACCTAGGCAGGCAGGGTGTGCCTGGAGGAGTTGGGTCACTGGGGATGTGCTCTTGAGGACTACACAGATAGGAACCCTTATCTTGAGCTCTCTGCTCTGGCCTCGATGATGTGAGACAGCAGAGTCTCTCCACGTGTGTTCTGTCTCTGCTTCCTGCTTCCATGGCCTGAGCTCCAGCCCAACATGAACTGCATCCTCCGAAACCTCCAGAACTGTGAGGAAATTGAATCTTCCTCCCTCTGTATTGTGGTAATCAGGTAATGTGGGTCACAGCAGTGAGGTTGCAGACTGAACAGTGCCTGTCTTATACTGGGCTCCTCAGAAACAGGCCCTTAGATGAATCTTAAAGGCAACAAAAACAAAGGGCCAAGTGACATTCAGAGGCAAACCAATTAGAATCACTCCAGACTTCCCAAACCAAGTCATGAGAGCCAGAAGGGCTTGGAGTAACATATTCCAAACTCTGAAAGAAAACAACTTCCAGCCAAAGATTTTCTACCCAGGAAAACTTTCTATCAAATTAGATGGAGAAATAAGAAGCTTCCATGACAAACAGAAACTGAAGGAATTCATGTCTTCAAAACCAGCACTAGAGAAAATACTCAAAGAGATTAACTACAAAGAAGAAATAGGTAACACACACCAGAACCAGAGAAACAAGAGTTTCCATCCAACAGACAACTAAGATTGGTTATCTGTGGAGATTCATTATTTATGTTAGTCTTTTACCTATCTCTAAATGGTATTGTTTGCCTTTATTGTTGTTAATTTTTAGGATTTCTAGTTGGAATATTAATATACCTTCAGATATAGCATTTGGAAATATTTTATCCCATTCTATTAGTAACTTTTAACTCTGTTTACATTGTCTTTGGATATACAATATTTTTTTTATTTTTTAGGGAGTTTGTATACTCTTCTGTTGCCTGTGCCATTGAAATCATATCCAAGAAATCACTGCCAATTTCAATCTTGTGAGGTTTTATGACCCAGATTTTCTTCTAAAAGTTTATAGTCTTAAGATTTATATTTAGGTCTTTTATCTATTTTGAGTTAATACTTGTATATGGGATTAGGTAAGGGTCCAACTTTATTCTTTTCCATGTAATTATTATGTTTCAACAATATTTAGTTAAAAGATTATTATTTCCACCACCAAATGTTCGTGGAAACCTTGTCAAAAATAACTTGACAATATAGGGAAGAATTTAGCTCTAGGCTTGTATTTAACTCCAATGGTTTATATATCTGCCTTTAGAACAGTACTACACTGTTTCAATTATTGTAGCTTTATATGGTTTGAAATCAGAAAATATATATCTTCTAGCTTTGTTCTTTTTCAAGATTGTGTTGGGTATCTAGAATCCATATTCCATATTAGGATAGATTTTTTTTCTGAAAAATAAATATATAAATATATGATAGTTTCACCTAAAAAAAAATAGAAAAAAAATATTCTCTGGTAAGAAAGAAAACAAAAAGAAATATTGAAATGTTATCTTTAAGTCATCAAAAACTTGGTATCAGACAAATGAAACTGTTATGTGAGATTATCATTTTTAATTTTGGATAAATTGCTATAATACTAGATGTCAACCACTAAGCCAAGCATGGGAGGGAGGGATGGGGAGGGAATGGGGTGGGGATCGGGTGGGGGCTGACTGGGCAATGTGTGCATGTATGTCTACAAAAGTTTGTATCCCACTATGATGTATGAATACAGTGCACCAATAAATAAAAAAAAATTAAAATTAAAAAAAAAAAAAACTTAAAAAGGCAAGGAGTGTAGCTTGGAACTAGAATGCTGCCATGTTAAATCCCCAGTACCCTCCTCCTCACCCCCATACACAGGTGTGCGGCAAGCCATATTAGTGCTCAAAACTGTTAAATAGAATGATATATAATACAATGATATATAATACAATATATCTTGTATTAGTGGGGGGAAAGCAAGGTAGTAAGTAGTGTGAAGAGTATGGCACTGTTGTGTTTTGTTTTAAAAAATGCGTTTCTAGCTGGGCGTGGTGGCTCACACTTGTAATCTCCATGCTTGGGAGGCGGAGACAGGAGGATGGCGCAGGTTCAAAGCCAGCCTGCTGGCTTAGGAGACCCTGTTTACAAATAAAATATATATAATAAACATAGGTCTGGGAGTGTAGCCCGGAGGTAGAAGGGTTTCCAGGAACCCAGTACCACCAAAAAGAAAAAAAGGATCATTTCTAGAGTGTTCCTCAAGTCATTGGCACAGTGGTTGCTGTGGGAAGGCATGCTGAACCATGATTAGACCACTCACCTTCTGGTCCACCCTCATGTGAAGATGCTATCTATACTGGAGAGTTTAGAAAGATGGATGCTACGTTGTCAGACTCCTTTGCCGCTAGGATTCTGTAAATGAATGTAGTCTCCAGCTGAATACACTCATGGGATTTCAGAAGCAGAAGGGAGGCACAAGATATCTTCCTGCCGCTGTTTTTAGCTAGTAAGCAAGGCCGTGAGCCATGAGCGGCGGAGCTCCATGGTCCAGGGCTAACACTCTTCCATGGTTGCCAAGAGACAGTTGTGGTGATGGTGGCTCACTGGTTCTTGAACACTGAATCACAGATACCATGCAGCCATTGAACTCTATTATTTAGGGGTAGCCTTTAGACACCCCTTATTCCAGCCCTTCCGGAGATGTTTTTTAAGTACTGAATTCCTCCCATGAACTCTTTTTTGTTTGAAGTATCTACAGTGAACCCCTATTCATGCAGCCTTAGAAGTGGATGGAATGAACTGGGAGAATAACTTTTATTTCATGCCTCTTTTAACAAATGATTTTTTATTGTGATAAAAAAAATCTATATCCAAACTTACCTTTTTTTGTGGTACTGGGGATGGAACCCAGGGGCATTCTACCTCCAAGCTATGCCCCCAGCCCTATTTTTTATTCTTTACTTTGAAACAGGGTCTTCTGAGTTGCAAAGGGCCTCACTAAGTAGTAGCTGAGGCTGTCCTCGAACTGCGATCATCCTGACTCAGCCTCCGAATGCTGGGATTACAAGTGTGCACCACCACGCCCGGCTCAAACTTACTTTTTAATTGTTTTCACACGTATAGTTCCGTGACATTTGGTACAATCATCCCTACTGTCCCCAGAACCTGTTTCATCTTCCCAATCTGAAGCTCCATGTCCCTTAGATAATGTTACTCTATTTCCTCTTTCTTCCCAGCCCCTGACAAGTACCATTTAACTTCCTGTCTCTAAGAATTAGACTATTCAATTTCTTCATGTAAATAAACTATATATTTGTCCTTTTATGACTGGCTTACTTCACTTAGCGTAATGTCTTTAAGGTTTATCCTTGGTGTAGAACAGTTCAGAATTCCTTTCATTTCTAAGGCTGAATAATATTCCATTGTGTGGCTATACAACCTTCTTTTTCAACCCTTGATTCCTCAGTAAATAACTGAGTTGCTTTTATATCTCAACTATTGTGAATAATGGTGTTATAAACATGAGTATGCAAATATCCCTGTAAAACCCTCTTTTAATTCTTTGGGTATATGCCTAGAAGTGAATTTCTGGATCTTAGAGTAATTCTATTTTTAGTTTTTTTTTGAGGAGCCACCGTAGTGTTTTCCATCACTACATACGTGTTTATACAGTCTGAATTTCTGTATGTAAGCCATATTTGGAGAGACTAATAGAAACCAAGCACAGTTAAACACAAACAGAGAACATCTAGCTAGCAGATAAAGTGCTGTGTCCATTTTCTTCTGTGATAGTTAAGGGTTGGAGAGGTATCTTGGGGTCCCTCCTGTCTAGGTCTCTACACTGCTGCTCTCTCCCTTCTGAAGCATATTCTGTCATTGTTTTTGTGTCCATTATTGAAGGGTCCTCTGTGGCATTTTCTCTTCTCTCTCCTACTCCCGTCTAAACTGGTCTTAGGCCTAATCTCTGAACACCGGCTCCACCCATCCCTGACACGCCCCAGCTTATCCTTTGGTCAAAGGGGCTGGCCTTATGCACATATCACCCGCCATCAGAGACTCCTTGGCTCCCTAGAAACAAACGGATTCATCACAGCCCATCAATACATCTTCTGGGTCTCCCGCGTCTTAGGGTTGAGTTTGTTTATCGGCTGGGCCTCACATAAGTACATTGGGTCCTAAATAAATACGATTCAATTCTGATCACAGTGGCGGGTCGTGATGAGAGATGGAAAGGAGTTTCCTGTGTGCAGGAGAACAGGTGCCACCTTGTTAGGAGACAGCTGCTGTGGTCTCACCGGGACAGGAATGGAGTTGTCCTCGACATCAGCCTTCGCTCTTGCTCTGAGCGACAGCCAGGCAACCCTCCGGCCAGTCGCTTCAAGAACCCGAGCTAGGCTGCTGAGAGTCTAAAGTTGCTGAGTCTGGTTTCAAACCCGTGATCCTCCTGTCAGAGCGATTCCGGATTCTGTGAATGCGCTGAGGTGAGGCAGGACACACAGCCAGACTGCCAGCAGCTGCCGCCAACTCTTCCGGACTTACTTCCCTTTGTCTCTTCTTTAGAAACATTTTAATATTCCCTCACAAAAGGACTGCTCTGTAAACTACTTTAAAATGATAGAAAAGTGGTGGCGCCCGCTTGTAATCCCCACGCTTGGGAGGCGGAGACAGGAGGATCGCGCAGGTTCGAAGCCAGCCGCGCTGGCTTAAGAGACCCTGTTTCCAAATAAAAATATAAAATAGGGTAAGAAAGAAAGCAAAAAGAAATATTGAACTGTTATATTTTAGTCATCAAAAGCTTGGTATCAGACAAATGAAACTGTTATGTGAGATTATCATCGTTAATATTGGATAAATTGCTATAAAACTAGATGTCAACCACTAAGCCAAGCATGGGAAGGAGGGACGGGGAGGGAACGGGGTGGGGATCAGGTGGGGGCTAACTGGGCGATGTGTGCATGTATGTCTACAAAAGTATTTTCTTTATACCATTATGATGTATGAATACAGTGCACCAATAGAAAAATAAATTTAAAAAAATAGGTCTGGGAGTGTAGCCCAAATATAGAAGGGTTTCCAGGAACCCCAGTACCACCAAAAAATAAATAAATAAGTAAAATTTATTGATAGAAAAAATATTATGTTTTAGGCTTTCTTCTATCTCTCAAAATTGTCACAGGAGACTGTAAGTGACCCTGTTTCATTGTCACAAGCAATAGCTTCTTTAAAAAAGTGTCGACAGTTCAGAATCATTGGGTCACACTCCTCTTTCCTTCTAGTTTACAAAGCCGTCACTTTCCAGAGCACATTCTGCAGAGCAAAGTAAAATGAGAACATTTAGATGACACTAATTAAGGAAACATTTATGTGGTGCTAGTTACTCACTAGGAATGACATTAAATTTTCAAAAATAGTACCAATAAATTATTCACGGACAATCCTAAAAGCTGTGCAGCCCAGTTATGAGTCATAGGAACCCTACTGAGCAAACATTAAGTTTATTACATAACATTCATAAGAACGATCAAACTCCTTCTACTTAATATAATATTAACGAACATCTGTGACATCTTCCAAAAATCAAAAAGCTATTTCTTTGGGGGAGTTTATTCTTTTATTATTCACTTCTCAAATCATTAGATTTGCCAGGCGTGGTGGCGCATGCCTGTAACCTCAGTCCTTGGGAGGCTGAGGAAGGAGGATCGCGGGCTCAAGGACAGAAGTGGAACAGACTCTCAGCAACCTAGGGAGACCCTGTTTCAAAACACAAAGGAAAATAGGGCCGGGGTCTCTCAGGAAGAATGCCCCTGGGCGAAGTCTCCAGCACCAAAGCAAACACCCCGGAGCATTAGATTTTATATAGCGTTCAACGGATGACAAGCTGCCGGGCTTCCTCCTCTTCTACTTACGAATGTGTGGTTTGCTGGTTAGAACGGGATGTAATATGAATACTTGCTAAACGCTTCCCCAAGCACTGAATATCTGAAAAGGCCCCTAACTATTGACTGGCCTATTCATATTTTCACTTAAATTGGGTAAATGATCTGGGTTTTAGGAACAGGTAGCAATAAACATTTAAATTCTATTAAAACCGTTAAAAAATAAAAGTGTTATTAAAGAAAGCTCGTCTCGATGCTTCATAATAATCTAATTATTCTGAAAGAAGGAATCTGACCCTGAGGTATTGTTAAGCCATTGAAAAAGGCACTTTGCAAACCTTGTTATTTGAAAACTAAAGAGATTTTTTTTTTCTCCACCTTACTTCAGGGAAAATTGTGTTGCATTTATTTTTGTGGAGAAAAAAGCAGCAGAGTACTGCCAGGTTTGGGCTCTCTGCTCAGACTGTTGCTTATTATCCATTGTCTTTTAAGTTCTCGAGGGAGAAGGAATTAACCTTTAACAAGCCGAGGTGGGTTTTTTGGTTTTGTTTTTCAGCTAAAGGAATAATTACTTAAAGCTTCCAGAATATTCTGTAGAGTCCAAGAAGTCTCGATTAGAGCTTGGTTTGCAGATTACTCTGAAGGAATATATTTCTCATGGAAAGATGGTAGAATATATTTAATTTAGCACTTTGCTTACTTCTAATTCCTTAGGATTTGGTCCTGTGGAATGTGAGCCTCCATTAATGCCCAACAGGCATTAAGGACTGACCTATGCCCAACGGGGCTGTCCCAGGGCCTCACCCCTACGGGTACCCTCTTCCTGCTTGTTTGCACAATACATCTTCTATTTATTTATTTATTTATTTATTTATTGGTTCGTTGGTTGTACAAGGGTTCCTAGAAGCCCTTCTACCTCTGGGCTGCACTCCCAGGCCTATGTTATATGGTTTATTATTATTTTTTTTAAACAGGGTCTCTTAAGCCAGTGCAATCCTCCTGTCTCCGCCTCCCAAGCACGGGGATTACAAGCGTCCACCACCATGCCTGGCTCTCGATAGTTTTGTTTGCATGGTACATCTTCTAAAACACGTTCTCAACTGCTTTCGTGTGCTGACCGAGCTGTGCCATTAACTAAGTCAAACGCACTGTGTCTTCCACAATGTCAGAATTTACAGGGTAACACGAATTCGCAAGCTGCACCACGTCTATCGGTCACTCTCCAACAAGTACCTGTGGGTCGGCTGCCAGTCAGAGACAGGTTGGTTTAAATTCCAATCTGAGCCGGGCGTGGTGGGCACGTTTGTCATCCCAGCATTCGGGAGGCTGAGGCAGGAAGATCGCGGTTTGCGGACAGCCTCAGCTGCTTAGTGAGGCCCTCCGCAACTTAGTGAGACCCTGTTTCAAAATACAGAATAAAATATAGGGCAGGGGGTGTAGCTCGGAGGTCGAATAACTCTGGGTTCCATCCCAGACCCGTAAACAACAACAACAAAAAATTAAAAAAATTCCAATCTGAATTGTTAGTATTTGTAATATTCAAGTCAAACATCATCCTTCACACAATGATATATAATATATACAGTGATATATATAATATATATGCAGATTTTCTGCAACATACATATATATGTATATATATGATATATAAATATACAAGAATATATAATGTATATAATGTATAAATATAAAATATGTGCATATATACATATATAAATATATGGTTCATTTACATATATACATAGTTACAAATATACACATATATTATGCATTTATGTATAAATGTATATGTATATATGTGTATATATAGTTTATATGCATATATATACATATGTAAGTATATGTATATATTCCAGAAAAACTAAAAAAGGGTTAAGGTGACCACAAGGTTAGAGGAGGCTTTACCAAGAGCAAAATCAGGGAGCAGATACGAATGCAAAGAATCGCTAGGTGGTCAGAATGGTTTTAACAACCCAGCTGGCAGCAAGGGTCCCGGCAGCACTGCAGAGTGTCAGGTGGAGACAGAGAAACCCCCGAGCTGAAGCCCAGGGACAGAGGATCAGAGGTTCACTGCTTTGACCATTTTCCTGGTGAGAGATCAGGAGATGGGGTCAGGATGCCACCATGTCTTCTTGGGGTCCTCCTCCTTTTATGCATGGATGAAGGGGTGGCTTACTGAGTGACTGATTGCGCAGTAAGCGCATGGGCCTGGTGTTTCTGGTGGGTGTGATATACCCATGCCTCCGCATCCTTCGACATCACCTGATGAATTCCCAAGTGGTTGTTATTTATTAGCAGGGTGACTTGTCACTGTGCTATATGGTTGTGCTGGGCAGATGGTGGTTTATGTACAAACGAGGTGTAGAGGCATTCTACTCTAGTGCTTGTACTCAAAATAGAGTTACTGAGCCAGGTGTGGTGGCACACTCCTAGGGTGCTAGCACTGGGAGGCTGAGGCAGGTTCGCAGCCAGCTCAAAGCTGCTGTTCTGTTAATCACGGAGTAGCTCCAAGCAGGGTTGGCCCACTCCCTACGTTTAGTTTGCTGGGGGAGCCCTAACAGTGCTACAGACTGGGTGCCTTAAAAATTAGGCATTTATTCTCACACAGTTGCAGAGGCCACAAGTCTGAAATCAAGATGCCCATGGCTGGCTCCTACTGGAGTTTTTTGTTTTGTTTTGTTTTGTTTTTTGTTTTTTGCAGCACTAGGGAAAGAACCCAGGGGCATTCAACCTCCGAGCTACACTCCCAGCCCTACTTTTTATTCTTCATTTTGAAACAGGGTCTCACCAAGTTGTGGAAGGCCTCACTAAGTAGCTGAGGCTGGCCATGAACCGTGATCCTCCTGTCTCAGTCTCCTGAATGCTGAGATTACAAGCATGCGCCACCACACCCAGCCTCCCTTCTGGAAGTCTTGAGGGTGACTCTGTCCAGGGCCATCCCAGCTCCCAGAGACTTTGCTGGCAACCTTGATCACCCCCAGGCCTGGAGATGCCCCACGCCAACTGAAGCTCTGTCCCCACATGGTGTTCCTATGTGTCTGTGTCCCGTGTCCTCTTCTTATAAGGCCCTGGGTCATATTGGATCAGGGCCCACCTGCTTCAGTATGACCCCATCTTAACCTGACCGCACTGCACAGACCAGCCCTGTTCCCAAATAAGGTCACATTCACAGGGTGTTGGGACTTGAACATATCTTTCTGGGGGACACAATCAACTCACAATGCTATTTTCAATATTGTGGCCTTAGACAGCTTGTAGACCCGTGAGTCTCAAACTGCACCCTGCAGAGTGACCTGAAGACTTGATAATATAGGTGACTGTCCCCATCTCCATGAAGCCTCCGATTCCCTAAGTCTAAGGCAGGACTCAGACATTGGCCTTTTTAAAAAAGTTCTCAGGTGATGCTGATAATGATGGTTCTGGAATTATACTTTTGGAACCATTGTTAGATACTATTCTCTACTAGTGAGAATTTAGTCACCAAAAAACATGAAAAACATATCATTATTAAAAACTTTTAAAATATACCAAAATAATCCAGGCGTGGTGGCACATGCTTGTAATCCCAGCGCTTGGGAGGCTGAGACAGGAGGATTGCACAGGTTCGAAGCCAGCCTCAGCTACTTAGGCTCTCAGCAACTTAGTGAGACCCTGTTTACAAATAAGGTATAAATAGGTCTTGGAGTATAGCCTGGAATTAGAAAGCCCCTGGGTTCCACCCTTAGTAACACACACACACACACACACACACACACACACACACACACACACAGAAACAGAACTAAAAAATATACCAAAATAAGCCAGGTGTGGTGGCACACATCTGAATCCCAGTACTTGGAAGACTGAGACAGGAGCATAGAAGGTTTGTGGCCAACCTCGGCAACCTAGTGAGACCCTGTTTCAGGGCTGGGAATGTGGCTCAGAGGTAGAATGCCCTTGGGTTCAATTCCTAGCACACACACACACACACACACACACACACACACACACACAGAGTCCCCCAATCCCCACCCCATTCCCTCCCCCTCCCTCCTCCTCACAGTTGGCTTAGTGATTGACTTTGATGTGTTTGTGTGGATGGACATCTTGCATATTAGTGAATTTTCCTCTTCCCCCTTCCATCACCCCATTTAGGTCACCTTTCTTGCTCCTCTATGGTTCCTCCTTCATTAGAGATTCTCCTATGACCCTTTTCCTCCCTCGCTTCTGCATATTAGGGAGAGCATCAGATTTTTTACTTTTTGTGGCCAACTAATCTTATTTAGCATAATATTCTTCAGTTCCAACCATTTCCTGTAATTATGTAATTTTGTTCTTCTTTATGCCTAAGTAAAATTCCATTGTGTACATATTCCATAGTTTTGTAATCCATTAATAATTTCCTGTCTTCGGGATTACACTCTTTCTGATTTTCAAGGGCCTTGAGGTGTGTATTAGGTTTCTTGGTGACTTTCTGTTTTTCTTATGTGGGCATTCAGTGCTATGAATTTTCCTCTTAATACTATGTTCGAGGTATTCTAGAGGTTTGGTTTTCCTATTTTCATTTGTTTCTTGGAATTTCTTAATTTTACCCCTTAATTTTACCCCTTACTTCTTCTATGTCCCGTTCCTGGTTCAGCAATATGGTGTTTAGTCTCCATATTTTATATGGTCACTCTGGCTCTTCTTATAGTTGTTTTCTAGTTTTATTCCATTATGGTCTAAAAAGATACAGGGGAATATGTCACATTTTTTAAATTTGCTAATGCTTACTTTAGCATTTTGGCCCAGGATGTGGTATATTTTGGAGAAGATTCTGTGAACAGCTGAGAAAAAAATGGGACCTCTGCTATGTTGGGTGGAATATTCTGTATATGTCTAATAGGTCCATTTGGTTTGTGACGTTCTTTAGGCTTCCCACTGCCATGCCCTGAGATTATTTTTTTAAAAATTAAAAAAATAGGGCGGAAGATGTAGCTGGTAGGTAGAATGCTCCTGGATTCAATCCCTGGTAACACACACACACACACACACACACACACACACACACACACACACACTGTCTACTTTGTGTGGGGAGGGTACTGGGGATTGAACCCAGAGTCCCTCTACCTGTGAGTACCCCCTAAGCCCTTTTTGTTTTGAAACAAGGTCTTGCTAGGCTGGTGAGAGTCTTGCTGTGTTTCTGAGGCTGTCCTTGAACCTGCTACCCTCCTGTGTCAGCCACCAAAGTACTGGGATTACAGTCATGCACCACCATGCCTGGCTTAATTTATCTCCTTTAGATAAATCATATAAATAGGATCACATAGCATGTCTTTCTGTGACTGGCTTATTGTACGTGGCATAACATCTGCAGGTTTCATCCATGTTGTACTATGTAATGGGATTGTCTTCATTCTCAAAGATAAATATTATTACTTTTATGTATGTACCATTTTTTTTTTTTTGGTACTAGGATTTGAACCCAGGGGCATTCTACCTCTGTGGTACACTCCCAGCCCTATTTTTTGTTCTTTATTTTAAAATGGGGTCTCTAAGTTGTGGAGGACCTCACTAAGTAGCTGAGGCTGTCCTTGAACCTGCGATCCTCCGGTCTCATCCTCCCAAGTACTGGGATTTCAAGCATGTGCCACCACATCCGGCTTATATACCACATTCTGTTTATCCATTCTTCCTGTCAGTGGATGCTGGGATAGTTTTCATTTCTTGGCTATTGGGAATAATGGTACCATGAACCTAAATACATGCACATTATATTTAATCAGTTTATCCAATAACCTTTATTTAATATTTAGTGATTTGCATAGCACAGGCTTTTACAATCTGGTACTAGAGAGTAGCATCTAAACCAGGTATGTTGGCATACACCTGTAATCCAAGTACTTGGGAGGCTGAAATAGAAGGATCACAGGTTCAAGGCCAGTCTTAGCAACTTAGTGAGGTCCTCAGCAACTTAGCATGACCCTGTTTCTAAATAAAAATTAAAAAATAGCACTGGGGTGTAGCTCAGAGGTAGAATACCCCTGATGGGTTAAATCCTCAGTATCACAAAAGAAGGAAGGAAGGAAGGCAGGATGGCTGGCTGGCTGGCTGGCTAAGCCCTAGAGAATGGTCATCTGATATCTGGGTTATCTGAAAACTGGCCCCTACATATACACGTGTGTGTGTGTGTGTGTGTGTGTGTGTGTGTGTGTGTGTGTATTATATATACATATATATAATATATATGTATATAAAATATATACAATATATTATATATAATATATACACACATATATTATATAATATCTCTATACATTTATATTTTGAGCAAACGGAATCTGAAAAGAGGATATTTTGTACCTGCCTTAAGGAGATGTCTTTAGGCTCCTATGTGATAATGCAAGCCACAGAGGAGGTGTTGGGTGGGCAGGAGGCAGGGGACACCAGGAGGTGAGGCCTAGGCCAGAGGTGTCAGTGGGGTTTCCAGGGGAAGACAGGCAGGGTGCGGAAGCAGCTTAGGATTGGCTGATTTGAACAGTGTGGGCGGGCTTCGGGCTTGGGCTGTGGGCCGTGGATGGTCTGCTTGTTCCCAGCCCCTATGGTGATTTGCTTTAGGGCAAGAGAAATACAGATTGGGGTGAGAGTCAATTAAGAAGGTGGGAGGTGAGACACAGCCTTGGATTGGCACTCTGAGTAGGAAAGGCAAGTTCCAGGTGAGAGAATTTAGAACATGTGACACATGATATTATGATTGATATATATCATATATTTGGGGGAACTCAAATTTCTGGCTTATAACTTCCTCCCCAAGGTGGGTCATAGAAATTAATCTTCTTCTGCCTCTAGCTAGCCATAAAGAAATTCTCTGAGCTTGGCCTGGTTGCTCATACAAGTAATCATAATACTTAGGAGGCTGAGACAGGAAGATCACAGGTTTGAAGCCAGCCTCAGGAATTTAGTAAGACCCTTAACTTAGTGAGACCCCGTCTCATAATAAAAAGGGCTGAGATAGAGCTCAAAGGTAGAATGCCCCCAGGTTCGATCTCTAATATAAGAAAAAAGGCAGGCAGGCAGGCAGGCAGGAAGGAAGGAAAAGAGGAAGAGAGAAAGGAAGGAAGGAAGGAAGGAAGGAAGGAAGGAAGGAAGGAAGGAAGGAAGGGAGGAAGAGAGGGACTTTGGCCTCCCTTGTCTGGTAGCAAATCAGGAGACCCTCCTCATCTCAGAGGAGTTCTGCTCTGTACACAGGAGGAAGGAATACTATGTAGAGAGGCCAGAAGAATCTAAATAGACAGCCTTGCTGGGTCCTGTCTATTAGCAATCAAGTCTCCATAAAAAACAAAAAGGACCAGGTGTACATCTATAATCCCAGTACTGGGGAGGCTGTGACAGGAGGATTGCAGGTTTGCAACCAGCCTCGCAATTTAGTGAGACTCTAGGCAACTTAGCAGGACCCTGTTTCAAACCAAGAAATGTAAAGGGCTGAGGTGTAGTTCAGAGGTAGGCTGTCCCTGGGTTGCATCCCCAGTAACTAACACACACACACACACACACACACACACACACACACACACACACACACACCAGGGTTGAAGAGCTTCTGGATAGCTGAAAAAATGGAAATGAGTCTCATAAGTGTCTGGCAGAGGATAGCGTGCATGAGGGAACGTGGACTCCTCACCCTATTTAGCTCTCATCCATTTCTTTTGTAACATCCTTCGTGATAAACCCGTAAACATGTTTTCCTGAGCCCTGTAAGCTGCTTGAGTAAATTAATGGAGCCGGAGGAGGAGGTTGTGGCTGCCCCATCCATAGCCGGTTAGTCAGAAGCCAGGCTAAGCAACCCATGGCTTGGAACTGGTCTAGAAGTGGGGACAGAGGGCGGCCTGGGAGCCTGAGCCCTCGGCCTGTGGAATCTGAATTGAATGCGAGGACACCGGCTGGTGTGTGCAGCCGCAGAATCCATTGCCAGCTTGCTAGGGGTACAGGGAGACATGTCTGCCGTCTTTGGGTTACAGATGCCTTCTGTGCTAACTAAGGTGTGAATGAAGAGGACAGGCCCTGTGCTTTTTCTAACATACCACATCAAAACCTGCCATGCTGCCGGGCGTGGTGGCGCACGCTTGTAATCCCAGCATTCGGGAGGCTGAGACAGGAGGATCGCGGTTCGTGGACAGCCTTAGCTACTTAGTGAGGCCCTCTGCAACTCAGTGAGACCCTGTTTCAAAATAAGGAATAAAAAATCGGGCTGGAGGTGTAGCTCAGAGGCAGAATGCCCCTGGAGTCCATCCCCAGTACAGCAAAACAAAACAAAACAAAACCTGCAGCTCTAGTACATGGATTCCTCTGAGCGCAGGCACGGGAGCAGCAGGCGGTGGTGGGCCTCTGTGACCTCCTTCCTCCTGTCCTTTGCCTGTGAGAAAGGTGGCCAGTACCAGGAAGACAACATTCTTATTACCAGAGACTGCAG
This sequence comes from Muscardinus avellanarius, assembly GCF_963383645.1. NCBI lineage: Eukaryota > Metazoa > Chordata > Mammalia > Rodentia > Gliridae > Muscardinus > Muscardinus avellanarius. The sequence continues at coordinate 189,338,621 of NC_137787.1, forward strand.
GTTAGCTCGTGACCTGCACAGACACACTTATTGAAAAATCCCTATTTTCTATTGATCTCCCTCCATATATTTCCTGGTCACGTCCCACAGTTTGCTCTCCCTGCCCACACCCCTTTGTCTCGACACATTCCCACAATGTATTATTCTTTGTGTAAAAAGACATAGAAGTCGTTGGGCCTAACCTCTGCTTCGGGACTTCATTTTTCCATGTGCCTGTAAAAATCTTACGTAAATGTTGGTGCCAGCCCCTTGCTAATTTATTTTATGCTAGCTTAATTTGCAGGCCCAGCCACAGGACCTCAGAGAGTAGAAGGAAGTTTTTCCTTCTTCCACAGTCAAAATGTCTCCAGAAATGAGCCAGCCCTAGGAGCGTCAGCCTAGCCCCAGATCTGAAAGGCCCACAAAGATGTCAAGCATTGTAAGATGCAGAAAATAAAAAAAGATAATTAATACGGAAGTCTGACTGGCCAGGCCCATTGGGTGCTAAAGGTTTTTGCAGCTTTCTCAGGCCAGTTCAGGGCTAATGCTGGGCTTTGCTGGATAGCTCTCGGCTGTGTGCCATTAGGGGTTCAGGAAGCTGTCTCCCAGGAAGCGGGTCACGGATGCCGAGGAATTGTTAATGCAGTCCACTTGCTGTGAAGTCTCAGGACTAATCAATTATCCCTCTAGTAAGGGCCTGCTCATCCCCCTGCCATGGCCTTAGAGAAGTCTCTCTCTCTCCCCCTCTCACCCTTTCTCTCCTCTCTCTCTCCCCCCTCTCTCTCTTCTTCTCCCTCTGTCTCCCTCTCTCTTTCCCTCCTTTCCTTCCTCCCTTTCTTTCTTCCTTCCTTTTTTCCCTTCCTTTCTTCTTGTGGTACTGAGGATCAAACCAGCCATATACTCCCAGCCCTTTATATCTTGAAACAGAATCTTTCTCAGTTGCTACACACTGGCCTGGAACCTGCAATCCTCCTGTCTCAGCCTCCCAAGTTCCTGAGATTACAGGTGAGCACCAAGGAGCCTGGCCTTAGGGGGGTTTCTGAAAGTCTCTGTATTTTTCTTTGTTTGTTTGTTTGTTTGTTTGTTGCAGTACTGGGGGTGGAACCCAGGGGCATTCTACCTCTGAGCTACACCCCCTGCCCTATTTTTTATCCTTTATTTTGAAACAGGGTCTCACTGAGTTGCAAAGGGCCTCTCTGATGGTAGCTGAGGCTGTCCACAAACCATGATCCTCCTGTCTCAGCCTCCCAAATGCTGGGATTACAAGGGTGCGCCACCACCCCCGGCTGAATCCCCACACTAGTGGGTCTCATGCGGGAGTCAGTGTCCCCTCTTGCTATTATCTAGGTGGTTATGAACTGGATTATTTCTGCATCCCCAGCTATAAAATAGAGAGTGGTAGTGAATTACTTCAGATGAGTTGTCGAACTGCCCGGTGGCGGGGAGCGCCCAGTGACGGTCCACCAGGCGCATGTGTTCACACTTTGAGACCATGATGGCCAGGACCTGGGCACGGCCCCCTTCCCGCTTGGATGCTGTGAGCTGGCTTTTAGTGGAGAAACGCGGGGGTTTGGTGCTGTTTCCCCACTCGCCACCGCACCAAGGGCGAGTGAGAGGGCGGCCTTCCCTGGGTTGGCTGGGTCGGGTTCACATCTTCTGGTTCTCCTTCCGGGCTCCCAGACTGCCGGCAAGTCTCAGGGGACCCCATGTTAGATTTTCTTACTTTAAAATTCCTCGCTTGCTTTTTCCTACTGCCCCTTCTCATTATGCAGCATCTTAGAGTTCTTCTCTCTTTTCCCATCACCCCGTTATCTTTCTCAGTTGTTTCTTTAAAAAGTGATTTTATAGCCAAGCGTGGGGGTGCACGCTTGTAATCCTCGTGCTTGGGAAGCTGAGACAGGAGGATCGCACAGGTTCAAAGCCAGCCTCAGCTACGGAGTGAGACCCTGTTTCCAAATAAAATATAAAATAGGTCTGGGAGTATAGCCTGGAGGTAGAAAAGCCCCTGGGTTCCACCCCCAGTACCACACACACAAAAAAAAAAAAAAAAGAAAGAAAAAGAAAGAAAAAAAGAAAGAAAGAAAGGAAGGAAGGAAGGAAGGAAGGAAGGAAGGAAGAAAACACAACTTACCCATTCTAGGGAGTCCTATGGCACCAAATTATTTCTAAACCTGGTAAATATGGTAAAGACGGCTCATTTGACATGTACTTCTCATGTGTACCGTGTTCCCCCAGAAATGTCTCTCTTGGCTTCAGCGTCAACAAATAAAATAAGAATGATGAAATTAGGATATCTGTAAATATTTCATTATGTATCTTTAAAAAACAAAGATGCATTTTTAAAACACAACCATGATTAAATTAACCACATCTAAAAATATCCACTTAGCATTCGGGTGTTTGTGAATGGAATAAAAGGTGTATGCAAGGATCATTATCAGTGGGCTCGGGCTGCTTAAAAACAGAACAGAGATTATTTACATCCTACTGAAAGTTCACAATATCCGCTTTGAAAATATTCTTCTCCACCACCAAACTGAACTGAATTGGATCAAGTCTTCAAATCTAATTACCAAGCCGGGCGTGGTGGGCACGCTTGTAATCCCCGCGCTTGGGAGGCTGAGACAGGAGGATCGCACAGGTTCGAAGCCAGCCTCAGCTACTTAGTGAGGCTCTCAGCAACTTAGTGAGGCCCTGTTTCCAAATAAAATAGAAAATGGGTCTGGGAGTATAGCCCGGAGGTAGAAAGCCCCTGGGACCTAGCACCACACACACAAGAAAAATTTAATTACCAGTTACCAGAAATATTGGAGGCAGAGGAGCATACTTACAACATGAGGATGTAGTCAGCAAAATCAAGAATGTGGAAACAATGCAAGGCATATGACCTGATTTCTTCAGCAGCAAAAAATTGTGATATATATTTATTTTAGGTATTAAGGATGGAACCCCGGGACATTCTACCTCCGAGCTATACCCCCAGCCCTATTTTTTTATTCTTTATTTTGAAACAGGGTCACACTGAGTTGAGTTGCAAAAAATAAGTAATATATATATATATATAATATATATATATAATATATATAATATATATATATATAATGCATATATATATGAAAAAAACCTGTAGTTTAAGACACATAAAAGACCTAACAGTGAAACACAATGTTCAGACATTGTTTGGATCCTGCCTCAAACAAATCAACTGTCCAAAATATCTATGAGACAACTGGGGGGGGGGAGTTAAATAGGAATGTTTTAGCTCAAATTGTGGTATTGTGGTTATATTTCAAAAGAGTCGTGTGCATATATGACCCACATACATACATACATATATATAGTACACACCAAAATAATTACAGTGAGAATTATGTGACAGTTAGGGTTTGCTTCAAAGTAATTCCAACTGTGTATACCTGGGAAGGGCCTCATAGATTATAGACAGAACGATCGGCTGAAATTTGGGAGATGATGCTGCTGGCGGCGTTATTCTCTCCACTTTTGAGTATGTGCCTGACATTTTCCAGAATAAAAAGTAAAGCGGATGTATGGATAAGTGAATGAACAAGAACACACTCTGCCGCACTTTTCCACAGGAGGAGGGTGGGTAGGCGGAGCTTCCTTACCCGGTCTATGAATAGATTTGAAATTGGGTCTCAGAAACATCTGCTCAGTTTCTTGTGTTTGAAGCCATGCCAGCTGATGTCACTGATCTGCTCCCCATGAGTTCTGTAGCTTAGTGTCAGCAGCTCCCTGGACAGGAGGCCCTGGAGGTGCAGACAGCTGTCCAAGGGGGAGCAGGGGCCGTGCCTCCCCTGAAACAGCGCCTGAGAATGGTCCCCGGGTTCCCTGACCAGTGCCATCCAGCCCTGATCCGTGCTGGGTCTTTGTTTTGTGGCACTAAGGATTGGACCCGGGGGCATTCCACCTCCAAGCCCCAGCTCTAGCCCTTTTTATTTATTTTGAAACAGGTTCTCACTAGGCTGCTATACCGGTCAGCATTCTTGCAGCTATAATCTAAGATATCTGACCACATACGTCAGAGGCAAAAATATTTATTTTCTTACCGTTTTGGGATCAGTCCATGTGAAGCTAAGGACCAAAGAATCTGGAGGGATGTGGGCTGTGTTCTTTACATCACAGTGGCCAGGAGATAGAGTGATAGAGATAAAAATAGAGACAGACAGACAGACAGACACACACACACACACACACACACACACACACACACACACAGGGAAGAGGAGGAACTCTTCATAAAATTCCCAAGGCCGCACCCCCAAGGACCCACCTCTGCCACACGTACCAATTTACCAGGTACTTTGGGGATTACAACCCTTATGTCTCAAATACGTCAGCTCCAAACACCAATTCTGAGCTCCTCAAGGGCCCATTCTATCTCTAACCATAATAGTTGCTGAGCGGCTCACTCCTTGCGGAGGCTGTCCTCGAACCTGTGACCCTTCTTTCTCGGCCTCCCAAGTCTTGGGGTTTCAGCCCCAACTGTTTTTGTTCCTCTCAGAGTCTCCAGTCACAACGGGCTCCTGACAGCCGAGGCGCTCACCTCTCAACTCCCCTGAGTCACTCAGAACAACAACAACAAACTGTGCAGATGAAAATCACCTTTAAAGCAATTAAATAAACATTTCATGAAGCAGAACCAAGCCATCCCTAAATATCATTTGATTCTTAAATATTTAATATTCTTCTCTCCAAGACTTAAAAATACTTACTGTTTTCACTGAGGCTCCTCTGAATACAGACATTGTTTTCCCTAGGTATGAAACAACTTTTTCAGTGTCAACCCGGCTTGAAATTAGGTCAGCGCTTGTGTTTTAGGGGCTGATTTCTCTCCCTCCTTGAGCTTCTCGGCGCTGCTGTTGGCCTACTTAGCCTTTGACGATGCTCTCTCAGGCCAGTTGCTGGGCGCCCACTACGTTACTGTCCCTGAAATGCCACTTGGGATTCTTCTGGCTTCCGCCACCACTCACAAAGCCTGGGGTTGCCTCACTGTGTACCAGTATTGGGAGTGGCTTAGGAAGATTTGAGAAAGCTCTGATTATTAATAGATATATTTCAGAAATAATTGTGTCAAAATGGCAGACCTGGAGAGTTCCAAGGGCTTGGCTTTGGTCAGGAAGCAAACAGCTACTGAAACTTCGATTGACTTAGCTAAAGGTAATTAGCAAGTTGATAGGACAGGGGAGCTAGGGCTTCCGTTTTCTAAAGACAGATCTACATGATAGTCTAGGGTGGATGAGCAGGGGGTTGACCTTCATGAAAGGAGACACCCTGCCACACCTTGCTGGGGGAAGTACCTTACAGGGACGTTCACTACTCAGAATTATGTAAACAAGATGGAGGTCATGGGTATAAAAAGTTTGGTCCACGTGCTATCTTTGGGGTCGTGAATTGGCTCGGACTATCCCCCCACCATGCCATTTTGGCATGGGGCTGTAACTATCTTCTCTTTTTCTGTTTTTCTGTTATTTTTGTTTCTTTGGGGAGTTTTCGGGAAATTATTCCCAGGGATCTAACAAAGATCCCTGGGGACAGTTTCTCCAAAATGGTAACCCTCACCCCCCAATCTGTAACAACTGTAGAACAGCTGGGGGGAAACATAAGGTCTGGATCAGGAAAAAAAAGGATCCTCATATCTTTCCTGAGTAAAAAGGTCTTAAAAGGCTGTTAGCCACGGGCGTGGTGGCGCACACCTATAATTTTAGTACTTGGGAGGCTGAGACAGGAGGATCACAGGTTTGAGGATAGCCTCAGAAATGTAGCAATACAGCAACCTAGTGAGACTCTGTTTCAAAACAAAAAACATTTTTTTAAAGGGCTGGTGGCGTAGCTCAGAGGTGGAATGCCTTTGGGTTCAATGAAAAAAAGAAAGAAGGAAAAAACAAAAGAAGAGAGGAAGAAAGAAAGAAAGAAAGGGAGGTGGTTATGTATTTATTTGGCACTGGGAATTTATTTTGAAACAGAATCTCACTACATTGCTGAGGGTCTCAGTAAGCTGCTGAAGCTGGCCTTGAACCTGCAATCCTCCTGTCTCTGCCTCTACAGGCATGTGCCACCACACGCAACTGGCTATTAATTTTTTAAAGAAGCAAAAATTTTAGAAAAAATTTTAATGTACTATAACAACAGCAAAAAAGCAAAAAAGTTTATTATTATTATTATTATTATTTTTTTTTTTTTTTTTTTGCAGTATTGAGGATGGAACCTAGGGGCATTCTACCTCGGAGCTACATCCCGAGCCCGATTTCTTTTTTTTTTTTTTTTTTTGCGGGTCTGGGGATGGAACCCAGGGGCATTTGACCTCCGGGCTACACCCCCTGCCCTATTTTTTATTCTTTATTTTGAAACCGGGTCTCACTGAGTTGCAGAGGGCCTCACTAAGTAGCTGAGGCTGTCTGCGAACCGCGATCCTCCAGGTCTCAGCCTCCCGAATGCTGGGATTACAAGCGTGCGCCACCACGCCCGGCTTCCGATTTCTTAAACCCGGGGGCATTCTACTTCTGAGCTACACTCCAGCTCTATTTTTTATTCTTTATTTTGATATAGAGTCTCACTGAGTTGCAAAGGGCCTCACTAAGTAGCTGAAGCTGTCTGTGAACCAGTCTCCCAAATTGCTGGGATTACAAGCCTGGGCCACCACCCCCTGCTATTAATTTTGAAAAAGGGTCTCATTGAGTTGCAGAGGGCCTCACTAAGTAGCTGAGGCTGTCCCAGAACCATGATCCTCCTGTCTCAGCCTCCCAATGCTGGGATTTATAGGCTGCGCCACCACGCCCAGCTAAAGGTCTTTCTTAATGATAGTTTTGATGTTTTTTTGTTGTGCAGGAAAAAAGAAATGGTTTCCAAATGCAACAAAAACTGTATAGAAGCACAGACTGGCCACAGCATAATACTTTTTAACCAAAGTGGCTATTTTTAGACTTTAAAATCTTTTTAAAAAGAGCTTCCAAGTCCTCTTAGAGACCAATTTTATTTTGAAAGTAGCATTCATTGCTTTAATAAAAGCACCCATTCGTTTAACATTTTCATAATCTAATTTAAGAAACGTTTATGGGAAATGTTAAATAGTCCACTTCATCTGAAGTGGGAGTTGAAGCTGAGAAAAGGAGATAACTTTAAAAAATAGTTCTGATACTGTTTCTGTATTTGAATTTAATGTAGATGAATGGTCAATTTTGTTTGTTTGTTTCCTTTCAAGTTCTCTAAAATATGGGCAGTATTCTTAATTTTGATACTATTAAGTGCTCAGAATCCACTCTGTTTAACGTGTTAGAAATATTGTCATAAATGCACCTTTGCTGTGGACGAGCTTCAAGTCATGCTGCACTCCCGAACCCTCCATTTATTAGTAACATTGGAGATTTAATGGAACACGTAAATGAAGACTCTAAGACACAGAAAATGGTGGTCCTGTTTCTTTTTCTTTCTTCTTTCACCCTAACCCAGAGGTGTTCTACCTATGAGCCCCCAGCCCTATTTTTTTTTTTAAATTTTGAAACAATGTCTCGCTAAGCTGCAGAGAGGCTCAGGAGGTAGCTGGGGCTGGTCTTGAACCGGTGATTCTCCCGTCTCAGCCTCCCAAGTACCGGGATTTATAGGCATGTGCCACTTTGAGAAGTGCATTTAAGTAATAACATAAAAAAATAATTGGTGGTGACAGCTCGGAACACTACCCAAGACCAATATGAAGAAATTTGATAAAGGTAAATGTAAACTGTACCCAGGTATGGTAAAACACAGATATGAAAATGGTCATGAAGGCGTAAACTTTGCTGATAGCCACAGTCCCTCAGAAACAGGACGCATACCCTGCAGGATGAGCCAGGGTGGCACTAAGCCCAGTAGAAAGCAGAGAGAAGGAGGTCAGGAGCCCTGATTGCAGTTCCCCTGGGCAGGCAAGATGCACAGCTTCGGGACTGGATAATCCCGGTAGGCTCTGGGGCGTAGGAGTGGCCTGTAGCTGTAGCTGGTCCTGGAGCTATTGCAGAAGGGGGATGAGCCCCTGGAAGAGGCAGCGTGGGGTACGGCTCTGGATTGGCTGGCTTGAATTTGAAAGACACATTTGTGCAGGAGAATCCTTTACAATCTCTAGGAATTGGCTATCCCTAGGAGGGGCTTTCTCTCCAGGGTCTAAGCCTCAAATACAGAGACCAGGAAATGTGGTTATTATGTAAGCACAATGTATACATCTCTTGCTAAGAAAAAGAGAGAAAGACAGGCTTAGTAATTTATGCTAAAACAAAAATTGAGGTTTGGGTAGTGGTGATACTTGGTCACTTACTCAGGTCTCTGCTCACAGATCTCCCTGGCCAGTGCTCTGGCCATTTCCAGTCACTTCCTAGAACAGGGTGATGTGTGTCCTTCCGGTGTACTCACCTGTCTACTTGGCCAACACATGTCTCTCGCTCTGGAATATATCTTCTCATTCACCGCTGAATCCCTAGGCTCTAGAACAATCCCCAGCATATAGTAGGCATCCCATAATATTTACTTGCTGACTTAATGGATAACTAGATTAAAAAACAAGGGTGTGGTGGTACACACCGGTAGCCCCAGTACTTGGGAGGCTGAGACAGGAGGATCACAGGTTCAAAGAAAGCCAACCTCATCAACTCAGTGAGGCTTGCATCAGCTTAATGAGACCATTTCCAAATAAAAAATAAAATAGGGCTGGGGGTGTAGGCTCAGAGGTAGAATGCCCCTGGCTTCAATCCCCAGCCCCACAAAACAAACAAATACCCACTAGCATCTTTCATTGAATTAGTTGGCATCCAGTAGTTGATCAAAGAAAAAACCAACAGCTCCTTTGACTTTGTCAGTAAACATCAAGAATATTACATCAAATTCTGGGTGCTACACATTTTTAAAAAAACATTGACAAGCCGGGCGTGGTGGCGCACGCTTGTAATCCCTGCCCTTGGGAGGCTGAGACAGGAGGATCGCACAGGTTCAAAGCCAGCCTCAGCTACTTAGTGAGGCTCTCAGCAACTTAGTGACACCCTGTTTCCAAATAAAATATAAAATAGGTCTGGGAGTATAGCCTGAAGGTAGAAAGCCTCTGCGTTCCACCCCTAGTACCACACACACACATACACACACACAAAAAAAATAATAATAATAACATTGACAAGTTAGAGAGCCCAGATCTTAGGGAAGTGCACGTAGGATCATCTAATCAGTGTCCTGTATGGGATGAAGGGGGAACTATGTTAGGTTGTAAAGGAAGAAACTTCTGGTTGCCACGTGTGGGTAGCTGGCCTCTGAGTAAAGCTGCCTGGGATTGAAGTGTGAGTGTAGCCACATGTCAGAGGAGAGAAGCCTTTGGCCCCAAGGGTGAAGCCCTGTTCACCTGTGTGAGGGGCCGGAATTCAGCTCAAAGTGAGGGCATTCTTTGGGAGGACCCTGAACCCCACTGATTCAGGGGAAGTCCTCATGTCAAAGGACAGTGCTCATGGGTTTACCCTGGACCAGCCTGACCTCACCCAGTTGGAGCACAGCCCAGTTACGCCCTGCTGGGTGCACACGGAGTTTGGCCCCTGGGAACCTAGCGGTCATATGAGCACCTCTGGGTTCAGTCCACGTTAGGGGTGGAAACCAATGTTGTAGGGTGAAGAATATGATAAAAATACACTTACTTTTGCCGTCATTCAGCACTGCAGATGTTTTGTAGCCATGGATTTCTATCTACTTTATGTTTGTCTTCACTGGGTGTGAGGAATGTTATTTCTAAAGAAATATTCCAGAAGCATCCTCTAACCTTGTATGCTGATTTCAGGAGATACCTTTAGTTTGTATGGTTTTCAGTTCCCATAAAATTCATATGTTTATTGGTTATTTTTCTCAATATGTCAATCGAAACATGAAAAGTGTGTGTTCTCGTGCTGGATAATCTTTTAAATTTTGTTTGAATATTAATATTTTCTAGGAGAAGTGCTATGAACAAATGTGTATTGACATTTGTTAGGTTTGGGGGTTGGAGTGTCCCTCAGGAAGCTCATATATTAAAAGCGTGGTCCCCCAGAGCAGCAGAGCTCATTGATGGAATGGCTTTGAGGACGGTATCTGCTGTCTACTCCTTTTCTCTCTCTCTCTCTCTGCCTCTGATCAGTTCTCCTCTATCACACCACCACTGTGTTTTTTCCTTGGAGCCACCCAACCATGGACTGAGCCTGGAATCTCAGGAGCCATGAGTCCAGATACACCTCTCCTCCTCTTGTTCTTGTCGGGCATTTTGGCCTCAGCGCAGCAAAAAGATGTTGACTAATACAACATCTGATGTTACATTTTTAAAAATGGAAACTTCCATAAGAAACTCTTTTTTTTTTTTTTGGTGGTGGTAATGGGGTTCCTGGAAACCCTTCTACCTCCAGGCTACATGCCCAAACCTCATATGTATATATATGAGGTCTCATAAAATATATATATTCATATATATATATCATAATATATATATATATATATATTTTTTTTTTTTAAACAGGGTCTCTTGAGCCAGCGTGGCTGGCTTTGAACCTGCACAATCCTCCTGTCTCCGCCTCCCAAGCGCGGGGATTACAAGCGCGCGTCACCACGCCGGGCAATGTATTGTTTATTTTGAAACAGGGTCTCACTGAGTTGCAGAGGGCCTCACTAAGTAGCTGAGTCTGTCCTTGAACCGCGATCCTCCTGTCTCAGCCACCCAAATGCTGAGATTACAAGTGTGTGCCACCATGCCCAGCTATTTTGAGAGGGGGGGTTAAACTATGGCAACTCAATATTGCTTCCCTCTCTTACTGCCCTTATGGCATCTGATATATAGGGAATGTTTGGGCTTTGGCCACCATGACAAAATGCCATCGGTGGTGGGTGGGTTTAAACGAGGCAGAACTTTTGTGTGTGTGTGTGTGTGTGTGTGTGGTACTGGGGTTCCTGGAAGCCCTTATACCTCCGGGATACACTCCCACGGGCTACACTCCTAAACCTATTTTTTAACTTTTTTATGTGGAAACAGGGTCTCTTAAGCCAGCGCGGCTGGCTCCGAACCAGCGCGATCCTCCTGTCTCCGCCTCCCAAGCGCGGGGATTACAAGCCTGCGCCACCATGCCCGGCAAACGAGGCAGAACTTTATTTCCCACAGTTCTGGGGGCTGGAAGTCTGAGCTCAAGGAGCTGGTTCTAGCGAGGGCTCCATCTGGCTTGAGATTTTGGTACGTGTTGTACTGGCTTGCAGCTAGAGATTTTGGTACCTGTTCTGCTGACTTCCACTCAGGAGCGGGGGCTGCAGGTTCTCAGGAGTGGTGCTGGGAAGAATGGAGCACAAGCTTCAAAGAGAAACGCTGTATCAGGATGGCCTGGATCACGCAAGGCTTTTCTTCACCTTGCTTTATTTTTTTTATTAGCACTTATTACCACTTAATATGTTTGTATTTATTAATTGATTGACTTGTTGCCCCCCTCAGCATTAGAATAAAAGCCCCATAAAAGAAGAGAATCTAATTTTATTCTTGACTTGTGCATGCCCATGATGTCTGAGATTTGCTTTACTGTTTATTTATTTACTTAGTGTGTGTGTGTGTGTGTGTGTGTGTGTGTGTGTGTGTGTGTTATGGGGATTGAATCCAGGGGCATTCTACTTCTGAGCTATACTCTGAGTCCTATTTTATTTTTTATTTTGAACAGGGTTGCACTAAGTAGCAGAGGGCATCGCTAAGTTGCCGAGTTGGCCTCAAATCTACAATAGGGTCTCACTATTTTGCTGAGCCTCACTACGTCACTAAGGCTATCCTAGAACCTGTGATCCTCCTCCCTCAGCCTCCAAAGTTCTGGAATTATAAGCATGTGCCACCACATCCAGCTCGCAATTTGCTTTAAAGACCATCAAGTAAAGCACATCGTGTCATGCCCAAGAACACCAGGAACTCATTTGAAAAATTGTCTAAAGCAAAGAAAGCATTTGTGTTACTGTCGCATGATAGGTGATTGTGTGTTAATTACGGCTGGCATTTTACTAATATGCATTTTAAAAATTTACCACAGGTACTTTAAAACAAAAGTAGAAAGTATAGAATAAATTCTTACAAAACAAAGCATACATTCAAAATTATCAAGATTTTGTGATGGCAGCTACTTTTTTTCCTCTTTGTTGTAGTATTTCAAAGCACATTTCGGATTTGTCATAATTTTACTCCTACTTATTATATATCTATAAAGATCATAGGCACCAGTCTATATAACCAACAGGGTCATTTATCACACTGAACAAAACTAACACTAATTCTTAGAGTCACAGTACCCAAAGCCAGGCATGGTGGCATGCACCTGTAACCCCAGTCCTTGGGAGGCTGTGATGAGAGAATTGAAGGTTTGAGGTCAGCCTCAGTAATGTAGTGAGACTCAGCAACATAGTGAGGCCCTGGTTCAAAACAAAAATAAAAAGGGTTGGTGGTGTAGTTCAGAGGTAGAATGCCCCTGGGTTCAATCCCCAATATATACATACATAAATACATACATACATACATACATACATACATACACACACACACACACACACACACACACACACATATATATATATATATATATATATATATATATATATATATATATATATATATATATCACAATTCCCAGACCGTAATCAAAGTCCCCTGGTTGTCTCAAGAAAAACCTCCTATTTTTGTTGTGTTTGAATCAGAATTTGGCCAAATCCCACCCATGTTCTGGATGGGAAAATTCTGTCTCTCAAGTCTTTTAAAGTCTAGAACAGACTTTCTTTTTTATGCTATTTGTTGCATACTATTTTTTAAAACTAAAATGTTTATTTCAGAAAATGCAGATTAGAATAAAAGAAGGAACAAAAGTGAAGTCTACATAAACAGTGGAATATATATTCTGCTTAAGAACACATAGAAACACAGACTGGGAGTGAGGTTTTTCTGGTCTCTGGCACAGAGCTTATCGGGTGCTCCACTGACCGGCTTACTGTCTGGTTTGTGCTTTCCCTAAGGTAGTCAGGATTTTAATGCTGAATTTGTAAGGCAGGGGTACCACAGTCCTGGGCCATCCTTGTGCCTGGGACATTTCATCCGGTTCCTGCTGTATAGGAGGCTCTCTGCATACCACTGAAAAGTCAACTTCACCAATAGATAGTCTACAAAGATATATCAGTCTTTCGTCTTACTATTGACTGTGATTGTCAGAATTTAGTCATCATCAGCTGGAATGAAGAGAATTTATTTCCAGTTTTGGGCTTGCTGTTTTGAACTGGGAGCCTGTGGGCAAGCTGGTAGTCTCCAGGTCTTAGTTTTCTTATTCATAATAAATTCTATAAAAAGTAAATTTTAAGCCAGGTCCCATGGTATAAGCCCTAATCCTAGTACTTGGGAGGCTGAGACAGGAGGAGGGCAGGTTAGAGGCCAGTTGCAGCAATTTAGCAAGACCCTGTTTCAAAATAAAAAGGGGGGCCGGGTGTGGTGGTGCACACTTGTAATCCTAGCATTTGGGAGGCCATGACATGAGGATCGCAGTTCGCGCACAGCCTCAGCTACTTAGGCCTTTTGCAACTCGGTGAGACCCTGTTTCTAAAGAAAGAATAAAAAATAAGGCTGGAGGTGTAGCTTGGAGGTAGAATGCCCCTGGGTTCCACCTCCAGTACCACAAAATAAATAAATAAATAAATAAATAAATAAATAAATAAATAAATAAAATAAAAAGATCTGGGAATAGTTAGAGGTAGAATGTCCCTGGGTTCAATCCCTAGCAACAAACACACACATACACACACACACAATGTTTAAACGCAATGATGTCTTATGCCATGAATTTTTTCATGAACACCATGTTACAAGATACGGTTGGGGAAATTCTGTCTTAAGAGATCCAGGCAGTAAGAGGTACTGTGGACCTGATGGAAGCAGAGGACCACTAGGGAAGACAACCAGAAGCCTGCATCTTGTTAATTGCATTGCTTTTTACATTTGTCTCTTCTTCACCTCTTTGGCATTTAGAGAAATATTTTGAAAGCTGCAGCAAACTCAAATGTGATAAGAATAAACAATAATAGTGTTGGACTCTGGCTAGCATATTAATTAGGACTCTCGTGATGAGATTTAGTAAAAATGAGCTCTGATTAGCTTGCGTAATAGCGGACTCTATTACTGGGCACTGTCGGACGCCAAGGCTAAGATACAGCCAGACTGTAGAGATGGAGCCAGGACCAGGTACACATTAGAGAGGCCAAGAAATCCTTTTGTTTTTAGTCGAATTGTGTGCACAAAAAGGTATGTCGAGCCGGGCGTGGTGGCGCACGCTTGTCATCCCAGCATTCGGGAGGCTGAGACCGGAGAATTGCGGTTCGCGGACAGCCTTAGCTACCTAGTGAGGCCCTCTGCAACTCAGTGAGACCCTGTTTCAAAATAAAGAATAAAAAATAGGGCAGGGGTTGTAGCTCGGAGGTTGAATGTCCCTGGGTTCCATCCCTAGACCCGCCCCAAACAAAAAAAAAAAAACAAAACAAAACAAAAAAAGATATGTCGAAATTCTAACCCTTCGTATCTACGAATGTGACAGTGTCTGGAAATGCACATGGTCTCTAACTTGGGATGGCTTGACTTCCGGTGTTTTACTTTACCATGGGATGAGCGCAGTATGTGCTCAGTAGAAACTGTACTTCACACTCGGAATACTGGCCATCTCCGCGCTGGGGCTGCGTGCCCTGACCCTCTCTGAGCCTGTGGAGCAGCGGCAGTGAACTACAGCTCTTGGTCTACCCCATGATCACCGGGGACCAGCCCATGCCCCTGCGTGTCGCGCTGCTGAGCTAGGAGGACGTTCAATACATTTTCCACTTGTGATGCTTTCAAGTGATGGTGGGTTTTTGATGAAGTAACCCCATCCATCCCGGAGATCTGTAGAGTCTTTGGAGAGTCATGAAGTGGATACAAGGTCACACTCCGTCAGGGCGGTCCCATGATAGAAAGACAAGACCTGTGGGAAGAGAAGAGACACGACACGGGGCCAGGGAAGTGTGTGGACGGAGATGGAGACTGGAGTGAAGTGCCTACAAACCAAGCAGTGCCAGGGATCGCAGCGACCCAGGGGCTCAGAGAAAGGCATGACGGGGATTCTGCCCCGGAGTGTTCAGGGGAGAGAGGCACTGCTGACACCCGGGTTTTAGAGTTTCAGCCTCCAGAACGCCAAGAGGATATGTTTCTCTCATTTAAAGCCATCCCAGTCAACAGCCCTTTGTGAGGACACCCTTGGGAACGGATAACCCTCTGCACCCCTCACATCCACCTCTCTTGGAGGTGTCTTTTTTCACATGCAAACCAAGTATGTCTGTTTCCCAATTCACAGGTAGGAAACAGTTGCTGATGACCATTTCTCAGTTTACACAATCCAGCCCTAGCGATTAGAAAGACCCAATGGCTCCTCTTCGTCCCCATCCAAACAGTCCAGGCAGGGACGCCTGGCGTGTTGTCACTGTTTGCATTCCTGACTCACTGTCCAGTGCTCCCTGGGTGGAATGCGTTAGGGCCACATCCGTGCAAAGGTCTGGTGGTCAAGTATTCCAAAAGCTGTTCACCGCAGTGGTCAAAGAAGGACAGAGCTGGCTGCGGTCAGCAAAGTGGAAAACTCCAACGGAACAGGCAGGTCAGGGAGACAAGGGCGACGGGCTGGGTGAGCACACCGCCAAGCACGGCAGTTCCCTGAGACTTCTGTGGGGTTTTCTTTTTCCTTCCTTCTGTCCCTTCATTCTACCTTCCTGCCTTCCTTTCTTCTTCCATTTTTTAAAAAATGGCATTTTATTTACATAAAAGAGTATTTCGTTTACAAAATTCATAGTTGTGTGATTTAATTTTATCTTCCTAGGCATCATATGAAGAAACCATTTCCAACTTCATAAAAGCAGACAAAAAGGATAGAAATAGCCCTGTGAGAAATTTGGGTAGATGTTTAAGGTTACCTTGCCTGAATGTAACAAAGCCAAGAGAGAATGTCAGTAGGAAAGAAAGTGTGGCCACCGGTGGGAACTCTAAAACGCTAATCATTTTAGGAATGTTGATTATATATAGCAATAGTACTTTTATGCAATGTCTTTTCTAATAAGTATCTTGAAGTCCTTTTCATATATCTCCATTTGATTTTATATATCATCTTGAAAAGGTTCTTATGATATAACATGAAAGTATTTTTAGCAAAAAAAATAATATTCATGCTCTGATCTAATATTCCAGAACCACTGGCTTTAGTAGACATGTATTTTTTTTTTTTTTTTGCAGTACTGGGGATGGAATCCAGGAGCATTCTACCTCCAAGTTACAGAGTCTCACTGAGTTGCAAAGGGTCTCACTAAGTAGCTGAGGCTGTTCTTGAACCACAATCCTCCTGTCAGCCTCCCAAATGCTGAGATTATAAGCATGTACCACCATGCCTGGTTTTCAAATATTTTTATTACAGGGCTTTGTTCCAAGATCCCTAGGGAATACCTGAAACCACAGTACCCAATCCTAAATATACTCCTAAATATACTATTTTCCCTATATTTACAGACCTATGATAAAGTTTATAAATGTGGCTAGGTTGAAAGATTAAAAATAACTTAATAAAATAAATAATTATAACAATGTACTGCAATAAAGGAACCAGCATCACTACTTTTTCACTTTGAGACCAGTATTAAGTATAATAAAAGTTACTTAAACACAAATCCTATAATACCATGACAGTCAATCCAATAAACAAGACAATTACTCAGTGACTAGCGGGCAGGTAGTATATAGAAGATAGAAACACTGGACAAAGGAATGATGCATGTCTTGGGCAAAACAGATCCAGATGGTGTGATATTACATGATGCTTTTCAGAAGCATGTAATTTAAAACTATGGGTTATTTACTTCTGGAATCTTTTTTATATTTTTGGATCACAGTTGCCCACAGTTAAGTGAAACCAAAGAAAACAGGGATTACTATATTCTACTTCTTAAATATCAAAATTTCCAATACATAAGAGAGTACCTATTTAGGGAGTTCCCTAATATGACTTAATATTGAGACACTGAGTTTTCTTACTTGTCTTCTAGCAAGGATTATTAGGTTGAGGTCAGATTCCAGATTTTGTTTTATGATTTTTTCCTACCACTACTTTGTCATTTCCATTTTTCCCTGCATGTTATTCTCCTTTGCTACTGTACCATATTCCTTAGAATATGGACTTTTAAGACTTTTATAACTTTCTGTGTAAGTGTCATTTGTAGCACAAAGTAGATTTATACTCATTCTCTCTCTCTCTCTCTCTCTCTCTCTCTCTCTCTCTCTCTCTCTCTCTCTCTCTCTTATTGGGGATTGAACCCAGGGTCATTCTACCTCATAGCTACACCCTTAGACATTTTTATTTTTTGTTTTGAAACAGGGTTTTACTTGGTTGCCAAGAGTCTCACAGAGTTGCTGATACTGGTCTTAAACCTGCTCTTCTCCCGTCTCAACCTCCCAAGTACAGGCATGGAATTACAGGCATGCGCCACCACAACCAGCTTCTAGATGCTCTGTTTCATGGACCCTTATCCAATGTTTCAGTACCTTGATTCTTCTATGTTGTTCAGACAGGATATCAAATAATTTTGAAAAAAAATCAGTTGAGGTACACAAAGGCAAAGGACATAATCACCGTTTGCCATCAAAGAAGTGATGAGACTGACAGGCTAAGCAACTTTCCCAAATTCACAACTAAAACAAACACACGCTGATTTATGTGTTCTCAGGGTCAGAATCACACTTACTGGACACCTTTGGTGCATAACCTAACATGACTTCCCATGCAAAAGGAGAGTAAATTAAAGCTGCCACCACCACAAAAGTCACATGGCAGCATGTGACTGCTATGGAAAAGCAGGAATCGACACCTGTCAGTCCCACTCTGATGGTCAAGTCATCTCAGCCCACTGGGGGGTGGGGGATTCCACACCCTTGGCCTTTAAATTAAGGTCTGAGAACCAAGAGCTGAGTTGGTGGCCACTCACTTGTACTGTTGATCCTGCAGTGTCCCTAGAAGACTGAGTCCTTTTACCAGGCAAGACTGGAGAGACCCGAGAAGTTTAAGATCTCTCCGCCTTATCACAGATGGGCCAGGAAGTAATATGGGACACCAAGACTAAAGCAAAAGTCACCTTGTTTTTTATGGTTTTTAAAATCCTTTTTTATTGGTGCATTATAATAATTACATACAATAGTGGGGCTCACTGTTACACATTTTACACATTTGTATATGCACATAACCTACTCTAGTCAATTTTATTCCCCACTATCCCTCCTCTCCCTCCTTCCACCCCACCCTGGCCCCTTCTTCTTCTAGTGGCCTCCCCCATTTTTATGGGTAATATCCACATGAGAGAGAAAACATACAATCCTTGCCTTTCTGAGTCTGGTTTGTTTTGCTTAACAAAATACTCTCAAATTACATTTTCCTGCAAGTGACATAATTTTGTTCTTTGTGGCTGAGTAAAATTCCATTGTGTGCATACATACCACATTTTCATGATCTCGTCATCTGTTGATGGCCACCTAGGCCGATTCTATAATTTGGCTATTGGAACCGTGATGCTAAGGGTATGCATGTATTGCTATAGTATGCTGCTGATTTTTTATTTTTTAATTTATTTATTTGCGGTACTGGGGATGGAACCCAGGGGCATTCTACCGCCAAGCAACACCTCCAGCCCTATTTTATTTTTTATTTTGAAACAGGGTCTCACTGAGTTGCAGAGGGCCTCACTGAGTAGCTGAAGCTGGCTTCAAACCTGCGCAGTCCTCCTGTCTCAGCCTCCCAGGTGCTGGGATTACAAGTGTGCGCCACCATGCCCCGTTAGTATGCTGCTGATTTTAATTATTTTGGAAAATGCCAAGAAATTATACAGCCAGTTGATATGGTAATCTTTTTATTTTCTTGGTATTGAGGATTAAATCCAGGGGCACTCTACCTCTGAGCAATACCCTCAGCCCTATTTTTATTCTTTACTTTTATTATTTGTGGTTCTGGGGATTGAACCCAGAACATTCTACCTCTGAGTTACTTCCCTAGCTTTATATTATTATTATTATTATTTTTTGTTTTGAGATAGCATCTCACTGAGTTGCTGAGACTGGCCTCAAACCTGTCATCCTCCTGTCTCAGCCTCCCAAGTACTGGGATGACAGGTGTGACTACCACACCTGCCCCACTTCCCTATTTTTAACTCTAGTCTGGACAGTCTCTTGAAACTCTGTGCCCAGCTGCCCCTGTCATCTCCTCTTGGACACGGGGTTGACGAAGCCAGTCCAGCCCGTGCTCAACACCAAGCAGACCCGTCCCCTCAGACCTGCTCCATTCCCCGGTCAGCTCTACTCAGTAGGAGGCAACTCTACTCATCTAGACGACAAACAACTCTGGGTCACCCTTGCCCGCCCCGCTCTCTCACACCCAAGGCTGTTATGTGGGCGCCTGTGGGTGCAACTCCTGGCTCTGCTGTTGCAAGCTCTCCACACCCTGACCCGTCACCCCACCACAGCCACCGGGCCACACCACCGTCATCTCTCACCTGGACGCCTGCCTCTGTCCCCGTGTGCAGCTCTCAGTGAGCCACCAGAGAGACCCTTGATAACAAGCCAGGTTGTGTCTCTCCAATCACCGCGCCCCGGCTCATGGAGTCGAAGCCGGAGCCCGAAGGCCCGCCTTCCCTGTACCGTACCCAGGAGCCCAACCCTGGCTCCTCAGACACTCCACCGCCCCTTCCCTCTACCTGGTCTGCTCTTCCCAAAAATGGCCCCACAGCTCCTTCTTATATTTCCTAGAAACATGATAGTTACCAATATTTCTTCTTCATCTACCAATATTCTCTTCTACTTTATTCTGGACTTTTCTGGAATGTGCCTTTCTTATACGGCCTTCTTGACTACCCTACCCAAAAATGTAGCCCCCCAATACTCTCCTTTCCTACTCTCTATTTTAGTGTTTACACCTCTTAGGAGTCTCTAGCCTCTCAATGATTACAGGTTTTGCTTATATAAATTTGTGTTTTCTGCCAGGCATGGTGGCACATGCCTGTCATCCTACTAGTTGGAAGGCTGAGATCCTACGAGGTATGGTCCTCCTTCCTGCTAGTTGGTAGGAGGAGCACAGGTATGAGACCAGCTTCGGGAATTTAGTGAGACCCTCGGCAACTTAGCAAAAACCTATTTCAAAATAAATAAAATAGGCCAATTATATACATGAAAAAATGTTTAACATCATGGGCAATCTGTGAGGTGCAAATCAAAACTACACTGAGATTCCCTCTAACCCCAATTAGAATGGCAAGCAAAAAGAAGTCAAATAACAATAAATGTTGGCGAGGATGTGGGGAAATAGGAACTCTTCTACGCTGTTGGTGGACTTGCAAACTAGTTCAGCCACTATGGAGATCAGTGTGGAGATGTCTTAGAAAAATGGAAATGGGGCTGCCATATGATCTGGCTATACCACTCCTTGGCAGCAGGGACCCCACCTTACCTGTGGCCGCTGGTCTCACCTAAACAGAACATAGAAATTGCACTCTCACCAAGCATGCGGCCCAGGACAGCGCTACCTGCAAGAGAGACACAGGAGAGGGGAGGGTAAGATCCTGATGGCTCCAGTTCAGCTTCTTCTTGCCTGGTTGGCTGAGGTTAAGAATAGAAATTGATTAGCGTGTATGATATCAGAGATTAAATGCAGAGCCATTCTACCTCTGAGCTACACCCCAGCCCTAGCTTAGTTTTTTTTATTTTGAAACAACGTCTCAGTTGCTGAGGGCCCCCGCTAAGTCACTGAGGCTGGCCTTGAACCTGCGATCCTGCTGTCTCAACCTCCCAAGTACCGTGATTTCAGGCATATGGCACCACGCCCAGCTAGAAATTATTTTAAGCAATATTCTTACATGCCTGAATTTGGAAGCATTTATTTAAATGTGAAGCAAACAACAGAGTGTTTCTACCATAAGAAAAAGTCTGTTAATTCTGCCTTAAAAAAAAATCAGAGTTGCGGGTTACTTACATCATGAATCATCTTCGGTGACTACTTCATGAGAACTTCAGAAAAAGTTGGGAGCAGCCAGCAACAAACCACCTTACAATGGTCACTGAGAACCTTTCAGAATGCTAGGTAGAGGAAAATCTTTTCAGTGACTGGATTATAAATACTGGAGTGGGAAGACAAGGGAGAAAACGCAAAGTCTTTCTTTGGAAAAGTTTTAAAATGGGAAAAATTGGGGACTTCCGGGAAGATGGCGACGGAGGAAAGTGGCACTTACAAGTCCCGCTAACAATCCAACTCTACTACCACAAAACCAGCGCCTTTCAGAGCCAGAAAACACCACCAGCAAAGAAATAAAAATGGGAACATCTAAAGCTCCCAAGGGCCGGGCACAGCACAACTGGCAAGGACTCAGAGCGGAGTTCAAAACCAGAGAAGAAATATGCCGCATCACGGCCGAGGGCATGGCAGTGGTGCCATATTGCCAGTGGCGGCAGCAGCGAATCCACCGAGTTCACTACAGCTCCATCAGCGCACTCAACAACCGTGAGTCAAATTGCGGCCCTTAGGGGAGAAATCCCAGTACTGCACTCCCAGGGACTTGCGCAGATAGTCTCCCTGGGTCGGAGATTTTAGCAGTGCAGCCCAGTGGGGGAGTGGCAGTGGCAGAGATATCATACCATAGTCACAACTCCCCACTGGAGAACGCCCATCTTGGCACCCACCACGGTCTAAGCAGCCTTGATTGACTCCCTGGGTCTGAGACTTTGTGATACAACCCAGTAAAGGAGTAGTGGTGACTGAGATACTACAGACTCAAGATCCAGAGCATCTTAAGTGAACTCGTAGTGACTCAGGGAAGAACCCAGAGAAGGCACAAACTTCCAAAATCATGGGAAAGAGAAATAACAATGGAGCAGTGAATGCCAACCACCCCACAACATCAGAATCTGATAACATAGAAATCCAAAGATCTCTAGAAGATCAAATTAGGAAAATAACTTTAGAAATAATAGAGGACTTTCGAAAAGAATTTAGAGAGAGTCAAAAAGAGATAAAGGATGCAATTAATGAAGTAAAGGCCTCAATTCAAAGTATAAACAACAGATTAGATCACATGGATAATAGAATCTCGCTTCTTGAAGATGATCATTCTAAAAATGAACGCATAGTTTCTAATTTAGAAAAAAAAAAAAAAAAAAACCCGACAGCAGGAATCTGACATTGAAGAAATATGGGCCCATTTCAAGAGAGCTAACTTAAGAATAATTGGAATAGAGGAGGGAAAAGAAGGTGAAACCAAAGGGATCAACAATCTCTTCAAGGAAGTAATAGCAGAAAATTTTCCAAACATAGAGCAAGAGGTCGATACACAGGTCCAGGAAACTTATAGAACTCCCTTTAGACAGGATCAGAGAAGAGGATCCCCATGCCACATAATTGTCAGAATGACTAATGTGGAAGCCAAGGAGAGAATCTTAAAGGCAACAAAAACAAAAGGCCACGTGACATACAGAGGCAAACCAATTAGAATCACTCCAGACTTCCCAAACCAAGTTATGAAAGCCAGAAGGGCTTGGAGTAACATATTCCAAACTCTGAAAGAAAACAACTTCCAGCCAAAAATTTCCTACCCAGCAAAACTATCCATCAAATTAGATGGGGAAATAAGAAGCTTCCATGACAAACAGGAACTGAAGGAATTTATGTCTTCAAAACCAGCGCTAGAGAAAATACTCAAGGAAATGAACTGCAAAGAGGAAATGGGTAATACACGCCAGAACCAAAGAAACAAGAATTCCCATCCAGCAGACAACTAAGCAAAGAATAAACAGTATCTTAAACAGAAATAAGATCTTAACATGTTGGGAATTAAAAATTATCTCTCTATAATCACACTGAATGTAAACGGCCTCAACTCCCCAATAAAAAGACATAAAGTGGCAAAATGGATTAAAAGCCAGAATCCATCCATCTGCTGCTTACAAGAAACACACCTTACAAGTAAAGATAGGAACAAACTCAAGGTAAAGGGCTGGAGCAAGGTAATCCATGCTAATGGTACTCGAAGACAAGCAGGAGTAGCAACTAAGATATCAGACAAGTTAGACTTCAAACACAAACTTATTAGAAGAGACAAAGAAGGTCACATTTTCCTGGTAAAAGGAATAGTCCAGCAAGAGGAAATAACAATAATCAACATCTATGCCCCAAACATAGGGGCAACTACTTTCATAAATCAAACTCTTTGTGACATGAAGTCACACATAAATCCCAACACAATAATACTGGGAGACTTCAACACACCTCGCACAATACTAGACTGATCTTCCAGACAAAGGGTCAGTAAAGATGTCTCAGAACTAAAGAACACCATTAACCAAATGGACCTGTTGGACACATATAGAATATTTCACCCAACTACAGCAGAGTTTACATTTTTCTCAGCTGCTCATGGAACCTTCTCCAAAATAGATCATATCCTGGGACACAAAATGAGCACTAGCAAATTTAAAAAATGTTACATACTTCCCTGTGTCATTTCAGAACATAATGGAATGAAACTAGAAATCAACTATAAGAAGACCCAGAGAAACAACATAAACATGTGGAGACTGAACACCACACTTCTGAATGAAGAATGGATCATAGAAGATGTAAGAGGTGAAATCAAGAAATTTCTAGAAACAAATGAAAATAAAGAAACAACATATCAAAACCTCTGGGACACTTTGAAGGCAGTATTAAGAGGAAAATTTATAGCACTGAGTGCTCACATAAGAAAAACAGAAAATCTTCAAATAAATAGCCTTATGACACACCTCAAAGCCCTTGAAAAGCAGGAACAATTGAACCCCAAAGCCAGTAGAAGACGGGAAATTATTAAAATTAGAGCAGAAATTAATGAAATAGAGAATAAAAAAACAATACAGAAAATCAACAAAACCAGAAGCTGGTTTCTTGAAAAAATTAACAAGATTGATAAACCACTAACCAACCTAACTAAAAAAAAGAGAGAATCAACCCAAATTATGAAGATAAGGGATGAAAAAGGAGACATTACTACTGACAGTGTAGAAATCCAGAGGATTATCAGAAACTACTTTGAAAAACTATACTCCAACAAAATGGAAAATCTGGAGGAAATCGACAACTTCCTAGATAAATACAACCTTCCTAAACTGAGTCAAGAAGATATAGAACACTTAAATCAACCAATAACAATCAAAGAGATTGAAATAGCAATAAAGACCTTACCATCAAAGAAAAGCCCAGGACCAGATGGTTTCCCAAGTGAATTTTATAAAACCTTTATAGGAGAACTAATCCCAATACTACTCAAACTATTTCGGGAAATAGAAAAAACCGGGACTCTCCCAAATACATTCTATGAAGCCAACATCACACTAATACCCAAACCGAATAAAGACAGTTCAAGGAAGGAAAACTACAGGCCTATATCTCTGATGAACTTGGATGCAAAACTATTAAACAAAATACAAGCAACACGCATTCAAAGCCACATCAAGAAAATCATTCACCATGACCAGGTAGGGTTCATCCCAGGGATGCAAGGCTGGTTCAATATACGAAAATCAATCCATGTAATTCATCATATAAACAGAATCAAAGACAAAAACCACATGATCATCTCAATAGATGCTGAAAAAGCATTTGATAAAATTCAACATCCATTTATGATAAAAACACTGCAGAGAATTGGAATAGAAGGAACATATCTCAACATTATTAAGGCAATCTACAATAAGCCCACTGCCAACATCATATTAAATGGGGAAAAACTTCAAGAGTTCCCCCTAAAAACTGGAACGAGACAAGGATGTCCACTATCACCACTTCTCTTCAATATAGTACTAGAGACTCTAGCCAGAGCAATAAGGCAAGAAAAGGAAATCAAAGGAGTACAAATAGGAAAAGAAGAACTTAAGCTTTCACTATTTGCAGATGACATGATACTATATTTAGAAAACCCAACAAACTCAACCAAAAGGCTTATAGAACTGATCAACAAATTCAGCAAGGTATCTGGATACAAAATCAATCTTAAAAAATCAGAAGCTTTCCTGTACACCAACCATAAATCCACTGAAAAAGAAATTCAGAAAACACTTCCACTCAGGATCTCCCACAAAAAAATAAAATACCTAGGAATAAACTTGACCAAGGAGGTAAAAGATCTCTACAAAGAAAATTATAAAACACTGAAAAAAGAAATCGAAGAAGATATTAGAAGATGGAAAGACCTTCCATGTTCATGGATTGGCAGAATAAATATCATTAAAATGGTCATCCTCCCAAAAGTGATCTACAGATTTAATGCAATGCCCATTAAACTACCAAGATCATTCCTCACAGACATAGAAAGATCAGTCCTTAAATTTATCTGGAATAACAAAAAGCCCAGAATAGCCGAGGTAGTTCTCAGCAACAAAAACCATGCAGGAGGAATCACAATACCTGACTTTAAACTATACTACAAAGCCAATGTAATAAAAACAGCATGGTACTGGCAAAAGAACAGATATATAGACCAATGGAGCAGAATAGAAGAC
This sequence comes from Muscardinus avellanarius, assembly GCF_963383645.1. NCBI lineage: Eukaryota > Metazoa > Chordata > Mammalia > Rodentia > Gliridae > Muscardinus > Muscardinus avellanarius. The sequence goes on from NC_137787.1 coordinate 189,364,197, forward strand.
CCAGAAACAAGTCCACACACTTTCAGCCAATTGATTTTTGACAAAGAGGCCAAAAACATACACTGGAAAAAAGATAGCCTCTTCAACAAATGGTGTTGGCAAAACTGGTTAACCATATGCAGAAAATTGGATGTTAATCCCACTTTTTCACCCTGTACAAAAGTCAACTCACGATGGATCAAAGACTTGAAAATTAAACCAGAGACTTTGAAGCTCCTTGAAGAGGGCATAGGTCCAACACTACAACACATAGGCACAGACAAACATTTCCTCAACAAGACCCCAAAGGCACAACAAATTAAAAGGAGAATCAATACATGGGATTGCATGAAACTGAAGAGCTTCTGTTCAGCAAAGGAAACTATCAAGAACCTCAATCGAGAGCCAACAGAATGGGTGAAGATTTTTGCCACCTACACCAATGATAGAGGACTAATATCTAGAATATACAGAGAACTCAAGAAACTCAACACTAAGAAAACAAAGCATCCAATAACAAAATGGGCAAATGAACTAAATAGACACTTCACAAAAGAAGAAATTCAAATGGCCAGTAAATGCATGAAAAAATGCTCAACATCACTGGCAATCAGAGAGATGCAAATCAAAACTACCCTGAGATTTCACCTAACTCCAACTAGAATGGCCATCATTCAAAACACAAACAACAACAGATGCTGGCGAGGATGTGGAGAAGTGGGAACTCTAAGACATTGTTGGTGGGATTGCAAATTAGTGCAACCACTTTGGAAAACAGTATGGAGAATCCTCAGAAGAATGGGAACAAATCTACCATTTGATCCAGCAATACCACTGTTGGGTATCTACCCAAAAGAAAAGAAACCAAACTACCAAACTAATGCATGTGTATCTATGTTCATAGCTGCACAATTCACCATAGCCAAACTATGGAACCAGCCAAGATGTCCATCAACAGATGAATGGATTACAAAACTGTGGGATATGTACACAATGAAATTTTACTCAGCCATCAAAAAAAAAAAAAAACCTCAATTACATCGTTTTCAGGGAACTGGATGGAACTGGAGGACATTATGCTAAGTGAGATTAGTCAGTCACAAAAAATAAGAAATCAGATGCTTTCCCTAATATGTGAGAGTTAGGGAGAAAAGAGGAGCAAACAAGACAACCTAAAGGAGGAGAAATGAGGGGGGAAGAGGAAAATCTCTAAAGCTCACAATGTACTTAAACATATCGAAGTCAATCACTAAGCCAAGCAAGGGAGGGAGGGATGGGGAGGGAATGGGGTGGGATTTGGGTAGGGGTTAAATCAGCGATGAGTACATGTTTGTACACACAAGTTTTTTACCCCAATAAGTTGTATGAATATAATGCACCAATAAAAAAAATTAAAAAAAAATAAAAACCTCTATTAAAAAAAAATTAAAATGGGAAAAATTAAGAACCTCTGTCCAGCAAGGAGCCTGGGGTATCATCGACCGGATGCCATTAGAAAATCCTCGTTAGATCTTCTAATTTACACAGAAAGAAACCAAACTAAATAAGAGAAGAAAAACACATAGAATTCATAAGTCAGGAAGGGCTTCAGAGGAATAATAGTAGATCTGGACTTTTTTTTTCAGATGGTAGGAAACTTTTAAAAATCCCAAACTGCGCCGGGCGTGGTGGCGCACGCTTGTAATCCCCGCGCTTGGGAGGCGGAGACAGGAGGATCGCGCTGGTTCAGAGCCAGGCGCGCTGGCTTAAGAGACCCTGTTTCCAAAAATTAAAAAAAAAAATAGGTCTGGGAGTTTAGCCCGGAGGTAGAAGGGCTTCCAGGAACCCCAGTACCACCAAAAAAAAAAAAAAAAAAAAAAAAAAAAAAAAAAAATCCCAAACTTCTAAGGTTCCATATGTAGAAGCTCAGTCTCAGCGAGTGTTTGAGATAATTAGCTCAGACTGGTGAAGCTTAATGCTAGGAGGATTTGAAAAGTATGAAATGGTAGTTTAATTACAGCTAATGATGTTATAATTGCCCATCCATGCCCATAAAAAAGAAATACGTAAGAACATTGGTAGACAGACTTCTCCAATTCCAATGTGATTCTGAACTGTACCTCTTGATTCCTTTGTTCTTTTCTCTGCCGGCCCTACCGTCCAGGCTGTAGGCATTCCATTAGTATTCACCAAATGAACACCATGTGGTCAGTAAAGACCGCTTTGTGGACATGAACACCGAGTCCCTCCTGGCTCCATGGCGGGCTTCTACCTGTCTACCGGTGCACCCAGCTCCCACTGTCTCCTAGGGAGAATTGCCAACTCACTGAACCCTGTCTACACTGGGTGAAGCTGTATGTCCGGGGGATCTTTCTGATCTTCAGTGCTGCTGATGGGTCCCATGGGATATGACTGGACATTGATAGGAGAGGGACTACAAAAGGATCTTACAGACAAGAAAAGACAAGTTCACAAGTAAAAAAGGAAGGAACGCCAACCAAAGCAACTGGGCACACCATTGTTTACCTATTGGGCTGGCAAAAATGTTGATAGTGAGGTGATCGGCCTGGGTGGGGCTGCAAGGGAGAGGAGCCAGTAGATCTTACAACCACCAGGAGGGCAGTTTTTCAATTGTCTATCAAAATTACAAATATAGCTGGGCAGGGTGGCACCAGCTTGTAATCCCATTCCGGAGGCTGAGACGGGAGGATCACGGTTCGCAGCCAGCCTCAGCTACCTAGTGAGGCCCTTTGCAACTCAGTTAGACCCTGTTTCAAAATAAAGTATAAAAAATAGGGCTGGGGGTATAGCTTGGAGGTAGAATGCACCTGGGTTCAATCCCTAGCACTACCAAAAAAAATTACAAATCCACAACTTTTGGACCCTGCAATTCTGCTTCTACAAGTATAGACAAGCATGTGCAAAATGATAATGATGGGACTATTTGTGGAAGTATTGGGTATAATACCAGATAGGATACTTACATGCCCATCAATAATAATCTTTTTTTTTTTTTTTTTTGGTGGTAGTACTGGAGATGAAACCCAGGGGCTTTCTACTTCTAGGCTACACTCCCAGACCATATATATATATATACAGACCATATATATATATATATACAGACCATATATATATATATATATATATATATATATATATATATATGTACTGGGAGTGGAACCCAGGGTATTTTTACCTCTGGGGTACACTCCCAGACCTATTTTATATTCAATTTGGAAACAGTCTCACTAAGTTGCTGAGAGCCTCACTAAGTAGCTGAGGCTGGCTTTGAACCTGTGCGATCCTCCTGCCTCAGCCTCCCAAACGCTGGGATTATAAGAGTACGCCACCACGCCTGGCTCCTATTTTATATGTTATGGAAACAAGGTCTTGCTAAGCTGCTGAGAGCCTAAGTAGCTGAGGCTGGCTTCGAATCTGAGCGATCCTCCTGTTTCAGCCTCCCAACCACATCCAGCTAATAATAATGCTTAAAGGATGGTGTATAGATATGATGCAATTCTATGTGGATGCATGCATGGTTTGGATTAAAAATGCTCCCCAAAGAGCTAGGAGTGATTGTACACACCTGTAATCCCAGTACTCGGGACGCTGAGACAGGAGGGTCGCAGGTATGAGGACAGCCTCAGCAAATAGTGAGACTTTCTTCAACCTAGCAAGACCCTGTTTCAAAATAAAAATAAAATAGGGCTGGGGGTGTAGCTCAGAGGTAAAATGCCCCTGGGTTCCATCTCCACTACCGCAGAAACTGCACCCAAAGCTCATGTGTTAAGCTAGGTAGCATGTTGGGAGGTAAGGTTTGGCTGCCAGGCAAAGGTCCCTGGGGCTTGGCTAGGGACAGGCCAGGTCACTCTAGCTGCCTGCTCTCTCTCCCCCTCAGCCATGAGCTGAGACCAGCGCTCACTCTCCCTCTGTACTCTACACCACGATCCCTGAGGACCCGCAGCCCCGGCTCCTGCTTGGAAGGCGGCCTAACATGGACTTACTCTCCCAAAATGAGTAATCGAAAGCCTTCATCTCTAAGCTGTGTATGTCAGGCATTTGGTGACAGCAGTGAGAATGCTGTGTGTGTGTGTGTGTGTGTGTGTGTGTGTGTGTGTGTGTGTGTGTAGAGAGAGAGAGAGAGCGCGAGCTCTTTTAGTGGCAACATAACATTACTTCAAAGATTTTCCCCCAAAAAAGTTCAACATTCTACCTTTTCGGTGTGTGTGTGTGTGTGTGTGTGTGTGTGTGTGTGTGTGTGTGTATGAGAGAGAGAGAGAGAGAGAGAGAGAGAGAGAGAGAGAGAGAGAGAGAGAGAGAATTCACTGGGATTGGCTTAACTTCTCTAGAAAGACAAGGAAGCTGCAGTGATGTGTCTGGGCGCAGAGGAGGGAGGTGAGCGGCGAGAGGCAGCCCCAGGAGCAACAGAGAGCGGAGTAGGAGGAACGCTTTCCATGCACTCCCTTTAATAGACTTTGGCTGGCAATCATGCAACATATCTTTTTTTTTTCTTTACTTAAGATCAGAGCCAAGTGTGGTGGTGTATACCTGTACTTTCGGCTACTCAGGAGGCTGAAGCAGGAGGGTCGCAAGCTCAAGTCCAGCCAGGGCAAGTGAGTGAGACCCTGTTTCAAAGTAAATAATTAAAAGGGCTGGGGATGTAGCTCAGTGGTGGAATGCCCCTGGGTACAATCCCCGGTACTGAAAAAAGTGGACGACAGAAAGACAGAAGAAGGAAGGAAGGAAGGAAGGAGGAAAGGGAAGAGAAAGGAAAAGAAAGAAAAGAAAATCCCAAAGACGACAATGAGCCAAGCGTGGTGGCACACACTTGTAATCCCAGTCCTTGGGAGGCTGAGTCAGGAGGATCACAGGTTCTTGTCCAGCCTCCGCTACTTAATGAGGCCTTGTTTAAAAAATAAAACTGGGGGTGTAGCTCAGATTGAACTCCTCTGGGTTCAATCCCCAGTGACACACATGCACACACACACACACACACACACACACGCTGATGCTGTCAGGCCTTGCCGTGTTCCGCCTCTCTACCTGCTCCGTCATGCTTGCCTGGCTCTATCCTGCCACTTGGTCACCATTTGGACTTAGGTTTTGAGCTAAGACTCTGCTCCAGCCCAGCCAGCCTCGCAGACCTAGGGGATGGTCCTAGGTCAGTGGTTCTCAACCTGGACGGGTAGTAGGCTCTCCCGGGGAGCTTTACAAGATCCTAGAGTTCGGGTGGCACCGCAGACCTCTGGTATCCATCTCTCTAGAGGGGAGGAGAAGCGGGGTCAGCTCTGCAGGGGATTCCAACAGGCATCCAAGTAGGAACTGTGGCCTCTTTGGCACGCTCTCCCTCCCCACCCTTCCCACACTAGGGACTCACAGAGACCAGAGTGATCTGCAAGGCAGTGTTCCTTCCCTTCTAGGACCGAGGCTGGGCGTGATGACACCCGTCTGTGATCCCAGTACTTGGGAGGCAGAGACAGGAGGATCTAAGCTTTGAGGACAGCTCTGAAACTTACCGAGACCTTCAGCAACTTAGTGAGACCCCCGGTTTCAAAATAGGGGTTGGGGTGCGACTCAGAGGTAGAATGCCTCTGAGGTCAATTCTCAAGCTCATAAAAAATTTTAAAAAGACTGAATAACAGCCCATGTATTTACATATCACCGTTTGTTTATCCATTCATATGTTGATGGACATTTGGGCTATTTCTATCTATTGGCTGTTGTAAATGACATTTCTACAAGTATGGGCTAGAAATACACCTGCAAGACCCTGCTTTTCAACCTTGGGGGTATATAGCTATAAGTGGAGTGCTAGATCACAAGGAAGTTCTATTTACTTATTTTGTGGTACTGGGAATTGAACTCAGTACTCCCAGTTCTATTTTATTGCCATGCCCCAGCTCTATTTTATTATTTATTTATTTATTTATTTATTTAGTGGTGCTGGGGAATGAATCCAGGGGCATTCTGCCTCTGAGCTATATCCTCAGCCCCTATTTTTAATTCTTTATTTGGAAACAGGGTCTCACTAAGTCGCAGAGGGCCTCACTAAGTAGCTGAGGCTGGCTGTGAACCTGAGAATCCTCCAGTCTCAGCCTCCCAAGTACTGGGATTATACACGTATGCCACCATGCCTGGCTCCCTATTTTATTTTTAATTTTGAAACAGGGTGTCACTAAATTGCAGAGGACTTCACTAAGTAGCTGAGGCTGGCTGCGAACCTGTGATCTTCCTATTTCAGCCTCCCAGGTACTGGGATTACAGGCTTGTGCCACCACACCTGATTTTATATTTAAATTTTTGAGGAATTATTTTATAAGGCTACACAAAGTTTCTAATTTTTTCACATCTTTACCAGTGCTTGTTTATTTTTTAATCTTAACCATGTTAATGGGTGTGAGGTGCTGAGTATATTTAAAATTTGACAATAAATGTTAATTGACACATAAAAACCATACATGTTTATAGGGCACCATGTGGTATTGTGTGTAAACATGTACAGACACACCGCAGAATGTTAAAATCTGGATAAACTTATATTTATGTCTCCTTATACTTTTATCATTTCTTTCAGGTGCAAACATTGAAAACCTTTCTTCTAGCTTTAAAAAAGAAACCAAGTACATTATTATTATCTATAATCACCCTACTGTTGTAAGCACAGCAGAACTTCTGTCTCCTCTCTGACTGTAGCTTAGTTCCCATCGACCAACGTTTCCCCAGCCCCTCCCCAGACTGGTTACCAGGGCTCCCTGCTCTCAGCTCTGAGATCAACTCTAAAAGCCTGCAGCTAACCCAGGCATGGTGGCGCACGCTTGTAATCCCAGCATTCGGGAGGCTGAGACAGGAGGATCACAATTCACGGACAGCCTCAGCTACTTAGTGAGGCCCTCTGCAACTCAGTGAGACCCTGTTTGAAAATAAAGAATAAAAAATAGGGCTGGGGGTGTGGCTCAGAGGTAGAATGCTTCTGGGTTCCATCCCCAGTACCGAAAACAAAACAAAACAACCCTTGCAGCCATGTGAGATGACAGTGGTAGGTGTCAGGAGGACTGAAGGGCAGTAAGTATTTGGGTGGGGGACTGGGGATTGAATCCAAGGGTATCCTACTTTCCAACTACACTCCCAGCCCTACCTATTTTACTTTGTTTTTTTATTTTGAAACACGACCTTGCTAGGTCAATGAGTCTCACTACTTGCTGAGGCTGTCCCCAAACCTCTGGTCCTCCTGTCTCGGCCTCCCAAGTACTGGGATTACAGGTGTGCACCGCCACACTCGGCTGGCGGTGTGTATGTAAACAATGAAAATACTTCAGGTAATCACAGACAGTGAGATGCTTTCCCCTTATATATTATTTTATATTTTGAGAATCAAAAGGCAAGGTGACAGGCCAGATTCAAAACAATTGTAGCCTATGATTTTCTGGTTTCCTCCAGAAGTTTCTTCTTTTTAAAGTGGAGGGAAAATGACCTGAAATTCCTACTTCTTATCCTATTCTATTTCCTATCCTAAAAGAAGATTTTTTTAAAAAGTTTCTCTAGCTGCCCTAAATTGATTGATTGATTGATTTTTGTGGTGTCAGGAATTGAACCCAGGGATGTCTACTGCTGAGCTACACCCCCAGCCCTGTTTTATGTTTTATTTTGGGACAGGGTCTCACCAAATTACTGCTCACTGGCCTTGAACCTGTGATCCTCCTTTCTCAGCCTGCTGGGATTACAGGCATGCCTTACCCCACCTGGCTGCCCTGGGTTTTCGAATACTAGTTACAATTGAATAGCTAAGAGAGTGGTCTCGAACGCAAGTGAGTCTGAACCTACTTCTTTGTCAGTTACCAGCTGTGTGACCTTAGATAAATTACTTAGCCTCACTCTGTCTTGCGTTCCCCGTTATTAAGATGGGGATAATAATAATATTACAACATCATAGGGTGGTGAGAAAGGAGCCCATATTCAGAAGGCAATGGGAGTTCAACACATTTTAACCATCATTATCACAAACAGAAAAAGAAACTCTAGAAGGAGTTGAGGTTAAAGGATAACATTCAAATCAAAATTATAATAGGATTATTTTTAAAATGTAACAAAATGATACTAAAATTTGTTTAGAAAAGCCAACAGATGAGTCAAGAGAACTCTTTTTTTGCAGTATTGGGGATGGAGCCCAGGGTATTCTACCTCTGAGCTAAACTGCCAACCCTTTTTTTTTTTTTTTTTTTGGTGGTACTGGGGGTGGAACGCAGAGGCTTTCTACCCCGGGCTATACTCCCAGACCCATTTTATATTTTATTTGGAAAAAGGGTCTCACTAAGTTGCTGAGAGCCTCACTAAGTAGCTGAGGCTGACTTCAAACCTGCGCGATCCTCCTGTCTCAGCCTCCCAAGTGCGGGGATTACAAGCGTGTGCCACCGCACCTGGCTCCCGCCAACCCTATTTTTATTCTTTTTTTTTTTTTTAAACAGGGTCTCACTGAGTTGCAAAGGGCCTCACTAAGTAGCTGAGGCTGTCTGCGAACCACCATCCTCCGGTCTCAGCCTCCTGAATGCTGGGATTACAAGCGTGCGCCACCACGCCCGGCTTGAGTCAAGACAACTCTTGAGTAACAATACGTGGCATAGCTCTATCAGTAAGATATATTACAAAGTTATAAACTCAAACACTTCTGTACTGAGACAGGAACAGGCAGGTGGATAGAAAAGAACACTGACTGAGGCACGAGGAAGCTGTGTGCCAAAGAGGCGGGGACGAGCTGGTGACATCCACGTGGCCATTTGGGGAAAAAAGTTGGATCCATATTTTATTTTTTATGCCCCAAACTACCACATTGATAAAGGATAAAATATAAAAATAAAACTGCTAAAGTGTGAAAACATCTTATTTTTAAAAAAAAATAAAGGGGACTCTGGGCCCCAGGCAGAACTGCGAGTAGCACGCCAGATCCCTGGAGAAACCAGGCCCAGTAAGACGCTGGGTTCTGGGCAGGGGTCGCGCGCGGCGCACAAAAGCCGGGGCCTGGGTCGCAGGACCCTGGGCCCCGGGCCGAACTGCGCGTAGCACGCCAGACCCCTGGAGAAACCAGGCCCAGTAAGACGCTGGGTTCTGGGCTGGGGTCGCGGGTGGGGCACGCCTAATGGGGCCCGGGTCGCGGGACTCTGGGCCCCTGCCGAACTGCGCGTAGCACGCCAGACCCCTGGAGAAACCGGACCCAGTAAGACGCTGGGTTCTGGGCGGGGGTCGCGGGCTGGGCACGCCAGATGGGGCCCGGGTCGCGGGACTCTGGGCCCCAGGCAGAACTGCGAGTAGCACGCCAGATCCCTGGAGAAACCAGGCCCAGTAAGACGCTGGGTTCTGGGCAGGGGTCGCGCGCGGCGCACAAAAGCCGGGGCCTGGGTCGCGGGACCCTGGGCCCCGGGCCGAACTGCGCGTAGCACGCCAGACCCCTGGAGAAACCAGGCCCAGTAAGACGCTGGGTTCTGGGCGGGGGTCGCGGGCGGGGCACGCCTAATGGGGCCCGGGTCGCGGGACTCTGGGCCCCTGCCGAACTGCGCGTAGCACGCCAGACCCCTGGAGAAACCGGACCCAGTAAGACGCTGGGTTCTGGGCGGGGGTCGCGGGCTGGGCAAGCCAGATGGGGCCCGGGTGGCGGGACTCTGGGCCCCTGCCGAACTGCGCGTAGCACGCCAGACCCCTGGAGAAACCAGACCCAGTAAGACGCTGGGTTCTGGGCGGGGGTCGCGGGCGGGGCACGCCAGCTGGGGCCCGGGTCGCGGGACTCTGGGCCCCTGCCGAACTGCGAGTAGCACGCCAGACCCCTGGAGAAACCGGGCCCAGAACAGAAAAAGATAAAGAAAAATATCGGAGAGGTGGTAAGAAAGCCGTTATGGATGCCAGGACACTGGAGATGCAGACAAAACTTATCTAAATGCACTGGAACTTATGGAAAAATTCGCCGTGAAAGAGGACTGCTATTTCTCTATATTGTTAAGAATCTCAGACATCACATATAAGGAGAGAGTTTAGCGGAGACCAAGGAGAAATGCGGTGTTGAAAGAGTTCTTCGCGATGGTGGTAGAGACTTGTATTCAGGAGAAGCAGAAACCGGATCTTACCAACTTTATTTTTTTGGAGAAATTACACCAAATGTCGAATGCTACCATCACGCATGCTTAGGAACACTGGACAACATTCAGAGTGGAAAAAGAGCCTGGGAAGGATTTGAAACGGTGGAGGCAGTGGCAATGCCAGTGGCCAATATTCGGGGGAGGCAGAGATCTGATACATTACAACTGGAACCTTTGAAATACTAACCACAGAGATAGTGATCGGAACCTGCTGAGGGGTTAGGCGGGCGCCGGGGCCAGTGGCCGACATCGGAGCTTGCTGTGAGGCAGGGCCACTACTGAGGCCTCCGTGGCTGGGATTGGAACCTGCAGAGGGGTTAGACCGATGCTGGGGCCAGCGAGGCCGGCATTGGAGCCTGCCATGATGCAAGGCTTGTGCTAGGGCCTCCGAGGTCGGGTCCGGAACTTGCTGAGGGGTTAGGCCGGTGCTGGGGTCAGCGAGGCCGGCATCGGAGCCTGCCGTGAGGCAAGGCCAGTGTTGGGGCCCCCAAGGACGGGACCGGAGCCTGCTGAGGGGTTAGGCCGGTGCTGGGGCCAGCGAGCCTGGCATCAGAGCCTGCCATGAGGCAAGGCCGGTACTTGGGCCTCCGAGGCCAGGATAAGAGCCTGCCGAGGGGTTAGGCCGGTGCTGGGGCCTCCGAGGCCAGGATAAGAGCCTGCTGAGGGGTTAGGCCGGTGCTGGGGCCAGCGAGGCCGGCATCGGAGCCTGCCTTGAGGCAAGGCCGGTACTGGGGCCTCCGAGGCCAGGACAAGAGCCTGCCGAGGGGTTAGGCCGGTGCTGGGGCCAGCAAGGCCGGCATCGGAGCCTGCCTTGAGGCATGACCAGTGCTGGGGCCTCCGAGGCCGGGATCGGAGCCTGCCGAGGGGTTAGGCCGCTGCTGGGGCCAGCGAGGCCGGCATCGGAGCCTGCCTTGAGGCAAGGCCGGTACTGGGGCTTCTGAGGCCGGGATCGAAGCCTGCCGAGGGGTTAGGCCGCTGCTGGGGCCAGTGAGGCCGGCATCGGAGCCTGCCATGAGGCAAGGCCGGTACTGGGGCCTCCGAGGCCAGGATAAGAGCCTGCTGAGGGGTTAGGCCGGTGCTGGGGCCAGCGAGGCCGGCATCGGAGCCTGCCTTGAGGCAAGGCCGGTACTGGGGCCTTGAGGCCAGGATAAGAGCCTGCCGAGGGGTTAGGCCGGTGCTGGGGCCAGCGAGGCCGGCATCGGAGCCTGCTGTGAGGCAAGGCCGGTACTGGGGCCTCCGAGGCCAGGATAAGAGCTTGCCGAGGGGTTAGGCCGGGGCTGGGGCCAACGAGGCCGGCAGCGGAGCCTGCCGTGAGGCATGACCAGTGCTGGGGCCTCCAAGGCCGGGATCGGAGCATGCCGAGGGGTTAGGCCGGTGCTGGGGCCAGCGAGGCCGGCATCGGAGCCTGCCTTGAGGCAAGGCTGGTACTGGGGCTTCTGAGGCCGGGATCGAAGCCTGCCGAGGGGTTAGGCCGCTGCTGGGGCCAGTGAGGCCGGCATCGGAGCCTGCCATGAGGCAAGGCCGGTACTGGGGCCTCCGAGGCCAGGATAAGAGCCTGCTGAGGGGTTAGGCCGGTGCTGGGGCCAGCGAGGCCGGCATCGGAGCCTGCCTTGAGGCAAGGCCGGTACTGGGGCCTTGAGGCCAGGATAAGAGCCTGCCGAGGGGTTAGGCCGGTGCTGGGGCCAGCGAGGCCGGCATCGGAGCCTGCTGTGAGGCAAGGCCGGTACTGGGGCCTCCGAGGCCAGGATAAGAGCTTGCCGAGGGGTTAGGCCGGGGCTGGGGCCAACGAGGCCGGCAGCGGAGCCTGCCGTGAGGCATGACCAGTGCTGGGGCCTCCAAGGCCGGGATCGGAGCATGCCGAGGGGTTAGGCCGGTGCTGGGGCCAGCGAGGCCGGCATCGGAGCCTGCCGTGAGGCAAGGCCGGTACTGGGGCCTCCGAGGCCAGGATAAGAGCCTGCCAAGGGGCTAGGCCGGTGCTGGGGCCAGCGAGGCCGGCATCGGAGCCTGCCTTGAGACATGACCAGTGCTGGGGCCTCCGAGGCTGGGATTGGAGCCTGCCGAGGGGTTAGGCCACTGCTGGGGCCAGCGAGGCCGGCATCGGAGCCTGCCGTGAGGCAAGGCCGGTACTGGGGCCTCCGAGGCCAGGATAAGAGCCTGCCGAGGGGTTAGGCCGCTGCTGGGGCCAGCGAGGCCGGCATCGGAGCCTGCCTTGAGGCAAGGCCGGTACTGGGGCCTCGAGGCCAGGATAAGAGCCTGCCGAGGGGTTAGGCCGGTGCTGGGGCCAGCGAGGCCGGCATCGGAGCCTGCCGTGAGGCAAGGCCGGTACTGGGGCCTCCGAGGCCAGGATAAGAGCTTGCCGAGGGGTTAGGCCGGTGCTGGGGCCAACAAGGCCGGCAGCGGAGCCTGCCGTGAGGCATGACCAGTGCTGGGGCCTCCGAGGCCGGGATCGGAGCATGCCGAGGGGTTAGGCCGGTGCTGGGGCCAGCGAGGCCGGCATCGGAGCCTGCCTTGAGGCAAGGCCAGTACTGGGGCCTCCGAGGCCAGGATAAGAGCCTGCCAAGGGGTTAGGCCGGTGCTGGGGCCAGCGAGGCCGGCATCGGAGCCTGCCTTGAGGCATGACCAGTGCTGGAGCCTCCGAGGCCGGGATCGGAGCCTGCCGAGGGGTTAGGCCGCTGCTGGGGCCAGCGAGGCCGGCATCGGAACCTCCCATGAGGCAAGGCCGGTACTGGGGCCTCCGAGGCCAGGACAAGAGCCTGCCGAGGGGTTAGGCCGGTGCTGGGGCCAGCGAGGCCGGCATCGGAGCCTGCCGTGAGGCAAGGCCGGTACTGGGGCCTCCGAGGCCAGGATAAGAGCTTGCCGAGGGGTTAGGCCGGTGCTGGGGCCAACGAGGCCGGCAGCGGAGCCTGCCGTGAGGCATGACCAGTGCTGGGGCCTCCGAGGCCGGGATCGGAGCATGCCGAGGGGTTAGGCCGGTGCTGGGGCCAGCGAGGCCGGTATCGGAGCCTGCCGTGAGGCAAGGCCAGTACTGGGGCCTCCGAGGCCAGGATCGGAGCCTGCCGAGGGGTTAGGCCGCTGCTGGGGCCAGCGAGGCCGGCATCGGAGCCTGCCTTGAGGCAAGGCCGGTACTGGGGCCTCGAGGCCAGGATAAGAGCCTGCCGAGGGGTTAGGCCGGTGCTGGGGCCAGCGAGGCCGGCATCGGAGCCTGCCGTGAGGCAAGGCCGGTACTGGGGCCTCCGAGGCCAGGATAAGAGCTTGCCGAGGGGTTAGGCTGGCGCTGGGGCCAGCGAGGCCGGCATCGGAGCCTGCCGTGAGGCAAGGCCGGTACTGGGGCCTCTGAGGCCAGGATAAGAGCTTGTCAAGGGGTTAGGCCGGTGCTGGGGCCAGCGAGGCCGGCATCGGAGCCTGCCGTGAGGCATTACCAGTGTTGGGGCCTCCGAGGCCAGGATTGGAATCCTGCCAAGGGGTTAGACCGGTGCAGGGGCCAATGGCCAGCATCGGAGCCTGGCGTTAGGCAAGGTCACTCCTGCGGCCTCCAAGGTCGGGACCAAAGCCAGCTTAGGGGTTTGACCGGTTCAGGGGCCAGCGAGACCAGAACTGGGTCCTCCCATGAGGCAAGGCCGCTGCGTGAGCCAGCGAGGTCCGGATCAGTCCACTGAGTAGCCAGGCCACTACTGGGACCATCAAGAGTGGGATTGGTACTTGCAACACAGCATGCACAGAGAAATATCGCAGAAAATATAAATCAGACGCTTCTCTTAATCAGCAATAACTAGGAGGAAAAGGGCAACAGGAAGAGGTTGAGCTATAGAAAGGGCCCTATAGTGAAGCAACTAATGTGATCAATCAGAGGGTATGTAATACTGGAGGACGGAGCCTCTTTAAAATGCAGGAGGTACATAAACAAATGTATCAAGGTAAATCACCAAAGAAGTGTGGGATGGAGGGAGGGGGAGGGAATGGGACGGGGGCTGGAGGAGGGCTAATTGGATGATGTGTGCTTGTATATCCTCTCAAGTCTTGTACTCCAATGTGATTGATATATGACTACAATGCACCAATTTAAAAAATAAATTAATTAAAAAAAATAAATATTGGCAAGAAAAAAAAAAATAAAACAAAAATCCATTAAAAAAAAAAAAATAAAAAAAAAAAAAAATAAAAACCTCTTGAACAGGGAAGACCTTTACAAGCAAAGCCATGGAAATGGAACAGCAAACACTGAAAAGTATGACAATATTAAAAATTGGGAAATTACAGCCAAAACCAGCACCATAAACAAAATTAGAAACAGAGAAAACTGTTTACTGCAGGATCAAAAACGGCTGATTTCCTTAATACTTAAAAGACACTATGAAGCTGGGCGTGGTGGCGCACACTTGTAATCCCAGCATTCGGGAGGCTGAGACAGGAGGATCGTGGTTTGCGAACAGCCTCAGCTACTCAGTGAGGCCCTTTGAAACCCAGTGAGACCCTGTTTCAAAATAAAGAATAAAAAATAGGGCTGAGGGTGTAGCTTGGAGGTAGAATGCCCCTGGGTTTTCTCCCCAGTACCAAAAAAAAAAAAAAAAAAAAGACACAATGAAGTCTGATGTGGTAGTATAAAAGGCCTCAGAAACTTAGTGAAATCTTGTTTCAAAATTAAAGAAAAAAGTTAAAAGGGCCAGGGCTGTAGTTTAAAGGGAAAATGTCAATTTCTAGTCCTAAATAATAAGTAAATGTAAATTTTGAACGAATAAGTAGAAGACAGCTGGGCCTGTGGGTGCACCCCATAATCCCATCACCTGGGGGCCACGGCAGGAGGACGCTGAATGTTTGAGGCAGCCTGGGCGACTTGGCAAGACTGTGTCTCCAAGTAAAAAAGAAATACTCCTGGGTTCAAAAGGCGAAGAGGAGGAGGAGGAGGAGGCCCAATGGCAAAGCAAATAAGGATGTAAAAACAGTTCATGAGAAAAGCCAGTGTACAATTAGAAATCAAGTGAGCTTCCCTTTTCACCTGTAAGGATGACACCTGTTAAAGGTTTGCCAGTACCCAGAGTGAGGAAATGTGTAGAAGCCCAATGCGTTGTTATTCGGCTTATCTATGGCTTCACAGCAAGCTTGACAAAGCTTAATGACATAAAATACCCAGTGAATCTCGAACTCTGTGAATGAGGCTTCGGAAAGGGCCCCGCTGTGATGCTTCGTCTCTGCTCCGAGGTATGGTCGTAGGCTGTCTAGCCCACAAGGCTGGGGTGGCTCTGGGGCTGGGATGGGGCAGGAACAGGGGAGTGGAGAGCCCAGGCCGAGTTGGCTTCCTCACTAGCGTCCTGACACGGGGCTTGGAATGCCTGCAGGATGAGCTCCTCTGGGATTGTCACCTGAAACATCTCCACCTGGGCCGCTGGATCGGGTGTCTCAGGAAAGCCGAGGCTTTGTACAGGGAGCAAGTCTGTGCTGAGAACAAGCTAGAAGCCGCATGGGTTTTTCATGACCCAGCCACGAACGTCACATCACATCAGTTCTGCTGTGCCCATTGGACCAAAAGAATCACAGCCTTCCCAGATTCAGAAACCAGGGACACAGCCTCCACCTCTCAAAGGGAGGAGCATCAAACAATCTGTGGCCATGTTTTAATCCTCCACACTGGACAGATAAATTGTAGCGGGATCTTTGAAGGGTAAGCTCACAATATTGGCCTTTTTTTTTTTTTGGTGGTGATGGTGGGGAGAATTGAACCCAGGGGCATTCTACCTCTGAGCTATACCCATAGTCTTCTTTTTTATTATTTATTTATTTATTTAGTGGTACTAGGGATGGAACTTAGGGATATTCTACTTCTGAGCTATATCCCCACCCCTTTTTTTTATTCTCTATTTTGAAACAGGGTCTCACTGAGTTGCAAAGGGCCTCACTAAGTAGGAGCTGAGGCTGTCTGCAAACCGCGATCCTCCTGTCTCAGCCTCCCAAACGCTGGGATGACAAGCGTGCGCCACCACGCCCAGCTCGATTTGTGGTCTTGAGGTTGACCCGCCTTTGGACCTGCTTCTTCTAACCCTTCTCCTCTCGCCCTATTGAACTGTTAGTTATCTACCACTGCTGCAAAGCACGCCACTCCAAAACTCAGTGGCTTAGAACATTTCTCTCTCACAGATCCCACGGGCAAGAATCCAGGAATTACTTAGCCGGGACCCTGGCCTGGTCTCTCATCGCTGTGCTCATTTTAAGGCTTGACTGGGAAGGACCCCTGTGGGTTCCACCCCCAGTACCACCGTGTGATTGGTGGCAGGGCTCAGAGCCTGCAGGCCTCAGGCCTACAGCCTCGTTTCCTTATGACGGGTGGGAGTATGGCTCCCCTGTTCTGTACCACACTGGCCCTTGAAAAAGGGTATCTTTCAATCTGGTAGCTCGTTCCGTCATGTCGAGCTAGTGAGAGGGCCAGGTGTGTCTTGAAGAAAGTCCTAGCAAGCGGAAGGCTTGTAATTTCAGCACAGACCTGCCTTCTCCTGACATTCCCTCATTCTGTCCAGCAGCAGCCGCGAGTCACCACGGCCAGGCCACCCGAAGGTGCGTCTCTTTCCTGCCTGGGGTCAGGGTGCAGGCTCCCTGGGTTGCTCATAACGCACACCGCCATGTCTGGACAGCAGCATCGCCCTAAGCCCAGAGACTTCCTTTATGGCCCAGTGGAAACCAGTTATTAGGAGCAGCTGGTAATAACTATGGGGTAGAAACCCCACTTGACTGGGCCACAGGAGTCTTCTTCACAGGAAAGATTGGTGTGTGCTCACACTTCTGTACAAGACCAGAAATCTTTGGTCTTGTACAAAATCTGTAAAAGCTCTTGGGAAGACAATTATTGAGAAATGATACTGGGAGGGCCCCAGTGTCTTAGCGCCCAACAATCCTGCTTGTGTGTGTGCACATGAGTGTGCATGGTTCTGGGAATTGAACACAGGCGTACCGTAGCACTGAGCTACATCCACAGCCTTATTTTTTATTTTGAAACAGGGTTTTACTATGGTACGGTACGCTGGCCTTGAACTTGATCTTATTTCAGCCTCCCGAGTACTGGGATTATAGACATTCGTACAGCATCTGGCTTATACAACTTCATTTTTAATTTTACCATGCATGCATTTGCTTTATTAATTTTTACGTGGTACTAGGGATTGAACCCACGGTCTCACACATGCTAGGCAAGCACTCTACCACTGAGCTATGTCCCAGGCCTTTTCAATTTTATTTATTTATTTATGGCACTGGGAATTTAACCCAGGGGCATTCTACTTTTAGCCCCAGAACTTTTTCCCTTTCTTTCTTTCTTTCTTTCTCTCTCTCTCTCTCTCTCTCTCTCTCTCTCTCTCTCTCTCCCTTTCTTTCTTTCTTTCTTTCTTTCTTTCTTTCTTTCTTTCTTTCTTTCTTTCTGTTCTTGTGTGTGTGGTACTGGGAGTGGAAACCAGGGGCTTTCTACCTCTGGGCTATACTCCCAGACCTATTTTATTCTTTATTTGGTAACAGGGTCTCACTAAGTTGCTGAGAGCCTCACTCAGTAGCTGAGGCTGGCTTTGAACCTGTGCGATCCTCCTGTCTCAACCTCCCAAGCGCGGGGATTACAAGCGTGCCCACCACGCCCGGCTTTTTATTTTTCATTTTTGAGATAGGGTCTCCCTAGGTTGCTGAGTCCTCCTATCTATCTTCAAACCTGTGATCCTCCTGTCTCAGCCTCCTAAGTACTGGGATTACAGGCATGCACCACCACACCCAGATTTACTTTTATTCTGAGACAGGCCTTTCCTAAATTGCCCAAGCTGGCCTTAAACTTGCGATCCTCCTAAATTGCTGGGATTCCAGGTGTGCACTGCCACGACTGGATGTTTTACAATTCTTTTTCAAAAATAGGATTTGTGAGAGGAAGTTAAGAACAGATGATCACTTAATTCAGATTTTTTATTATGGTTCTGGGATGGAGCCGAGGGGCATATTCTACATCTCAGCTACATCCCTGGCCCCTATTTTTTTTTTTTTTTCAAAACAGGGTCTCACTAGGTCAGCCAAGCACAGAAGAAGAAGATACGTATGTTTCCTTTAATATGCCCAAACTAGGGAACACAGAGGATACCAGTGGGACTCCAGATAATGGAGGGGAAATACCAGCAAAGTCTGAATGGAAGGAGAGGAGAGAAGGAAGACTGAACTTGATTAATGAGGGTCTACATCTGAATATGTGTAAAATTATGAATATGGCATGGTTACCCTGGACAATCATTGGTGGGAGGGGGGAAGGGAAAATGGGGGGGGGGAGAGCACCAAGTAGAGTTTAAATGTAAACCACATATGTTCAATAAAAAAATTGTAAAAAAAAAAGTAATTAGAATAAAATTTCAGCTCTGTGAAGTGTTTAGAGTCGTTTGAGGGTCGCATTAGGGATGTCTGAGTTCTCAGTGTACTAATTTTATGCTTCTGTTTATACAGTGGGGAAGTTTAAAGACAAGATTTGTTCTTTTGATTATAATTCACTTATATGAGAAGAGTCATTTGATGACTTATTTCAGAGACTCTGTTGCCTGGAATCTGCCTTAAGGACATGCTTATGGCTTAACATTCATCTCCTTAGGTTTATTTTCTTAATGAAAAATAATTTAGGCCAGATATTGTATTTAAATCTACAAAAAAGATTAAATTACTATGATATTTTTTGAGTTTTATAATGTATTCCTTAAAAATAAACTTTCCAATTTGCAAAACAAACAAACAAAAAACAGGGTCTCACTAAAGTTATGGAGAGCTTCACTGACTCGCTGCAGTTGGCTTCAAGCCTGTGATCCTCCTGTCTCAGTCTCCTAAGTACTGGGATCACAGGTGTGTGCCACCATACCCAGATATTCAGAAAAAATATATATATACATTTATTATTTATTTATTTTTATTTTTTGCTGTGCTGGGGATGGAACCCAGGGGCATTCTACCTCCGAGCTATACCCCCAGCCTTATGTTTTATACTTTATTTCAAAACAGGGTCTCACTGAGTTGCAAAGGGCCTCACTAAGTAGCTGAGGCTGTCCGCCTGTGATCCTCCTGTCTCAGCCTCCGGAATGCTGGGATTACAAGCATGGTGGGTGTACAAATGTGATACTGGGCCTTCCCAGTATCATTTCTCAATGATTGTTTTCCCAAGAGCTTTTACACTGATTTTGTATAAGCCTGGGTACCACGCCAGGCTTATATATTTACATTTATAATGTGCTTTCATTGGTACATTATAGCGTCACATCATAATGTAAATCATGTTAACAGTGCAGAAATATTTTCTAAATAACTTCATGCCGCAGCCTGGGGTAAAAAGGAGACATAGGTCCTTATACATATTTATATTCTGAGGGTTAGAAATGACCCCCAGGGACAAGGAAACACTTGAGTTTTTCAGGAGTTCATTTTCCAGGTTGCAGAACATCTCAGCTGTGGGTGCCTGGCTTTTCAGGGAGAGGGGTTTTAAAAGTGTATTCCTTTAAGCCGCGCGTGGTGGCGCACGCTTGTAATCCCCGTGCTTGGGAGACTGAGACAGGAGGGTCCTGCAGGTTCGAAGCCAGCCTCAGCTGGCTTAAGAGACCCTGTTTCCAAATAAAAATATAAAATAGGTCTGGGAGTGTAGCCCGGAGGTAGGAGGCCTCTGGGTTCCATCCCGAGTACCACCACCAAAAAAAAAAAAAAAAAGTGCTTTCCTTTAGACTCGACGTGAATGAGTGTTGGAAGACAGCCTTGGGGGTCGTCCGGTACCACTCGGCCTCCGGCTCTGCTTTTCTCTAAGTGCCTCACCAAGGCTCCTGTCCTCTCAGATTGCCTTTATGAGTCACCTGCACCACTGTTGGCGATGTGCAGATGGTGAAACAGCATGAGATGTGATGTCTGCATTACAATCACACATCTCTTTTTTTAAATTTTTATTTATTTATTTATTTAGGTGGTACTGGGGTTCCTGGAAGCCCTTCTACCTCTGGGCTGCACTCCCAGACCTATTTTTACATTTCTATTTGGAAACAGGGCCTCCTAAACCAGCGCGCGCGGCTGGCTTCGAACCTGCGTGATCCTCCTGTCTCCGCCTCCTAAGCGCGGGGATTACAAGTGTGCACCACCACGTCTGGCATGATCACACATCTCTTGAGAGCAGAGCCAAACCAACCTTATTTCACATATACAAAGAGGATAGAAGAAACAGCTAAACATGTGGAAGTGCTGATCTCAGCCAAGTGTGAGTGGTGCACACCTGTAATCCCAGTACTTAGGAGGCAGAGACAGGTTTAAGAATAGTCTCCACAGAGGGAGACTTGCAGGAACCTAGAGAGACCCTCTCTTTCAAAACAGCACCACCACCAAAGTAAGCCGGGCATGGTAGCGCTCACTTGTAATCCCAGCACTTGGGAGGCTGACACAGGAGGATCGCAGGTTCGCAGCCAGTCTTAGCTGCTTAGTGAGGCCCTCCGCAATTTAATGACCCTGTTTCAAAATAACATAAAAAATAGGGCTGAGGGTGTAGCTCAGAGGTAGAATGCTCCTGAGCTCAATCCCCAGTATTGCAAAAAAATAAAAATAAATAAATAAAAATACAAAATAGAGCCCGGTGTGATGGCGCACATTCGGGAGGCTGAGACCGGAGGATCGCGGTTCGCGGACAGCCTCAGCTACTTAGTGAGGCCCTCTGCAACTCAGTGAGACCTGGTTTCAAAATAAAGAATAAAAAACAGGGCAGGGGGTGTAGCTCGGAGGTCGAATGCCCCTGGGTTCCATCCCCAGACACACAAAAAAACAAAAAACAAAATAAATGAACACATGAACAAATGAATAAGTAGAAAAGTAAATAATAGGGCTGTGGGTATAGCTCAGAGTTGAATGCCCCTGGGCTCAACCCCCAAAACTACAAAACAACAAACAAAACCCATTCCCCACCACCTATATGAGCCAGAGTTACCGCTTTTTGTTTTTTAATTTATTTCTATTTATTTTGCAGTTCTGGGGATTGAATCCAAGGGCATTCTACCTCTGAGCTACACCCCCAGCCCTATTTTTTTTAGTCGTTTTTAAATTTTTGAAACAGGGTCTCATTTAGTTGTGAAGGGCCTCACTAAGTAGCTGAGGCTGTCCCGGAACCGGGATCCTCCGATCTCCACCTCCCGCATGCTGGGATCACAAGTGTGTGCCACCACACCCAGCTTCACTTATGTCTTTTTAGATGGTTATATCTTGCTTTTATCCAGCCTCACTTTTTAATTTTTTTCGGTACTGGATATGAAACCCAGAAGCATTCTACCTCTGAGCTACACCCCAGCCCTATTTTTAGTCTTTACTTTGAAACAGGGTCTCACTGAGTTGCACAGGGCCTCACTAAGTAGCTGTGGTGAGGATCATGCGAACCGTGATCCTCCTGTCTCAGCCTCCCAAATGCTGGGATTACAAGCATGTACCACCATACCTAGCTCCAGCCCCACCTTTTGAAAAATAATTTCAAAAATATTTACTTCCCACAATCCTTTTGTGTGCTAAAACACAAACACACATAATTTGGAAAAATTTTAGAAAAATTTTTTTTTTTTTTTTTTTTTGCAGTATTGGGAATGGAATCCAGGGGCATTCTACCATCGGGTGAAACCCCCAGCCCTATTTTTAATTTTTATTATTTTTTTATTCTTTATTTTGAAACAGAGTCTCACTGAGTTGCAAAAAGCCTTAGTAAGTAGCTAAGACTGTCTGCAAACCGCAATCCTCCTGTCTCAGCCTCCCAAATGCTGGGATTACAAGCATGCGCCACCACGCCTGGCTTATTCTTTATTTTAAAACAGGGTCTCACTGAGTGGTGGAGGGCCTCAATACTAAGTAGCTGAGGCTGTCTGCAAACTGCAATCCTCCTGTTTAAGCCTCCCAAATGCTGGGATTATAAGCGTGCACCACTATGCCCAGCTAGAAGTCTATTTATTTGACCATAATTTAAATATCTAGCTAGAGCCGGGCGTGGTGGCGCACGCTTGTAATCCCCATGCGTGGGAGGCAGAGACAGGAGGATTGCTCAGGTTCGAAGCCAGCCGCGTGCGCTGGCTTAGGAGACCCTGTTTCCAAATAAAAATGTAAAAATAGGTCTGGGAGTGTAGCCCGGAGGTAGAAAGGCTTCTAGGAACCCCAGTACCACAAAATAAATAAATAAATAAATAAATAAATAAATAAATAAATATCTAGCTAGAGCCGGGCGTGGTGGCGCACGCTTGTAATCCCCACACTTGGAAGGCTGAGACAGGAGGATGGCACAGGTTCGAAGCCAGCCGCAGCTACTTAGTGAGGCTCTCAGCAACTTAGTGAGACCCTGTTTCCAAATAAAATATAAACTAGGTCTGGAAGTATAGCCCGGGGGTAGAAAGCCTATGGGTTCCACCCCCAGTGCCGCCAAAAAAAAAAAAAAAAAAAAAATATATATATATATATATATATATATATATATATATATATATATGTAGGCATATGCCTGTAATCTCAGTTTTTAGGAAGCTGAGACAGAAGGATCATAGGCTTGAAGCCAGCCTCAGCAACTTAGCTAGGCTCTCAGCAACTTAGTAAGATCCTGTTTCCAAATAAAAAATAAAATAGATCTGGGGGTATAGCTTGGAGGTAGAAGGGCCCTGGGTTCCATTCCCAGTACCACACCCCCCCTACCCCCCACACACAAAAAGAAAAGAGAAAGGAAGAAAGTGTTGTTCTTATGCCTGCAAGGATTATTCTCAAACTTGGGTGTACACTGAGATCACCTACAAACTTTTAAAATACTAGCTCCTGGAACCCTAGGAATCTGTTTGACTGGGGTGCAGCCTGGATGCCGTGTCATCTTGCTGTGGTTTCTAATCTTGGGTGAGCCTGTGCATTTGAGGTCCATTATTCTAATACCGGGATTCTTCAGGACCAGGGCAACAGGACTCTCTAGGAACAAGTTAGAAGTGGACCCTTAGGCCTCACTCTAGATCTGTTAAATAAGAAACTTTGGGGAAGCAACACTATTTTTTTATGATACTGGGGATTAAATCCAAGGGCATTCTACCTCTCAACTAGACCTCCAGCCCTCTTTTATTTGGAAACAGGGTCTCGCTAAGTTACTGAGAGTATAGCTAAGCTGCTAATGCCAGCTTTGAACCCGCAATTCTCCTATCACAGCCTCCCAATGACTGGGATTACAGGCGTATGCCACCATGCCTGGCTCTAGTCTTCTTATATTTAATTTTTAATTTTTATTTTGGCAATACTGGAGATTAAACCTAGGGGCACTCTACCACGGAGCTGCACCCCCAGCTCTTTTTATTTTGAGACAAGGGCTTTGTGAGTTGCCCAGCCTGGTGTCAAAGTTGCCATCCCTCTGTTGTGCGTAGCTGGGTTACCGGAGTGCGCCATCTAGATTATTTCTTCCTCCAGGTGATTCTGATGTTACCTAAGGTTTGGGAACCTGACCAGGTAGGTCTGAGACTGACCTTTAAGAATCTGCGTTTCTGAAAGTTGTCAGGTGGGGCCTGAGATGTAGTGAGCTACTCGTGGTCTAAGAGCCTGCACATTTAGAGAATTACTGGCTGACAGCGTTTTGGGGCTGGGCTTTGTCTAAGGCCAAGAGCTGGCTGGTGACAGGGCCTGGCTTCACACCCACCACTTCTCTTGGGCACAAACCACCTGTCCCGGTTCCGGCCTTTTGAACCTACCTTCAAATGTGCAGGCCCTTAAAGACCTGGTTGGGTACCTCATACCCAACAGGCACCCCTCTGCTCTCCTCTGGACACTACTACTCAAGAGCCCTTGACCTCTAACTTCCCTTCCCAACCCCAACCCACCCTTCCAGAAGGGCAGAGAGAGATAGACCGGAGTCCAGGTGTCTCTGCTGGGCAAGGCGCGGTCCAGGAGCCGGGTTCGTGAACGCCAGGGCGCCCACTGGCCAGGGTGCTGAGCCAGCGGCCTTGGGAGTGGGGGCCCAGGACGCAGCCTCAGGCCCTGGCCGACAGAGCGGGGCGCCGAGCCCTTCCTCTGCACTGGTCCCAGGAAGGGGAGGAGGAGGTCGAGTAGCCAGCGGCTCTACCCCCACAGCCTCTCCCATCTGACTCTCAGCTGGATAAAGTTCTGCGGTCCCAGAAGGCGGCCTAGCCTTGGCGCCCGTGGCCCTGCGCGGCGGTGGTGCTTGGGGGGCGCAGTCCCGGGGTTCTGGGGGCGCGGGGCGCTGGCCAGGGCGGGAAGCGGAGGCGCCAGCGGGCCCCCTGGGGACGCAGCCCCGGGGGCGCCGGACGCCGGCGGCCTGGGGCGGGGGCTCGGCTGGGGGTGCGGGCTGGCCGGCCCCGCCCCTCGGGGCCCGGGAGGCGGGCGCACCTGCGGGGTGGGCGGGCCCGGGGGGGTCCGCGGCCTCGCCCCGCCCCGCCCGCCGGCGCCCAGCCCCCACGAGGGCGCGGCCGCGGAGCCGGGCGGCGGAGGCGCGGCGGGCGGCGGGCGCGGGGCGCTCCTCCCCGGCGTCGAGCGGCATGGCGACCCGGAGCCCGCTCCCCACCCCCGCCGCCTGCTCCGCCCTCCCCTCCGCCCCGCGCCGCCCCTGAGGCTCGGACCGCGGCGGCCGCCGCAGCGATCGCGCCCGCGGGTATTAATAGCCGAGCGGAGCCCGGCCGAGCCGCCGCGCCCAGCCGAGAGGTAGGAGGCGCCGCGAACAATGACCGGGCCGGGGGCCGGCCCCGCCCGCAACCTGTGCGCCCCGGGCCCCCGCGCCGGGGCCCGAGCTGGGGGCTTGGCGCCGCGCCCACCGCCCGCACCCCGGCCCGGCCTCCTCGGCCCGGCCTCCCCAGCCCCAGCCTCCCCGGCCCCGGCCTCCCCGGCCCGGCCTCCCCGCCGCCCATTCCACCCCGCGCTGACAGCGCCCCGAGCCGCCCCTGCACCTCGGACTGCAGCCCCCACCCCCCCGAGGCCGCTGGCCAGCTGGGGGGCGGCCCGGAGGTGGCCGGATAGTGGCCGGGGAGGTGGCCGGGGAGGTGGCCGGGAGGTGGCCCCGGAGGTGGCCGGGGAGGTGGCCGGGAGGTGGCCGGGGAGGTGGCCGGGAGGTGGCCGGGGAGGTGGCCGGGGAGGTGGCCAGGAGCTGGCCCCGGAGGTGGCCGGGAGGTGGTCGGCCGGAGGTGGCCCGGCGGTGGCCGGAGCTGGCCCCGAGGTGGCCGGGAGGTGGTCGGCCGGAGGTGGCCCGGCGGTGGCCGGAGCTGGCCCCGAGGTGGCCAGTGCCTCGGGTGCCGCCGCGCGAGCCTCCCGGCGGGTGACAAAGAGAAACACACCCTCTGCCAAAGTTAGATTTTGTCTCGTAGCCGCAGGTCTTTATGGAGGGCGAAGTTTGTTTGGGGTTTTTCTTTTCTTTTTTCTCCCCCCTTTATTAGATAAAGCCGAGGGCAGTGTGGTTTTTTTTTTTTTAATTTATGCGTGGTGGAGCATTGCCTTTGCTTTTCGTGGTCGAGCATTTTAAAAGCAAGTTCTGATGGTGGCTTTACGATTTAAGTTCCGGAAACTTTAGCCGGGTGATCCGACGGGAGCCCCCCGCCCCCACCCCGCGCTGCCCCCCTCCCGAGAGAGTGTGCTGGTTTTATTTGAAGTGGGGAAAATCTGAGTCGCCTGTACCGAGTCTGGGTTTCATTGGTGGCAGCTGGAGACCGGCGGCTGTGGGGGGTTCTGTGGGGCCCCCCAGGAAAGAGGGAGGTCAGGCCCGGAAAGAAACGGGGGTCCTGGTATCCGAGCAGCCGCGGAGCCGAGGTGAGAGCGGCCGCCTCATCTGGAAGGGTTTAGCCGCCCGCCGCCCCGCCCCTCCCCTCCCGCGCCCCGAGCGCCCGCGGGGCCGGGGGTGTTTCGTCTTATGGTTGTGGTTAAAACCTTCCTCTGGTTAGTTTGCCAGGTTTGGCTCTCCGGGCCTGGCTCCGGCCACGCATCCCCGGGGACTGCCATCTCCCGCGTCCAGCGGTCGGTCGGTGTTCTCTAAGCCAAACCCTGGCCTAGCATTGGGTTATTTTAATGTGCTTTGCACGTGGTGACTTCCCCAGCCCATTTCCGAACATCCCCCAGCAATGCCTTGATTTCCTTACGCTGCATCTGAACACGAAATGGAGAAAGAAAAGCCCCTTTGATCCTGCCAGCTTTAGGGGGAGTGGCCTTAAACCCTGGGTTGGTTTTTAGGGAGAGGCAGGGCCCTTTGGCTTTCTTCCCGCGCTGCGCCTCCCTGCTGGGGTTTTGCCCTCGGCCTTCGGGCCCCTTCCCCGGCGAGACAGGCCCCGGTAGCGTGGTCACGCGCTGTCCTCCCGTGGGTCCGCGCCCACGCCCTCGCTCTGTATTCCTGCAGCGTCCTTCTGCAGCAGGGCACTAATATTGGAGTTCCTCCAAGCACAACGACACGTTTGTGTTTTTAGAATGTCTGGCTAATAGATCTGCTTCTGGGTAAAATAAATAGAAGCATTATGGGGCCGTGGCCGGCCGGCCGGGGGAAGCAGTGGCGGAGATAGTGGGCAGATGCCCGCCTAGCCCGGTGCCACCAGAGCCTCGCACTGCGCGTGTGTCCAGGAGACTGCGCATACCCGGGGATGAGGTCGTTCGGCCTCCCAGGGGCACAGACCCTGGGGTGTGCCCGCCCCGTGAGTGGGGTGTTCATTTAGATGTCATGTCGCCGTGAGCCCAGCCCCGAGGTGGTGCACATCTATAATTCCAGTGCTTGGAAGGATCGCAGGATCGAGGCCAGCCCGGGTAACTTAGCATAACTCTGTTTCAAAATCAAAAGAGGACTGAGGATGCAGCGCAGAGGTGGCACGCCCTTTAGGTGCAGTCCCCAGGAGCCAGGTTCTGTGATGATGAAAATCCTCCTGAAGTTAGGGTTGTAGTTCTCCTTTCCACACGGACACTCTCTTCTCTCCAAGTGATTTGAGATCGTATTAGTTCAGGAATGCTTCTGTTTGGCCAAGTTCACCAAAACAAAAAAATGAAAATAATCTATCCTAGGCAACTTTGCTGGATTATTGTAATTATTTTAGAATTATCCTGAGACTGCAAAGAACCCAGATGAATGTTTTTGTTTTGCTTTCCATTAAATAAACTTTCCAGGAAAATTTGTGTGTGTGTGTGTGTGTGTGTGTGTGTGTGTGTGTGTGTGTGTGTGTTTTGGGGGATAGAACAACTCTGGGTGTTTTGCCTCCAAGGTATAACCACCAGCCTTTTACTTTTTTTTTTTGTATTTTAACACAAGTTTCACTAAGTTGCGGAGGTTGGCCTTGAACCTGTGATCTTCCTGTCTCAGCCTCCCATGCACTGGGATTACAGATATTTTCCACCATACCTGGCTTGGAAAAATTATTTTTTAATTAATTGATTTTTTGTGTGGTTCTGAGGACTAAACTTGGGGTCATACCTCTGGCTTTATCTTCAGCCCCATTTAATTTTTATTTTGAAACAGGGTCTTGCTAGGTTGATGAGAGTCTCAGTACTTGCTCAGGCAGTTCTTGAACCTGCGGTCCTCCTGTCTCAGCCTCCCAAGTACTAAGATTACAGGCTTATGCCACCATGCCCAGCTTTATTTTTTTTTTTTTATGGAGTCAATACTCTAATATTTATTAAGCTTATGAGTTAAATTTATTGGGAAATAAGTGGAGAAAGATGCTTGTGGTACAAACACACACACACACACACACACTCACACACTCACTCACAAATAACAACAAAAATTTTTTTTTCTCATCCAGTGGAGGTTAGAGAACACTAGACAAAAGTCAAGACCCTAGTTTTACCTGTTGAATGTGCTTAGGAAAATTGGCTCCATGGCCTTCCCAGAGGAGGAAGGAAACTTTACCAGTTTATAGGTACTTAATGTTTTAACAGCGTGGTGAACTGGGCACTTTAAACATCTTTTGTAAGAGGCCTGCTTATTACTGAGTACACCTTGGTGTTTTTGAGAATCGTCCTTTCTCCTCTAATTGAAGATTTTCTAGATAAGAGGGGGTGCACTTAATCCCGTAGCTGAGTTCTTTGAGTCCTTCCCACCTGGGCAGACAGGTATTCCTGGGTTGGGTACCACGGGCTCGGGAAGGTGCTAATGTGGCACCTGTTCGGTGTCTTCATCAAAAGGAGAACTCTCCAAGCAGGACTGTGGAAGGGCATGTGGTGGGTCAACTTCTTTCTTGTTTTGGTGCGCAGAATTTCTGCTGTGGCCTTACTTCTGCTCTGTTTCTGCCGTAATGATAGAGGTTTGGCTGTTACCTCATTAACATCCACATACCAGGAAGGCCAGAGCCTAATAGTTTCCGTTCAAATTATCGGGAATACTGATTTCTCCAGTCCCTTTATGCCAAAGTGTAGCTTTTGTGTTTAATCAAGAAGCCACCGGAAACTTTATTTTATTTATTTATTTATTTTTGGTGGTACTGGGGTTCCTGGAAGCCCTTCTACCTCCGGGCTACACTCCCAGACCTATTTTTACATTTTTATTTGGAAACAGGGTCTCCTAAGCCAGCGCGCCGCTGGCTTCCAACCGCTGGCTTCCAACCTGCGCGATCCTCCTGTCCCTGCCTCCCAAGCGCGGGGATTACAAGCGTGCGCCACCCGCTGGGCCACCGGAAACTTTTTATTTCATTGGGAAGAAACTGACTTAATAGGATACTGTTGCCCAGGCTTGTCAGTTTAATGTTTTGGCAATTGATACTTTGAGCAAAAGTGGGCAACTGATACATCATTAAAACAGTGTCCCAAAGGTTTGACACTTGTGAATGGGTTTCTGATACTTTTGAACTAAGCTGAGGACCATGGATACCACATGACTAACACTTAGGGCATACTCAACCTGCTTTTAAACTTAGTACAACAGGGGCTTTTCTTACTCTACTGCAGGATGAAAAAGATAGATAAGCGTCAGGGCTTGAAATGAACATGTATGTATGAAACTGTCACATTTGTGCATACACTAAGGGGAAGAAAGTAGGCCCAACTAGACTGCCTTCAACTCTGCTAGAGTGTTCTTCCTGACTCCTGAGGGGAATGGGACCTTACCTGAAGACTTTTAATGATATGCTTCCCATAAAGGTCTTGTGCTATTGTGATGACTTTGTTTTTGTTCTCATCCTGTTAATTCCGGATGTAATTTGGTGCAAACCTTTGGTAAATACTTAGTGAATAAACATGCCCAGAGTTAGTGTCCGTGTGTGTGTGTGTGTGTGTGTGTGTGTGTGTGTGTGTGTGTATGGAACCCATGGAAATTCTGCCTTTGAGCTACACATTTGGAAACAGAGTTTCGCTAAGTGCAGAGGGCTATTAAATTGCCGAGGTTGGCTTGAACCTGCAATACTTCTGTCTCAGCCTCCCAAGTCCTGGGATTACAGGTGGGCACCACCACACCTGGCTGGTGTTCAAGGTTCTTAAGAGAAACTCGATATTCACACTGATAGGTTGCAGTCCTGGGAATTTGAAAGTGTGATGCTTGATTTTGTTTCCATTTCATTCTAATTTAGCAAATTTGGCCCTTAAAGCTGGGTAATATTGCAAAAACAATTTTTTTTCCATTTTTCACACAGAAACACACAAGAGATGACAAAAGCATGAAGGAGAAAGCAAAACTTACATGAAATCATTTTACCTAATACTACATTAATATGTTGGTGTCTGTCCTGTGTATTTCTTTCATTTTTAGCCCCAAATTTGCCATCATTTTCATTTTTTTCCATCCATCCATCCATCCATCCATCCATCCTTTTCTTCTTTGCTTAGTTTTGAACCCAGGAGTGTTCTATGACTGAGCTGCATCCCCAGCCCCATTTATTTATTTATTTATTTATTTATTTATTTATTTATTTATTTATTTATTTTCAGTACCGGGCATTGAACCCAGGTGCATGTCATCTCTGAAATACAGCCTTATCTCCTCCTTTTAAAAACTTGGAACAGAGCTGGGAGTGGTGGTTCGTGCCTGTAATCCCAGTCTTTGGGAAGCTGAGACAGGAGGAGCTCAGGTTTGTGGCCAGCCTCAGTGACTTAGGCCCTACGCAACTTAGTGAGACCCTCTTTCAATTAAAAAGAATTACAAAATAGGGCTGGAGGTGTAGCTTAAAGGTAGAATGCCCCTGGGTTCAATCCCCCTACTCCCCCACCCTGCCCCAGTGAAACAGGGTCTAGCTAAGTTGCTTAGGACCTCCTTCAGTTGCTGAGAATGGTCCCAAGCCCGCGATCTTCTTGACTGCGCCTTCCAGGCTCGGGATTATAGGCAAGCACCACTGTGCCAGGCTGCATCTTCCTCGTTTGCTGAATTTCTCATCTGTGTGAACTCCCTGTGCACGGAAGCTTGCTTCAAGGATACTTTTCCTTCTTCCCAGGACACATCTTTTAGAATTCCCCTAGCGAGCATCTGCTGGTGGTAACCTCAGTGTTCGAGGCCTTGGATATCTTCCTCAATGATGGGTGAGCTGGGCTTGCAATTCTAGGTGGCTATTTCTGTGCCACTCAGCTGTCACCAAGTCCTGATCTCACTGTGTCTGTTTTCCAAAGGGTGAGCACCACCTGGCATTCCCACCGGCGGTGTCTGAGACTTCTAGTGGCTGTGATCCTCATCGGCACTTGGAATTGTCGGTCTTTTTCATTTCTGGCCATTTAGGAGGATGTGTAGTGCTATCTCATTTGGTTTTATATTTTACTGATGATTAATGATAGCTTCTCTTGTGCTGACTAAGCAATCATATGTTTTCTTCATGGACATCCATCGTCTTTTAATTACTGCATTGCATTTGTAAGTGTTGAATACACTTGACATAGGTTACACTGGTCTTAGTATCATCTCACCTTACAGTTGTAGGAGTTCTTTATATACTTTATATACAAGTCCTTTATTAGATCTATGTTATGAATGTTTTCACCTATTTGTCTGCTTGTCACCTCATTTTTAAATTGGTTTAATTGAAGAGCAAAAGTTGTTAAAAAAAAAAAACACTTTCCATGATATAATGATTGAACTAACGATTAGGGAATTTATCCAACTTTGGAAAAATAACACATTTCTTAGTTGGGTGTGGTGGTGCATGCCTGTAATCCTTGTATTTGGGAGGCTGAGACAGGAAGATTGTAGGTTTGATGTCGCGCGCAGTGACGACTCTTACACGATCTTCCTCAAGCAGTTTTATTACCCCAGGTTCTTGTACAGTTCCCGCAAATCTTCTTCCCGTAAATCTTCTCTTCTCTCTCTTTCCCCCCAGAAATCTTCCCCTTATATAGAGCCCAACAGCCAATCAGCAGACTGTTCACGTGCACAACTCATGGCAACAGCCAGTCCATTGGCTGTTGCCCTATGGCATGCGGTGTTCCCGTGTATCTCATGCTCTTGTCGTCACTTCCTGAAAGCTGTTTACCACCTAAGTGCTCTGGGGAAGATTTCCGCTCAGCGCCATCTTAGCTCTCGGACTTACTGGCTGATGGGCGGGGCCCGTCACAGTTCCCCCTTTTTTGTTTTTTCAGACAGGAGAGGACAGAGGACTCAACCCCTGTATGTTTGGAAGGGGCTTCTAGGCCCACCACCTTTTGCCAGGGACGGGACAAGAATCAGTGGCAACCCGTATGCAGTTGAGCATGCCCTCCTCGGGATGCACCCTCCCGGGGTCCCGAGTGCAGTCCTAGCTGGCATCCTGTCATTAAGACTTTCCCATCGCCGCAAGCCATATTTGAGGGGATTGTCCCAACTCCATGGCTGCAAATGCCTGAGCTATGAGCACTTGATCTGTAGCGCGCTGACGGATTAGTTTTCTAAGACAGTAGAGACATAAGATACACAGTAAGACCAGACAAAGACCAAGAGCACCCAGTCCAGCCCACTCTTTTAAATGACGAGCTGCTTGTTGGATCCAGGACATCAAGGTGCGGGCCATCACCGGGTCAACTTGAGTAGTATTGGTTTTGATGATCTCCAACCGCAACCGTCTTGTCAAATTGTCAAATTTCGATGACCGGTTATCTGTAGGATATGCAGAAAGCTCGCAAGAAAGATTAGCGGCAATAAACGCATTATCATTAATCATGACAAGGGGAGCTAAATCCGTGCAACTGCCATTTATCCCACAAAGAAGCCACAGATCAAATAGGTTAGAATGAAAGGCCATGGTCAGGCTCTAATAAGTAAAATTATAACCTGCAAAAGTAGAATTTGCTCCTGTGCCAATTTTAAGGGGAAAAGGTAAAAGGATTAAGCGGGGAAGAACTTGAGCAGAATGACTCAAAGGCAATAGAAAAGAAAAAGCAGTCAAAAGCCCCCATTGTGGATCACTTCCTATCCTTGGAATTCCACAGTATCATGGTCCCCAAAAGAATCAGTCGATGGCTCATCATCCTTTTGTTTCACCAGACGAGTCAGCCGCTCTGGAACCCAGACAGGATCGGCGCCGTTCTGTGGAAACACACAAACAGAGCCTCTGGCCCATGTGAGCACTGGGTCAGGTCCCCTCCATTGCCCTGTGAGGGCATCCTTCCAACGCACGAAACCCTGGCTCGTACCCGAGGGGGCAAAATGACGATCGGCAGCAGTCTTGCCATTGACATCTAATTGCAAAAAATTCAAAGTAAAAAGGGCTAAGGATAGGCGCTGCTTCGGTTTCATATTGGTTCCAATTCCCTCTTTTTGTTTTATCAAGCATTCTTTAAGAGTACGATGGGCGCGTTCCACAATACCCTGTCCCTGAGGGTTGTACGGAAGGCCATGCTTTAGAGTTATTCCCATCTGTGAACAAAAAGATGTGAATTTTTGGGAAGTATAAGCCGGGCCATTATCAGTTTTTATTTCTTTAGGCATATTCCATGCTGCCCAGGCCTCAAGGCAATGATTGACGACGTCATGTGCCTTTTCCCCGGCATGAGCAGATGCATGAATAATTCCAGAGACAGTATCTATGGAAACATGGATATATTTCAATTTTCCAAATTCAGATATGTGAGTTACATCCATTTGCCAGAGATGTAGAGGGAGCAAGCCTCGTGGGCAAATGCCCACATGTGAGGGGTGTAAAAAAGGGGCACAGGCATTACAGGTTTTTACAATTTCCCGAGCCTGATGTCGAGGGATTTTAAATCGCTGTTGTAATGTTTTAGAATTTACATGATATTGACGGTGAAATGCCTGTGCCTGTTGCATTTGAGTAAGAGAAAAAATCATATGTATCTTGGTGAGTTTATCTACTAGATCATTTCCATATGTAATAGGGCCAGGTAATCCAGTATGTGCCCTAACGTGCTGGATAAAGAATGGTGTCTTTCTTAAATGTATATAAATCTGGATTTGGCTAGCCATAGAATGAATAGGAGTATGTAAAGAGAGTTGACCCGCGCATTCAAGCGATCTAACCAGATTAACCACATATTGTGAATCTGATAATAAATTGAAAGGAGAAGAAACTCTCTTAAAAATTTCTAAAACAATATTTAATTCAACCAGTTGTGGAGAGGTATGTGAATATTGGATGATAACAGGATCGCTTCCCTCTATTAGGTAGGCCCCCACACCAGTTTTGGATCCATCAGTAAAAATGTTAATTGCATTAGCTACAGGTTTGTTTTTAGTGACCAATGGGAAAATGAGAGGATGTTCCAGAACAAAATGTAACAATGGATCTTTGGGAAGATGATTGTCTATTTCACCACTGAAAGAGCACATAAGTATAGCCCAATCATCAATAGTGGCTA
The DNA here is from genome assembly GCF_963383645.1 of Muscardinus avellanarius. Taxonomy (NCBI): domain Eukaryota; kingdom Metazoa; phylum Chordata; class Mammalia; order Rodentia; family Gliridae; genus Muscardinus; species Muscardinus avellanarius. The sequence continues at coordinate 189,397,958 of NC_137787.1, forward strand.
CCAGCGTTTGTACTTGCAGAGCAGTGTACGGTACCACCAGCTTATCGGGCGTTCTGCCAAAGTGTTGGATGCACTGCTGAATGGCTTTAAGGGCAAGGCTTGCTACACTGGTGGGATAATATTCAACTACCTTTTGAGGGGAGACTTTGGGGTGAATCCAAAGAAGGGGTCCTTGTTGCCAAAGAACACTAGTAGGCTGTTTTTCAGTGGCCAGGATACAAGCCCATAATGGCTGTCCAGGGGTCACTCGACGGAGAGACGCTTTCGTAAGTGCTTGTTCTACTAATTGTAACGCATGGCGGGCCTCATCGGTAAGGACGCGAGGAGAATCTAATTGAGGATTGCCTACGAGCAGATTACATAAAGGTTTCAAGGCATGGTTAGGAATTTGTAAAAAGGGTCGAACCCAATTAATGTCTCCCAACAGTTTTTGGAAATCATTGAGGGTTTTTAATTGATCAGTGCGGATGATTAATTTTTGAGGCAGGACTGCATGGGGGAGAACAATGTTGCCAAGAAAGTGTATATTTTCTCCTCTTTGTACCTTTTCTGAGGCGATGAATAATTGATGAGTTTCCAAAATCTTTACAAGGTGACAATAAACCTCCTCAAGTATGGAGGGATTTTTTGTGGTTAACAAAATGTCATCCATGTAATGAATACACCGAATTTCTGGAAATTTGGTTTTTACGGGCTCAAGAGCACTATTTACATATAATTGACAGAGGGTAGGGCTATTGGCCATTCCTTGTGGGAGGACCACCCATTCATATCTACTGTCAATTTCCTCTTGATTAATAGAGGGAACAGTAAAAGCAAAACGAGGAGTATCCGCAGGATTTAAAGGGATGGAGAAAAAACAATCTTTTATATCTATGCTGATAAGTGGCCACTCCTTCGGAATAGCAGAGAGGAGTGGAAGCCCTCGTTGGACTGGCCCCATAATCTGCATTTGGCTATTTATGGCTCGGAGGTCGTGTAATAACCTCCATTTTCCAGATTTTTTCTTTATCACAAAAATCGGGGTATTCCAAGGAGAGGTGGATGGCCGGATATGGCCTAACTGTAATTGCTCTTGTACTAATTTCCTTGTTACTTCAAGCTTTTCACGGGAGAGAGGCCACTGAGGAACCCATACTGGATCTCCCGTCTTCCAGGTAATGGGAATTGCCTCCTCAGTGGCTACTGCACAAAACCCAGTTCCTCGCGACCACTCTTTTCTTTAGTAGGAATTGGGCTTTTACGTCCCTGGAGGTGTTTTCCCAGCCCGTAGGAAGGGTGGTAGCCCTGGCGAAGGAGAATATTATGGGCTTGGGGGAAATAAGATGTATTTTGTAAGGAATATCCCATGTCCACTAATAAATCTCTTCCCCAGAGGGAAACTGGCAGCTCCAGCACATAGGGTTCAAACTGCCCCTTATGTCCCTCCTGATCTTTCCAATGTAAAGCCCTAGCACTGAGGTCAGGGGTTTTAGCATAACCCAAACCTCTAAGTTCTCCGGTAGCCTTTTGAGTGGGCCATGAAGATGACCAATCTTTACAGGCGATGACACTTTTATCTGCCCCAGTATCTAAAAGTCCTAGGATTTGCTTGCCTTCCACGTCCAAGGTTATCAAGGGACGAGTTCCCATATCAAAGGCAAGAGATATTAACTCATTTCCTGAAGAACCGAACCCACCAATACCGCGTCGTCCCTCTGCTGAAGGAAACATACCATGTAGACTGGGAAGCAAAAGTAACTGTGCCACTCTATCCCCAGGGGAAATGGCAACGATACCCCGGGGCGCTGAAACCATCACTTTGATGATACCGGTATAATCCTCATCTATAACCCCCGGATGGACTACAAGTCCTTTCATGGTAGAGGAAGACCTTCCAAAAAGTAAGCCAACAGAATTAGGTGGCAGAGGACCTTGAAAATCTGTTTCAATAATTTGAACCCCCATTTGTGGCGTTAATACCAGCCTGGAGGTGGCACAGAGGTCCAATCCTGCCGAACCTGGAGTGGCTCGCCGGACTGTTCCGGAGGCTGTAAATTGGGCCACTGAGGTGGCTGTGTCTCCATGGCCCCATACACCTGAGGGTTCCCATATTTTTGTGGGCCCTGGGAACGAGGGCCCGCCCTCCCGTTTTTTGTCTGAGTATTTGATGATTGCTTTCCAGTATAGGGCAAGGGGTTGCCATCGATATCTTTAACCGAACGGCACTCAAAAGTAGGATGCCTTCCTTTTCTACATCGACGACAATACTCAAGAGGAGAAGGATAAGATTGGGACGCCCTACACTTAGGACAATCTCGTTTTAAGTGTCCTGTCGCTCCACAGGAAAAACAATTGCCATTTTTGGTACTATTCTTACTTTGTTGTCCGGAGGCCTGTATAATGGCTGCAGCAAGTCCTGAATTGGTTAAGGGTCCTCCGAGTTCCCTGCACACCTTCATCCACACCTCTAGGCCTTTATGTTTGTAAGGAGTGATGGCCTGTCTGCATTCTTTAGTGCATTGCTCATAGACCAATTGTTTAATGAGCGGCATGGCCGCGTCAGAATCCCCAAAAATTCTTCCCGCAGCCTCTACTAGACGGGCAACGAAGTCTGAAAAGGGTTCAGTCAATCCTTGAGTAATCTTTGTAAGGTTACCAGATACCTCTCCTTTGTTAGGGAGGGCCTTCCAGGCCTGGGTAGCGAGTCTGTTGATTTGTTCATACACCTGTTGTGGATACCCAAGCTGTTGATTAGCAAATCGTCCTTGGCCCATCAGCATGTCTATATCCCAGGCTGAATTTCCTGCTGCTCGATTACGTGCAGCTTGTTCAGTGGCATATTCTATATAATAAGCTTTCCAATCCAAATATTGGCCAGGATTTAAGGTGGCCCTAACCAAATTTTGCCAGTCTCCTGGGGTCATGGCATAGCGATGTAAACTCTCTATTATTGCTATAGTGAAAGCAGCTGACGACCCATATGTGCGAACTGACTCTGCGAGATGCTTAACTATTTTAAAGTCCAAAGGCTCATGATAACGATTTCCCCCCTCCTGCAGCTGGAAAACTGGGAAAGCTTGATTTGCTAAAAAAATTCCCGCATCTCTCCACATCTGACTACTAAAAGAGACACCTTCTCCTGCTCTGGGCGCAGAAGGGTTATACGGAGGAGGCGAAATTTCCTCTTTAATCAGTTCAAAAGCTTTCACTTGTTTACAAATGGCCTCTAATTCCTCCTCAGATTCATCCTCCCCCTCTGACTCTGAATCCTCCTCACTGGCCACTTTAGAGGAAGTTGAACGTTCCTCTTTTACACCGTCTAAAGCTGCCTGGCCCTCCTGCACAAATTTTCTAAAGCGCCTTTCTTCCAAACAGGCACGAATCAGCCGACAAAGCGGCCGAGTCCCTCCTGTGACAATACCTTGTTCTTCGGCGCGTTCTACGTCTCTTCCCAATTTATCCCAGCTTGCCAAAGAAAGATTCCCTGATACTGTAAACCATGGCGCTACCCTATCTATTTGTTCGAGAAAATCTTGTATTGTCTTGTCCCTAAGCTTTAGGCCTCTACTTTTCAACAAAGCTTTCAATGCTTTATGCAATGGGTGAGATGGACTATTTCCCATCTTGTCGAATCAGGACCAGCCCGATTCTCTAACTTACTTACACTAAAAAATATCCTCCTTAATGGAGCCCCCTTTGATCGGGGAAAATACAGCGCTGTTCCTCGCTTTTCCGCGAGCCTCGCTTATCCGCGAGCCTTATTTACTAAATATCCTCCTTAATGGAGCCCCCTTTGATCGGGGAAAATAACCCTCCGTAAACGGAGCCTCCTCCTCCCTTTTCGGAGTCAAGGAGTACTTACCAGCCGGCTGCCCTGGACTGCCGAGGTTCTGATCAAAGCGAAGGTCCCCGTACGGGCCAACCACTTGTCGCGCGCAGTGACGACTCTTACACGATCTTCCTCAAGCAGTTTTATTACCCCAGGTTCTTGTACAGTTCCCGCAAATCTTCTTCCCGTAAATCTTCTCTTCTCTCTCTTTCCCCCCAGAAATCTTCCCCTTATATAGAGCCCAACAGCCAATCAGCAGACTGTTCACGTGCACAACTCATGGCAACAGCCAGTCCATTGGCTGTTGCCCTATGGCATGCGGTGTTCCCGTGTATCTCATGCTCTTGTCGTCACTTCCTGAAAGCTGTTTACCACCTAAGTGCTCTGGGGAAGATTTCCGCTCAGCGCCATCTTAGCTCTCGGACTTACTGGCTGATGGGCGGGGCCCGTCACAGTTTGAGGCCAGCTTTGGTAACTTAGTGAGACCCTGTTTTAGAACAACAACAAAAAATAACTCAAGAAATCAGACTTCATTTACTTGAGGATGATGGCACAGTTTTGTTCTTTTCTAACTAAACTGACTTGAAATGACCTGAAAATGAAACAGCAACACAAAAACCCTGCTCATTTTGAAAATTTGGGCAAATATTTATTTATTTATTTATTCATTCATTCATTTAACAGGAATTGTTCTACCTTGGAGCTACACCTCCAGCCCTTTTTATCTTATTTCAAAGCAGGGTCTCACTAAGTTGCCACGGGTCTTACTACATTGCTGAGGCTGACCTTGAACCTGTGATCCTCCTATCTTAGCCTCCTACATACTGGGATTGCAGGTATGTGCCACCGTGCCTGGGTTGATTATGGGCAGCTATTTAAATAGTGTTCTAAAAATCCCCAAACTGAGTGTGTTTGTTCTTTATCACACAAAAGGATTGTAGGAAAGAAACGTTTTAAAATTTAATAAGAAAGGGGAAGGGAACGGGGTAAAAGCGAGATGCAGCCCTCTAAAATGAGATTAGTATGGCTCGTTTAGGTACTTGGGGGTGGACTTTATTCATTCATTTATTTACTGCCTATGACACTTGGATTGAAGCCAGGGGCCTTCTACCTCTGAGTAACACCCACAGACCTTTTTATTTTGTTACTTTGAAACAGAGTCTCACTGAGTTGCAGAGGCCCTGCTGAGTTGCTGAGCCTGGCCACAAACCTCAGCTCCTTCTGTCTCAGCCTCCCGCGTACTGGGATTGCATCCGTGTGCCACGATGCGCAGCTAGCAGTGGGCTTCAGCTGCCCCATTTGGGCAGTAGCTACTCTTTAATCTGCATATTCCCCTTGGTTTCTAAGTCAGATAACGAGTGAAATCTTGGAGCGTGCCTTCCCAGTGTTGGCTCTCCCACTCCTAGAAAGCAAATAATAAACACTGACTGGTTTGAATCCGAATTTTGAAATGAACACTCTGTGGCCCTTAAAAGTGTGGAAGTAGGAGGAGTCAGGTGCAGTGGCTCTACAACTTAGTGAGACTGTGTTTTGAAATAAAAAATAAAATAGGGGTGAGGGCGTAGCTCAGAGGTAGAATACCCCTGGGTTCAATTCCTAGCACTACGAAAGAAAGAAAAAACAACAACCAACCAACTAAACAAACAAAACCCAAAAAACATGGGAACAGGGTAGTTTCAAAGGTACCAAGAGTTGGGAGTAGAGATGATACAACCTCATCCACCTGTCTTTACGCCTTTTCCTCCTTTGTGATTTTAGCCAAATTTCAGTTCTCTTTCCCTAAAACCTCAAGAGAACATTTAAGAGTGCATTTATGCCAGGCATGATGCACATGCCCGTGATCCCAGTACTTGGGAGTCTGAGACAGGAGGGTTGTAGGTTCATGGCCAGTCTCAGCAATGTAGCGAGGCCCTGAACGACTGAGTGAGACCTTGTTTCAAATTAAAAAAAGAAAGAAGGAAAGAAAGAAAGAAAGAAAGAAAGAAAGAAAGAAAGAAAGAAAGAAAGATGGACTAGGAGGGCGTAACTTAGAGATAGAATTCCCCTGGGTTCAATTCCAGTAACTAACACACACACATGCACACACACACGCACACACACACACATGCACACGCACACGCACAAACACACATGCACACACACACGCACACATAGTACGTTTATTTGCAAGTGCCAGAATGAGCAATGGCAATTTAAGCCACCAGATCTTGACTCACCTCAAGCAATGAGCAGAGGGGCTCCCACTTCGTCGGCCCACAGCATCCTTAAGGACCAGGTGCTTTCGGTCCTTCCGCCCTGTTTTTTGTGCTTGTCAGTAGCAGTTAGTTAGCGGGTGGCCGCCACAGCTCCAGGCTGCGGATCAATAGTGGCTTAGGTGCCTTTAAGCTCCTTTTGTCCTGGAGCAAAATCCTTTCCAGAAGCCTCCAGCATCGGGGAGGTTTTCAGAAGGGATTCTGGGAGATGTTTCTGTGCTCTTAAAAAGAACTCCAGAGACTAGACGGGATGCTTGGAGCCATAGCAGCCACACTGTGACTTGAGCAAGAAAAGGAAGAGCTAGAAGTTGGACCACAGAGACCACACGTGCACTGCTGAGTCCCGCAGACCTGGGGCATGGGCATGTGGTGCCCTAATCAATACTTTGTACGAGGATCCTGGATGATAAATCCATGCGCTTTCGACTCCTGCGTGAGTTGGGGTTTTCTATTATTACCATTCGGAACATCATGGCCGATGAAGGATGGTCTTTAACCTGCTTTGTAATATTATCTTTGGTCTCTTTTCCTGCCTGTTCATTTACATGGAAAGTAATTTTTGTGGGCATATCAGATCACTCTAAGGGGGGGCGATGTTGTTAAGGACTTTGGATAGTGTATGCAAATGACACAACCAGGAATCCACACATTTAGCTTTCTTTTATGGTAATCTTGCGGGGTATCTGCTCGGAATTAGCCCCTTCCTAGTGTGGGTTACAGAGCACATTTGTAAGGATCACTTCATATCTTTAAGAAACAATGACGGCAGGGCTGGCCATTTCTGTTGGCCTACGGTGGTGTTTCTGTGTGTGTTTCTTCTGCTTAGGAGGTTTCTGAGGTTGTCATTCATTGGGGCTTAATATCTTCCTTTGTAATCCTCCAGGAGCCTTTGGCTCTCTGGCAGCAGACCCTCATAGGGGCCAGCGTGCATGGAAGTGGAGTAAGCTACTGGAAACGGCAGCATTTGGGAGCACCGGAGGTTTCTGAATGAGCCGAACATATTCCTGAATTTGTGAAGAAAAGTTAAACGATTTAATGGCAACCTTGGCATTAATGAATTGGGCATCAAAGATTCAGGTTTAAAAAAAAGACAGAATGTAGAATGATAGTTTTTATATTTTTATTTCATTGATATAATCTTTAAAAACTAAGTCTGAGTCTTTTTACATCATTTCTACCATGGCTAACATTCTCGCCGCTGCTTTATTTTTAGTTGGGGTTATATAAGGGCTTATCGAATCAACACATATTTATTGGATGAATTTGCTGATTTGCTAGTTAGTGCTGGTGTTCACAGAATTAGGGCTTAACCCATGCTGTCAGAGAGCATGGCATCCAGAATGGATGGGAGAAGCATGATTCTATTGCAAGGTAAAGCGTGGTGTTTGCAAGCACACCCGTAATGATGAAAGCACGCAGGGTGTACACGTCGGATTCTGGCTGGACGCGGTAGTGTTTGAGAGGAGCCTCGGGGAACCAAGCTGCACTTGCTTGTTTACTGCTTTGTTTTCTACTGTGTAGCGTGTTTATTGTAACAGTTCTTAAAAATGTGAGTATATGACAAAAGTCCTTGCAATTCTGCTATTCAAAGGTTAGGAAAGCTGAGCCGGGCTGGTAATCCCAGCATTCAGGAGGCTGAGACCCAAGGATCGTGTTTGGTGGACAGCCTCAGATACTTAGTGAGCCCCTCTGCAACCTAGTGAGACCCTGTTTCAAAATAAAAAGAATAAAAAAAAAATAGGGCAGGGGGTGTAGCTCGGAGGTGAAAGAAGAAAGGAAGAAAGGAAGAAAGAAGAAAGAAAGGTAAAACTTCCTTTGTATTCAACTTTTGGTGTATCAAGTGGATATATTTCCAGTATTTTTTTTCCTACACATACACACATGTATTTAAATAATAGAGCTAGGTGTGGTGGCGCACACCTGTGTTCAGTCCTGGGGAGGCTGAGACAGGAGGGTCGCAGGTTTGGGGCCAGCCTCAGCAACTTAGCGGGGCTCTCAGCAGCTTAGGAACACCCTGTTCCCAAATAAAAAATAAAATAGGGCTGGGGATGTAGCTCAGATAAAATATCTTTAGGTCCTATTGCCAGTACCATAAGATAAAATAAAATCCATAGGATGATGCAGGTATGCTTGGAAGCCTCTTTCCCCCTTAACATTGTCTGAGATTTTTTTCCAATATTGAGGCTTTTTTTAATTAAAATGTTTAGCAGCTAGGTGATATTCCACTGTATGGCTCTACAAAATGTAGTTGCCATATTAAACCTTCTTTATTTTCTAGTAGTGTTTTGTTGCACTGATCACCTGTCTAGAACTCGATGGACAGGTGCAGCAAAGCCCTTGTGACTTCAGGGATGAAGCCTACTGGAAGACAGTTTATTAAGAACCAATGCAAAGCTGGCCCAAAAAACAAAAAACAAAACCCAAACAATGCAGTTCAATCTCTGTTCTTTTGGTGGGGGTGGGGAGGCTCTGTAGCTTGAAGCCAGGGCCTCATGTGTGCTGTGTACACCCTCTGCCCCTGAGCTATATTCACAGACTCTATGGTCTTTTTTGGGGAGAAGGGAGTAGTACTAGGAATTAAACCCAGGGGCATCCTACCCCTGAGCTATATCGAGTCCTTTTATTTTGAAACAGGATCTTGCTAAAATTGCCGAGGGTCTTGCTAAGTTGCTGAGGCGGGCCTTGTCTCACCCTCCCAAGTACTGGGATTACGAGCTGTGCCACCATGCCTGCCTTCTATCTGTGTTCTTTAAACGATCTTTTTCCTCCCTTAGAAAAATGTCCATGGGGAACATAGCAGGAGATTAGTCCTTAGCTGTGGGAAAAGATAAAAAATGTTAATTGTTTAATGGCAAGTGGAATCCTGAGATACACATTGTGGATTCTAAACTTGCTTTTATAAAAGTCCTTGAGATCAGCATTGTTTTTTCTATGATTTGAAAATCTAGAGAGCCCTAAGCTCTGCAGGTAATTTAACAAACGGCTACATTTCTCCTTAAGGGAAAAATGAGTTGAGATTGCTTCTAAAGGAAAGTACATGTGTTTTTATTTTTTAAAATAACAAAGTAAAATAGGCTTTTTTTGGGGGGGGGGTGTAGTTCCATGAGTTTCAACATACACACTGATTTGTAGAACCAACTCCACAATCTTGATGTGGGACATTTCTTTTTTTTTTTTTTGCGGGTCTGGGGATGGAACCCAGGGATGGAAACAGGGTCTCACTAAGTTGCGGATGGCCTCACTAAGTAGCTGAGGCTGTCCGCGAACCACGATCCTCCAGTTTCAGCCTCCCGAATGCTGGGATTACAAGCGTGAGCCACCATGCCCGGCTATGTGGGACATTTCTATTACCTTAAAAACAACAACAACTACTACTACTACTACTACGCCTGCCTTCCTTCCTTTCCTCCTCCTCCCCCTCCCCCTCCTCCTCCTCCTCCTCCTCCTCCTCCTCCTCTTCTTCCTCTTCTTCTTCTTCTTCTTCTTCTTCTTCTTCTTCTTCTTCTTCTTCTTCTTCTTCTTCTTCTTCTTCTTCTTCTTCATTTTTCCCCCTAGTACTGGGGATTGAATCCAGAGGCATTCTATCACCGAGCTCCACCCCACCACTGATTTTTATTCTTTATTATTATTATTATTATTATTATTATTATTATTTTATTATTTTTTGGTGGTGCTGGTGGTGGTACCCAGGGGCTTTCTACCTCCAGGCTATACTCCCAGACCTATCTTATACTTTATTTGGAAACAGGGTCTCACTAAGTTGCTGAGAGCCTAAGTAGCTGAGGCTGGCTTCGAACCTGTGCGATCCTCCTGTCTCAGCCTCCCAAGCGTGGGGATTACAAGCATGCACCTCTGTAGCTGAGGGGTCTGTGGTGTGGGCCTTCACAGCATGTCGGTCTCTTCACCTGCAAAGGGACATCTGGGCTGTTTCCAGTGTGGGACAACTATGAGTGGAGAGGCTGTGGAATCAGAGCTGCTGTAATTTTTACACAGAGGTTTAGATGTGGACATAGTTTTGACTTCTCACAAGTAGATACCCAGAAGCACAGTCTATGTCAGCACTTGGAATTGTCTGTATTTCTTTAAGCCTTTTTAATTGGGTATAGTGGTATCTTGTTATGGTTATATTTGTTTTTTTAAAAACAACAACAACAACAAAATACTGAGAACAGTTTTAAAATAAGAGTCTTAATGAAGACATGCCTAAATAGCTTCCTGGAATATCTAGCACAGGCTTACAGAGTTTTGTCTTCTGCCCATTTTTTTTTTTAAATGTTGATTCAAAAAAGCAGTGTGTATGTAAGAGCCCAGAATGTACCACCATCAGCAGGAAGTAAATGTAAGATCTCACCTATGTAGGGGTCATCTCAAAGACTGATAGATAAAAAGGTTTAGTTTCAGCAACTATTTTATTGGCTTCTACATAAATAGGCAATGATAATAAATGTATCAAATGTATTAATAAATATATTTATTATACAGCTACAAGGCAGTACAGATGTGGAGAGAAAGTCTAGGCATCTGTGCATGTGCTGGCTAGCTACTGCTGCAGGACAAATTTAATGGCTTTAAACAACAACAAATGTTCCCTTTTGCAGTTTCTGTGGGTTAGGACTTCGGGAGTGGTTAAGTGAGCAGTTCTGGCTTAGTGTTTGCCATAAAGATTTTGGCTGGGGCTGTAAGAGATCTTCTGCCAAGGAACCCTGTGGGCGCCACAGTCAGGGTACTTGAGCATCCTCACAACATGGTGGATAGCTTTTCCCAGAAGATCTATGAGAAAAGCATGGTAGATAGTGCCAGAACATTGATAGAGTAGTGTTGAAAGTCATACACTGCCACTCGCACAGTGTTCTTGGTCACAGTGGCCAGCCACGATCCAGCGGGGATGGCTGCATGGAGGGTGGGTGGCAGGAGGCAGGAGGCATGGGGCGCCATCCTGGAAACTGTCTGTGGAACCCATGAGGGGCTCAGCTCCTGGCTCTGCTGTTCACAAACGCTGTGGTCTAGAGATAATAATTTCTTTTCTTCTCTTTCCCTTCCTTTCCTTTTCTTTCTTTTCTTTCATGCTAGGGTTTGAAGCCAGGGCCATCTTACCTCTGAGCTACACCCACCAGCATTTTTTATTTTGAAACAGGGTCTCCCCAAATTGCCGACAGTCTCACTAAGTTGTTGAAGCTGGCCTCAAACCTGCCTGTCTCAGCCTCTCAAGTACTGAGATTACAGGTGTGCACTACTGCACCCAGATAAGGTGTTTCCCTTCTAAGTCCCAGGTTCCTCTCCTATTTTTAAAAATGGTGGTAGTACCACTGCAATAGGAAACATGAGTTCCAAATAACTGCATTATAAATGTTCGGTGGAATTGGCATTTTTAAAGATTAGAATTTTGGAGATTTGGGATTTCTTCTGGAAATTGAAGATAACATATAATAAGGGACGCTAGCAATTCATAAAAGGCCTGTAAGTGGAAGCCGTTGGTAGCTGTCATTTGTGCTACTAAATTATGAAGTATTTATTTATTTATTTATTATTTTTTGCCGGTCTGGGGATGGAACCCAGGGGCATTTGACCTCTGAGCTCCACCCCCTGTCCAATTTATTATTCTTTATTTTGAAACCGGGTCTCACTGAGTTGCAGAGGGCCTAAGTAGCTGAGGCTGTCCGCGAACCGCAATCCTCCAGGTCTCAGCCTCCCAAATGCTGGGATGACAAGCGTGCGCCACCACACCCGGCTAAATTATGAAGTATTTAATCTTAACTGCGCTGAACATATAAACTGAGACAAACATATTAAAGAATAATAAACATTTTTTGGTATTAGGGATTGAACTCAGGGCCCTGCTCCTTCTGAGCTGCACCCCCAGCCCTACTTAACTTTTTATTTTGAAACAGGATCTCGCTAAGTTTCCACACACAGGCTTTGAACCTGCGATCCTCCTCTCTCAGCCTCCCAAGTACTGGGATTACAGATGTGCGCGCCATGCCTACTGACATTGTAATGTTATTTCTAATAAAGTTCTTGATCAGGTTCCTTTCACTTTCAGAGTCCGTATATGATTTTAATTTCTTCCCAGAAGGGGGGCAGCCAATCAGCGTAAATTAGCAAAGACCAGATTCCTCATCTGTGCTTGTTCTCAGATCTTTATTTTTAGAAATTGCTTCGAGTAAGAAATATGTAGCATGTAGTCTGCTGGGCTGCGAGGCAGTATTGATGCGCTTAGCGCGTCAGTGGAGCAGCAGCAGAGGCTCTCTGCGCTACGCTCCTGCCTCTTATAGAGAGTTCAGAAAACACTGGCTTGTAACAGGAGCTATAAAATGCCCAAGTCAGCACCCTTGGACTTTGCTGGAGTAGTCAAGAAAGATTTCCGGTTTTGGAGTATTGGTCACGTGGGATAATTTAACCCTGTTTTACTGTAACCGATAACAAGGGTAGTTGAAAGAAATCTGGTGTCTTAGCTGGGCACGGGTGCACACCAATACTCCCAGGACTGAGGCTGAGACAGGAGGATCTCAGGCTTGAGGCCAGAGCACAGTAACTTAGCAAGACCCTGATTCAAAATAAAAACATCAGAAAGGGCTGGGAGTGTAGTTCAGAGGTAGAATGCCCTTGGGTTCAATCCAAGAAAGAAAAAAACGGCTCTGGCATTTTTGTTCCATTTTCCTCGCTGGCCTCCTCTGTCTTGTCCCGCCCCTGTGGCCTGCCTCCCGGGCTGGTCTAGGCCAAGTTCTTAAAGAGGCTGCCGCAGCCTCCTGCTCACTTTTTTTTTTTTTTTTAGTAGCTCTTTTATTTATTTATTTATTTATTTATTTATTTTATTTGTGCACTGTATTCATACATCATAGTGGGATACAAACTTTTGTAGACATACATGCACACATCACCCAGTCAGCCCCCACCCGATCCCCACCCCATTCCCTCCCTCCCATGCTTGGCTTAGTGGTTGACATCTAGTATTATAGCAATTTATCCAAACTTAAAAATGATAATCTCACATAACAGTTTCATTTGTCTGATACCAAGCTTTTGATGACTTAAAGATAACATTTCAATATTTCTTTTTGCTTTCTTTCTTACCAGAGAATATTTTTTTTCTATTTTTTTTTAGGTGAAACTATCATATATTTATATATTTATTTTTCAGAAAAAAACTCTATCCAAATATGGAATATGGACTCTAGATACCCAAAACAATCTTGAAAAAGAACAAAGCTAGAAGATATATATTTTCTGATTTCAAACCATATAAAGCTACAATAATTGAAACAGTGTAGTACTATTCTAAAGGCAGATATATAAACCATTGGAGTTAAATAAAAGCCTAGAGCTAAATTCTTCCCTATATTGTCAAGTTATTTTTGACAAGGTTTCCACGAACATTTGGTGGTAGAAATAATAATATTTTAACTAAATATTGTTGAAACATAATAATTACATGGAAAAGAATAAAGTTGGACCCTTACCTATCCCATATACAAATATTAACTCAAAATAGATAAAAGACCTAAATATAAATCTTAAGACTATAAACTTTTAGGAGAAAATCTGGGTCATAAAACCTCACAACACTGAAATTGGCAGTGATTTCTTGGATATGATTTCAATGGCACAGGCAACAGAAGAGCATACAAAGTCCCTAAAAAAAAAAAAATATTGTATATCCAAAGACAATGTAAACAGAGTTAACAGTTACTAATAGAATGGGATAAAATATTTCCAAATGCTATATCTGAAGGTATATTAATATTCCAACTAGACATCCTAAAAATTAACAACAATAAAGGCAAACAATACCATTTAGAGATAAGTAAAAGACTAACATAAGTAATGAATCTCCACAGATAACCAATCTTAGTTGACTGTTGGATGGAAACTCTTGTTTCTCTGGTTCTGGTATGTGTTACCTATTTCTTCTTTGTAGTTAATCTCTTTGAGTATTTTCCCTAGTGCTGGTTTTGAAGACATAAATTCCTTCAGTTTCTGTTTGTCATGGAAGCTTCTTATTTCTCCATCTAATTTGATAGAAAGTTTTGCTGGGTAGGAAATTTTTGGCTGGAAGTTGTTTTCTTTCAGAGTTTGGAATATGTTACTCCAAGCCCTTCTGGCTCTCATGACTTAGTTTGGGAAGTCTGGAGTGATTCTAATTGGCTTGCCTCTGAATGTCACTTGGCCCTTTGTTTTTGTTGCCTTTAAGATTCTCTGCTTGGCTTCCACATTGGTCATTTTGACAATTATGTGGCGTGGGGATCCTCTTCTCCGATCCTGTCTAAAGGGAGTTCTGTAAGTTTCCTGGACCTGTGTATCAACCTCTTGCTCTATGTTTGGAAAATTTTCTGCTATTACTTCCTTGAAGAGATTGTTGATCCCTTTGGTTTCACTTTCTTTTCCCTCCTCTATTCCAATTATTCTTAGGTTAGCTCTCTTAAAATGGGCCCATATTTCTTCAATGTCAGATTCTTGCTGTTGGATATTTTTTCCTAGATTAGAAACTATGCGTTCATTTTTGGAATGATCATCTTCTAAGAGCAAGATTCTGTTCTCCATGTGGTCTAACCGGTTGTTTGTGCTTTGAATTGAGGCCTTTACTTCATTAATTGCATCCTTTATCTCTTTTTGGCTCTCTCTGAGTTCTTTTCGAAGCATCTCTATTATTTCTACAGTTATTTTCCTGATTTGATCTTCTAGAAATCTCTGATTTTCTGTTTTATCGGGTTCTGATGTTGTGGGGTTGTGGGCATTCATTGCTCCAGTATTATTCCTCTTTCCCATGTTTTAGGAAGTTTGGGCCTTCTCTGGGTTCTTCCCTTGGGTCACTATGACTTCACTTAAGGTGTTCTGGATCTCGAGTCAGTAGTATCTCAGACCCCACTACTCCTTTACTGGGTTGTATCACAGAGTCTCCGACCCAGAGAGTCGATAGAGGCTGCTTTAGACTGTGGGGGGTGCCAGGTTGCATGTTCTCCTATGGTGTGATATCTCTGCCACCACCCCTCCCCCGCTGGGTCAAGTCCCAGGGAGTACAGTACTGGGATTTCTCCTCTGTGGCCCGCAATTTGACTCACTGTTCTTGAGTACGCAGATGTAGCTGTACCGGATTCGGTGAATTCTCTGCTGTTGCCGCCGGTGGCAATATGGCGCCGCTGCCACGCCCTCGGCCGTGAGGCTGCTGTATTTCTTTTTGGTTTTGAATTCCACTCTGAATCCCTGCGGCGTGTGCTGAGCTCATGACACTGGGAGCTTTAGATTTTACCTGCGCTGAAAGATCCCGCCTGGCTGTTCCGCAGCGGCTCACCTCGGCTTGCTGTAGCCGTCTGGAGAATTTGCCGCTGCCGCCGGCAGTATGGCGCTGCTGCCGCGCCCTCGGGCGTGAAGCCGGTTATCTCCTCTGTGGCTCTGAGCTCTGTTCTCAGTCCGCTTTCTCTCTGGAGCCTGGAGATTTTTTTGTTTCTCTGGTGATGGTGTTTTCTGGCTATGAAAGGCGCTGATTTTCTGGTAATGGAGATTGGTTGTTAGCGGGGCTCTTAAGCTCCGCTTGCTCACTGCTCATCTCCACACCCGCTGCTCCACACCTCTGCCGTCCACCTGGGCCCCGCCCCTCCTCCTGAGTCCTCCTCCACAGCTGAGGTCTACTCTGGGGTGCGCACCTGGACCTCCTTTAGCCTCGCCGTCTTACCTACTTATTTCCTTTGAGCACTTCTAAGTCCAAGGCTGAGCCGTGGATGTCATATATATATATATCTTCATTTAATCAGCCTAGCTGGTCTTCTTTCCTCATTTTGCCCAGGATAAAACAGGCACAGAGAGGTTCAATCACTTGTGTAAGGCCACCCAGCTTGACAGGGCTGGGGTAAGAAGCTTGGGGAGTGTTCTCTACTTATTGAAAACAATGTCCAGTTAAGTATTTGATACCTTTACTCTCCTGGAGCCTGGAAAAGTGCCCAGAATGTAGTAGGTGCTCAGCAAATATGTGTTAAAGATTAACCGTCTTGAGTGATAACGTTTATCACCATCTTTTACACGTCTTGTAACTGTAGCCTCTCTTGGCCTTCCTCAGGATACAGTTTGCTTTACTGCTAATGCTCTTTCTTGACCATCCTGTGCTTGGAGGTTGTACCTGTTACTTCTCTTGTGATTATACTCTTAGTTTGTTACTTGAAAGTTGAGCACAACTAGTCAGGGGTGGTGGCACATGCCTATAATCCCAGTACTCAGAAGGGTGAGACAGGAAGATCACAGGTTCGCAGCCAGCTCAGCAACTTAGCAAAACCCTCCTCAACTTACTGAGACCCTGTTTCAAAATAAAAACTAACATAGGGCTGGCAGTGTAGCTCAGAAGCAGATGCTTCCTGGGATCAATCCTCAATACCACAAATGAAAAAAAAAAAAGCACTTAAACTTGATACAAGTTATATACGTCTATGCACTGGGAAAAGGATGTATTATTTTTAGATAGAGCTAATAACAGTGGTTTTTATTTTCTTCTTTGAACTTTGCTGAATTTTCCAAGGTTCCCACAATGAATTTTTATTGCTTTTATATTAACAAGCTTGGTTACTTACACTGAGGAAATTAAGCTATTTTTTTTTTCAGAGATACATGGAAAGGAAAAACTTTTTAAAAACTTTCTTTGCCCCTGTGGATTAAGCTAAGCTCGCACATCTGCAGGCAATCATGTATGACATACTTTTGGCCACAGAACGTGGCATTGCAAATCCATCCCCACTGTACTTTTGAAACCATCTACTCAAAAGATCCCTTTCTGCATCTGCGTGATCAAGGCATGTGTACTACATTTGGGTGACAGGTGATTTTATTGGGCAGATAGGTTTCCAGTGGCATCTTTTTGAAACTTGTGGTTTGAACATTCAAGGTTGTGAGATCTGTCATCTGGACCAGTGGGGTGCTTTGGTTTCAGAATAATTCATGAGCAAGAGCCCCTCGGTGCCGTGGAAGACTAGTCATTCCCAAGTCTCAGAGACACACTTCAGAGCATGAGTACGGAGGCCGGGAGCCGTCGGGAAGGCTGAGACGTGGCCTGGGGACCGGTGGCCTCTCCGAGGCTTTTAAGTAACTTAGCAAGACTGCAGGGGATAAGAAACTGTCCTGATAGTATGATTCCTTTTATTTAAAAACTGGGCGTACATTGCTGTAGGAAGGACAGTTGGACCATGCAGATTGGCCTGTGACCACCTGTTGGAAAAAGAAAGGGCGTCGTCCCCGTTCACTGCCCGCTTACTTTCCCCAGCGTGGTCCAGTGCCTGGGAGTGTCCTAAGGCTGAGGAGAAAAACAAGACAAGGCCGTCTTCAAGGTGATGGTGAGGGAAACCCGATAATCCATCAACACCTGCTTCTTGGACATTGCTCAGAAGGGCATTAGGATGTAGAAAACGCCTTCTGGGTCATCATCTTTGGAGTCACGGTGCTGGGCAGGATGTTCTGTTCTGGCCGCCAGTTCTGCGCTGGTACTTGTGGTAGACCTTGTGCTTGGTTCTTGACATGTGAATTTTCTTGATCATTTATTTAGTCAATGAGGACTCTATCGTCTTCATTTCCCACAGAGGGAAATGGAGGCATGTATTGTTGGGTAACATGCCCAAGGTCACACCATTCATAGAGGAAATGAGATTTTCCCACCGTCCCCACTCTGGGGAGCTCGAGTTGGAATCTTCTAGGCCAGCTCCCCCACCGGCCTGGGAGAAGCAGTGATTCACCTGGCAAGCTCAGACTCGGATCCCTTTGTCACCTGCAGTTTTAAAAATTACTTTCAATTTAAAAAAATGCTCATTAAACATGAGTATTTAATTACTAAGCCTTCTGGTTCCCTTGCCAACTTTCATGCAGGGTAAGTGGCTGGACCCCCGGCCACGCAGGAGGCAGCGCAGGAACCTAGTGGATGTTGAATTGGCCACCAGGCAATCTCCTCATTGTTTTCTGCACTGCGATACCTTTGATTTTTTTCTTCTCCAAGGCATTTTTGGTAATGAGTATGGTCATACTGGTGTGTGTGTGTGTGTGTGTGTGTGTGTGTGTGTGTGTTTGTGTACCCATGTATGCATAGAACTGGGGGTTGAACCCAGAGATATTCTCCTTCTGAGCTACACCTCCAGCCCTATTGCACTTTTTATTTTGAAACAGGGTCTGGATAAATTACTGCGTGCTGACCTCGAACCTGGGATCCTCCTGTCTCAGCCTCCCAGGTGCTAGGGTTATAGGCATGTACCACCATGCCTGGTTCAGACATTTTTCTAAAATAAAACATCTTAACATAATTTTGTGTCTTGAAAATATTTTTTCTTCTTTCTTTTTAATTGCAAAAATAATAGGATCGTTTTTGAAATGCTAAAAAGCAAAGGAAAGTAATCAGGCAAAATCCACACATGAGCCTTTTTTCAAACACTTCACATCTGCCTCATTTAGCATTCTTTCCTCCTTTTTTTGTGGTACTGAGGATTGAACCTACAGGCATTTTACCTCTGAGCTACACCTCGGTCCTTTTTCACTTTTTATTTTGAAACAGTTTGACTAAGTTGCTGAAAGCCTTGCCAAGTTGTTGAGGCTATCCTCGAACCTGTGGTCCTCCTGTCTCAGTCTCCCAAGTTACCAGGATTACAAGCATGCACCACCATGCCTGGCCTTTATTTCATTTTTAAAAATTATTTTTTAGAGCAGCTTCAGGGTCTCAGCAAAACAGGACAGAAGTTAGTGACCATCTCTGGCTCTACGGCCCCCAAACCTCCCCTATTACCAACCTCAGGTACTTTCCTTAATTTTTACATTTTTTTACAGTGTTTTTTTTTTTTTTTTACCAGGTTTATAATATATTCTACATATGTTTCGTGGATTTCTTCCCTCAGTCATCCTTAAGTCAACACGATTAAGGTCAGAAGTCTGGGAAGGTCATTTCCTGTTGACCTTTCCTCAGAGGCAGGCAGCTCAGTTGGTGTGGAGGGAGGGGTCCCCTGATGACTTGCTCTTTGCATATTTATCATGTGGAGAGTTCCCAGAAAGAGTTGAGAAGAATTTCGGGCCTGGAGAGCTCCTTCCCTGCCCCCACCCTTTTCTTTTTTTCCATCACTTTTTTCTGAATGGCATTTTCGGGAAGAGGGTTTGGGATTCACTTAGCTATTGAGTGCCTGGCCCTCCTCGGGAGCTGGGAGCCGGAAGTGTGGCAGGAGGATTTCCAGAAGAGTCTTGAGTGTTAAGGGAGCACCTACATCAGACGAAAGCTTGGCAGGTAATACTCCTGCGGGCTCCACCGGTTTGCACGGGGTGGAGGTGGGGTTTACAGTGTGGCGGGAGGATTCCCCGGGGGTGGGAAGCCACGCCCACCTTTACAACCTCAGGGCAAGTGTCCTTCTCTTGTGTACCTGCAGACTGTGGCCTCTTTAATGCCCTCAAAGGCCCTGGCCCGTATTGTAGGTGTTGATTAAATCTTAACGAACGCATGAGGTTGAGGGGCCCTCTTGGAGTTTCTGGTAAAAGCACCTTGACCCTTTCAGTCTGAGCTGATCTCACAGCTATTGGACCCCTGTCTGTAAAAGCCTTGCATTTAGAGTCACAATTGGTGGCAAATCTAAATCTCCCTCCCCCCCAGACTGTTTATCTACTTACCTGCCCTTTAGCTTCTAATTCTCTATTTTTCTCAGGCACAGGCCAGGCTACCCTCTGGCACACTCAAAAAGTACTTTACCAACATTCTTGCAAGCCAGGAGCTACAAGATTAAAAAACAAATACCCAGTTCGAGAAGGAGAAATGCTTCTTTGGTACCATGATATCATGCATTAGTGGCTTCTAAATTAAACTTAGCGTGACCTTTCTAGACACCCCGTGATTACCCTTCCTTAGTGTAATTCCGAGTAAATTGCTGGATTGCCTCTCTACCTTTCTAAGTCTTGCTGCTGGCGAGAGAGGTCGCGTTGAAGGCTGTGGGGGACAGGCGGGGCGAAGGGCTCGGGGGACTGGCCGATGGGTGTTCTTCCGCCATCAGTGTTGGTTGGTGGCCTTGGTATGGTACTTCGAGCCAGGTGGAAGTCCAGTGAACATCTGGGTTTTGTGTACCTGAGAGCCACAGGGCAGTGGTTCCAAGACCGCCCTTCTAACGAGATGGATAGGGACGTTTTTGTTCTAGAATGAACAAGTCCAGGAGTCTGGGGCACCCTTGGTGGGTTCCCATGCAGACAGAGAGCTTTGAGTTTTTATTTTCCAATCTCTTGGCTCAAGAGTCTTTTGACTCGTCTTTGATGAAACAACAGGGCGGCACGTCTGTGACCTTCCCTTTGCTGTTTTACCTGCTGGTGGGAATCTGAAGAAACATTATTCGTCTTTTAGAGCACTTGAATTTTTAATACAAAGCGAGCTTCTGTTCTTAGTTGTTTAGAGAATTACACCGCACTATTCATTGCTGCTGTATTTTCTCCCTCTTCTCTGTGATCTGAGTGCACACTGGGAGAGCGTTGGGTCTCTGGGTTGGAGCCTGGGCTGGCGGGCTGAGCGGTTGGCCGGTTAGAATTGTCCAAGGTGACATACTAGAAACCGAGGTTGATTTATTGTGAAATGCAAGTGTTCAAGTGTGCTCTGAGTTTATCTTTTAAAAAAGTACTTTTGGATTGTACCATAATTTGGCATAGTGTACTGATACTAAAGGAAATGAAACTTTTTTTTTTTTAAAAAGAAAACATATCCCTGTTCCCAACGCTGTGGGGGAAAGGCTAAATAAACAGTGAAAGTAAAGTTACATGGGGAAAATTCACCCTACTTGAGAGAATAAACTTTTCCAGCACTTTGGCATCATTAATAACTCTTACTCATTAAAATAAGCCTGGTAGAACCTTAACATGATAATCTCCCATCATTTAGAAAACATCTTTTTAGAGATAAGTCGTGCAGAGACATTTACCCAAATGGCGGCAAACCCTCTTCTGTCTGGGACCTTGCTCTCTTCACGGTAATGCTCTCTGGAGATTGTTCCCTGGTGGTGGTGGTGAGCGACTTGGCTCTGAGTGTGAGAAGAGAGATGCCGTTAAATTATCTGTAGTTTTCATTACCACCAGGATTTAGGTGGCTTTGAATGCCTGGCAGGGATAAACGAGGCTGCAGTGAGTTTCCTTGCCATCGTGTCGTGAGTGAGATCAGTGGTCAAGGGGTCTACGTGTCTTTAACATCCATAGATACCGCCACGCTACCTTCCAGGAGTTTATAACCATTCGTTCATTGGCTTTCCAAACTCTTACATTGTGCTTGATGATAAGTCGGGTCCCTCCCCTCCCCTCGTGATCTCAGGGCGGGGACAGGAGGCGGAACCTTGGAAGCAGAGATATCAGGAGACCCCAGGTGCCCCGAGACATACTTGAGATCTTGAGACTACAGATGTTGCAGGAGAATCGGTATTCCCACGCTCAGTCCCACCCCCCAAAATACCGGTTTAAAAGCAAGATCATTTCCGGCCCGCTGTGTGGGCAACCTAGCAGGCCCATCAGGACTACTCCCAACTCTCCAGGCGGATGGCTCGTTGGTCCCTTCCCCCGACCGCTGACCCTGCCCCGAACCCTGAAGGTGCTGAATTCTTTCAGATTAAAGCAGATTTTTGTTACCTCGGTGGGTGCTTTGGCTCCTCCGTGGTCTCCCCAAACCCCCAGTTCAACCCTTCACTTACATTGTACAAGGGACAGTTTTATATGTTTTACAAATAGCTACTTGTTTAATCCTTGGAAAAGCATGTAAGGGAAAGGTCGTATCATTTTTATAATTTTTGTTTTTTAGTATTGGGGACGGGACATTCTACCTCTTAGCTACACCCCTACTCCTTCTTACTCCATTTTGAAACAGAGTCTCACTAAGTTGCTGAGGCTGGTCTCAAACCTGTGATCCTCCTGTGTCAGCCTTCAAGTACTGGATTATAGGCATGTGCCACCATGCCCAGCTCATTATCCTGTTTTGAGGAGACAAGAAAGACAGCTTAGGTGGTGTGTCTCCTGCCAGTGGTAGTGTTAGGATTTGAACTCAGGCAGTACGGATCCACTGTCAGCCTTTAATAACTGTATATCACTGCCTGTTACCAGCAAGGGCGGTTTGTTCCCAGCAATTTCAGATGCCTTCGCCATTTCTAATACGATCAATCAGATGCCAATTTTTCTTAATGGTCCTTTTCTTTCTTTCTTTCTTTCCTTCCTTCCTTCCTTCCTTTTTTCTTTTTGCAGTACTGGGGATGGAACCCAGGAACAGTCTACCTCTAAGCTACACCTTCAGCCTTATTTTTTATTCTTTATTTTGAAATAGGGTCTCACTGAGTTGCAAAGGGCCTCACTAAGTAGCTGAGGCTGTCCGCAAACTTGCGATCCTCCTGTCTCAGCCTCCCGAATGCTGGGATTACAATCATGCATCATGCTTGGCTATTTTTTTAGGGGAGGAATTACTGGGTATTGAACCCAGGGACATTCAACCTCTGAACTATACTTTTAGCCTTTTTAAATTTTTATTTTGAAGGAGAGTCTCAAGAATTCGGTTTAAAGGCATGCACCACCACACCTGGATCCTTTTTGCTTTTTTAAACTTAAATTTTTTATTCCTAGTTGAGATTGAACGTACTTTTTTGTTTGTTTTTTTGGAAACAGGGTCTCCTAAGCCAGTGCGGCTGGCTTCAAACCTGCGCGATCCTCCTTTCTCCGCCTCCCAAGTGCGGGGATGACAAGCGTGCGCCACCACGCCGGGCAAGATTGGACGTACTTTCAAATGTTGACAGACCATTTATGTTTTCTTGTCTTTCTGTCCCCTGCCCATTTGTATTCTCTGCCCATTTTTTTGTTTGGTTGTAAATTTTTTTTTTGTTGGTTGTAAATATTTTTCTTGTTCAAAGAAATGCTTCCACATTAATATGAATAAAAGTAGCGCTGCGTTGTGTTTATTTAAAATGCTTTCTCCTACTTTATAGTTTGCGTGTGGCACTGAGCTTTGTCAGTTTTTTTCTTTATGGTGTCTAGAAATTAAGTCATGTTTAAAGATATCTTCCACAGGTTTTATTTTTATTCTATTTGATTCTATTTTTGTGGTACTAGGGATTGAGCCCAGAGGCATTCTACTTCTGAGCTCCATCCTCAGCCCTATTTTTTTTTTTAATTTTTCTTTTGAAAAAGGGTCTTACTAGGTTGATGAAAATCTTATTATTTGCCGAGGCTGTCCTTGAACCTGCAATCCTCCTGCCTCGGCTTCCCAGGCACTGGATTACAAGTGTGTACCACCACGCCCGACAGCGCTTCCACAGCTGGAAAGCATTTTTTTTTAAATCTCGCATTTTCTTTTAGAACTTTATGTTTTATTTTAAAATCTATGTCTGCTGAAAGATTGACATAAGGATCTGGCTTTTTCTAGAAACGATGAGTAGTAATGATGTGCAGCTGTACAAGAATGAAACCCTGCTGGTAGATTAATATTTGTCGTCCTGCCCTTGAAGTAGACTCTGCGGTGGCTCCCAGCCGCTGAGCCGGGTCGTGCAGGTAACGTGACTGATTTCCCCTGTTGTCCAGTTTCCTCTGGAGTCAACGATTGTCTTCCTCCAAGTGCTTACCTAATTCTTTTCAAAGCTCTCGCCGGATGTCTAACTGTTCCTCCCGTCTCTTCAGATCCTCCACCCCACTCGGCCCCGGAGGAACGCTGGTCTGGAGGTCTTCTGGGCTTCCCACAGGGCCCGGGTTTCTCCTGGGCGGCGCAGGTCCTGGGCTCCTTTGCTTCTTGCTTCTGAAATCTGTCTCCTGTCTTGGTTTCCCGATTTTCTCCCTCGGCGTGTGGGCCAACAGATATTATGAGACCTTGCGGGCTGCGCAGAAGATCTGGAAACAGGATCGGGAGCCAAAAGGCCATTGAAGAAGTTGTTAAGACATCATGTTCCCTGGCCGCCTGTCACGGGGCAGGTGGGGTTGGCGGCTCTCAACACCTCTCCCAACCAGAGCGCTTCTTGTAGGGAGGGGTGGGTCTTAGTACTATGAGGAGTGCTCAGGACCCAACCAGATTACCCTTTGCCCCACACACGTCGTTGAGTTTTTTTTCAAAACCAGTTTTTTTTTTTTTTTGAAGCAACTTATTTTTCATTTCAAAAGTTTGGCTGATGCGAGGGTTTGGATAAGTGTCCCAAAGTCCCCTGTGTTCAGGGCTTGGTCCCCAGGGTGTCTCAGTTGCAGGAGGTGGAGCCCCGTGGGAGGTCTTTAGGTCATTGCGGGCATGCCCTGCGGAGGGAAAGGCGAGGCCCGGCTCTTTCAGTCTCTGTTTCCAGACTCCAGATCTCCGTGGCTCGCGCGGCCACAAGCTCAGCCGTGATGTGCTGTTGCCAACGCGAAGCCATGGGGCCACCTGACTCTGGACTGGAACGTCCAAAACGGAGCTAAGCAGATTTTTTTCTCTTTCTTTATAAGCTAATTCTTTCAGGTATTTTGTTACACTAAGGGGGAACTAATACATTAGATTTTTCTATTATTCATTGCTAATTTTTCCAAATAACTTAAAGACGTCAATTTTCTCCCTACTAATTTTTACGGAACTTTAAACCACACATAATCATTCATCCTTTCCCCCCAGAGCACCACTTTCTAAGCATCCCTGTCTACCTTGTATCTGAATGGCATGTACTCTCCGTCTAGTATCCAGCTGTCCTCCAGAGACTCTTACTCTTCCCCTTCTTGGACCCACTCTTTCCTGGATTTCTCGTCATCTAACGTCCTGGCTTACTGCATTGTTTAGATAGAAGACATATTCTAGTAGCTCCCTCAGAAAGGTAAAGGGTGACTACATGTCTCTTAATCTTTTATATATAATAATAATATCTTTATTGTATGCTTATATTTACTTGATATTACCATCTTCAGGATTAAAAATAGAAACTATTATTCTTGAAAAAAACTTTGCTTTGGTGCTGGGTTGAACCCAGGACCATTCTATCTCATAGCTACATCTCCAGGTCTATTATTATTTTTAAAATTTTGAAACAAGTTCTCATTAAGTTGCGGAGGGCCTCACTAAGTAGTAGGCTGGCTGTGAACCTGCGATACTCCTGTCTCAGCCTCTGGAGTACTGGAATTTTAAGTGTGCACCACCACACTTAATTATTTTAAAAAATATTTTCTGAGCTGGGTGTGGTGGTGCACACTTATAATCCCAGTACTTGGGAGGCTGAGACAGGAGGATTGCAGGTTTCAAGTCAGCCTTGACAATTTAGTGAGGCTCTCAGCAATTTAGCAAGACTGTTTCAAAACAAAAAATATAAATAAAAATAGGAGAGCCAGGGTTGGTGGCGCACACTTGTAATCTCAGTACTTTGGAGGCTGAGACGGGAGGATTGTAGGTTTGTGGCCAGCCTCAGCTCTTAGTGAGGCCCTCTGCAATCTAATGAGACCCTGTTTCGAAATAAACAATAAAAATAGGGCTGGGGGTGTAGCTCAGAGGTAGAATGCCTTTCGGTTCAATCCCCAGTACTGAAGAAACAAGACAAGGAGTAAGGACCTAAAAATCAGATTTGAATCTTGGTGCATGAGATGGGCTGGTAGCAGCAACTGGTCTGTCAGAGGAAACTCTCTGGTGTCAGTGTGTGTGTCTTTGACATCTTCCTAGAGTAACTCAGCAGGCCTGCCTAGGATGAGCCTGGGTCAGCGAGGAATGTTCTGGAAGCAGGATCGAGGAGGCGCCCGTGGGCCCAGTGGTGTGTGGTGCAGATGCTCTTCCTAAATCCAGCCCTGCCTTGCGGGTGTCAGCCCTGGATCACACCCTCTCTCCCTGCGCCTGTTTGAGCTTCTGACCTCCCTGGTTCACCTTGCATAAGAAATCTCTCCTTGAGGGTGTGGGGGGGCTGACTGCACTCCATTCCACGGCACCCCCCCCTTCATCCTGAACCTCTTGGGCTCAGGGGCAGGGCCGGTCTATGGGCTGGAGACCCTCTGAGCATCACGACCATACAAACCCACAGTGGCTTCTCTCCACCAGCCAAGACCCAGCGGCCTGCCTTGTCTGCTCTGGTCTGCTGCCGGGCCGCCTTCTCTCCTTTACAAAACATGTCCACTGTCGTTTGAGTAGGTGTTTTGGTGAGGGAGCCGATACAGGGAAGAGGTTAATCTGCCACATTCAACCGGAAGAACATTTTCTTTTCCCAAGGTATAAAAGGATTTGAAATGTTACCGTAAAAGCAGTAAGAATATCAGCCTAAATTATTTTTAAAATTATGCAAATTCTCCAGATGTTTGTAGATCAGTTTAAGAGGATTTATGTGATTTGCTCCACCCCATCCCCCACGAGACGGCCTTGGGAGGAGCGAGTCCGTGTGAATGGGATGTTTGGGTCTGCCATTCACATATGCTCCCCCGCCCCGCCCCGTGTGGATCTGCAGGTGTTCACATTTTTTTTATCTCATTTTTCTCCCTATCATACAGAAAATCAAATTCAGCCCGAGAGGTTCTTTTTTGTTAATCTCTTGACTACAGCTGTTTCTACTCACCCTGTGGGTGTTTGCCAACCTCACATCCGCCAAGCATTTTCTTCTGCATGAAACAAAGAAAAAATGTCCTGCACCACTCAGGAAATCTTGCCGGGCTTCTCCTGCATTTCGCTGCGGCTTGGGGAAAAAATAGGAGCCTTCTAGTTCTAATTAGCCAGGTTCACCACAAAGGAGACTTGAGTAGGAAACCTGCAGGCACTGTGGTGTGGTGACTGACTCTACCTCCGCTGCCTAGGGAGGTCTCAGTGACCTTGGGCACCCGGACCTGGGAGAAAGGAGAAACTGGACGGATGAACAAGGTTCTGAAAATAGGGTGTCAGGAGTGTTGGCATGAAGAACCAGTTGGATCAGACGGCACCTCTGCGCAGGTCTGTGTCCAGCTTGGTTTCTGGTCTCCTGAACCCCTCGGAGTTTCCTCCTGACCTGACTTCAAGGTTGTAGCCAAAAGAACAAGAACTCCACAACTGTCTCTAGCAGAGCATCTTGAAAATGCCCACCTGCATTTGGCCTACAGAGACACAGGAAAGTTACCTGTCAGCCCTTCGCCTGCCTGCTTCCGGTTTCTTTTAGGCTTGGGCAAGTGCGAAGGTTTCCATGTGCCTTTTTTGGGAGGTGGAAGGCGGGAGGGAGAAGGAAGTGGGCTCATCACCTGCTTTTCAAAGCTGTGCTGACTTTCACGTTTCTTTGTCCAGGGTTTTGCCAGGCCCCTGACATGCATTTAAAGAAAAAAGGAATCCTTCTCCTTGAAGATCTTTGCAAATTAGTTGGGATGGGGGGGTCTTAGGCCCAGGGAGAGTGTGGGATAATATAGCACATTTCTGAGAGCTGGGAAGAGAGATGACAGAGCCACGCCATTGTATATCGCTGGCAGCTGCCCAGCAGCCCAGGCAGACGGGCAGATTGTGCCAAAAAGATGCATTCACTGGGCTGCCTCATCACATTCTGAAAAATGTGCCGCAGATGAGTGGGAAAAGATCCATTCATGTTGCTTCATAAGTAAAAGTAGCGAAGGGTGTCTGTCATGCTCCAGCTCTGGATTTGCACACCCCAAAGCAAACCTAATTCGCTAACTCAGCTTGGTACCCGGCCCCTCTCGGGCTGCGTCGCCAGAGCGCGCTTCGGCCCCTGCGCAGCTTTCAGCCAGGAAATCTCAGGTTTAATTAGGTCATTTGTTCTTGAGAGCTCTGTTCTTGCGGAGCAGGGGAGGAATTTTTATGGGCAGTTGGCACGCTTGAAAAGTCAACAGCAAAATTGTTGCTTTGCTCACTTACGTTTCAGGTGGCACTTAGGGAAATTCTTTGGGAGGAATGTTGTATAATTTCAGGGTCTCAAATGCACCTGGGCGAGGTTACTACAGGTTTTGTTTTTCATTTACTCGAGGTTTTTGCCCTGCAACCTGGAGGCTCTGGATCCTAAGAGGTTTGTGAACTGTAGTGTAGGCCTGGTGGGTATTTTTAGGATTTCAGAAGGCCTAACTGGAAACCTGTCGTCATGGGGCTGGGGGTGGGGAGGCTGCTTCAGCGTGTCCCTGCCAATTAAGGAGAGCATCAGAGCCTTTGGGTTTGCCTGATTTTTCTTACCCTGGTATGGTAACACATAGTCTCACGCTGAGCAGAAGGACGTATTGACCGGTGCATGTGCCTTTAATGAATAAAGGAGCCGAGGGGGGAGGGGACAGAGCAGGTGGATGCAAAGTACATTATGAGTGTGTATGGGAATGTTACAGAGGAACACATTTCATACAAAATAATTGCATGCATCAATTAATATGCATTAATAATTATAACTTAGAGAGCTCGGGCTACAGTACTACTGTTGCTTAACTACAGCTTGGCTTGGCTGGTGTATTCTCTCTCTCTCTCTCTCTCTCTCTCTTTTTTTTTTTTAGTACTGGGGATTGAGTCTGGGGGTATTTTTACCTTTGAGCTATATCCCTAGCCCTTGTTATTTTTTATTTTGAAGTGGTGTCTTGCTAAGTTCCTGAGGCTGGCCTCAAACCTGCAATCCTGTCCTAGTCTCCCAAGTACTGGGGTTACAGGGCACACCACCATGCCCGGCGGTGCGTTCTTTTGCACAGGGGCTGGGGCTGGGGCTTGCAGTGGTGGGGACCGGTGACAGGAACCCCGATCCACACAGAACATAGCTCCAGTACCCGTGATCCTACCTGAAGGCCAGCTGCCTGTGCTCATGCCCACCACTTGGCCATGTTAGGTGGCGGTGGCACTGACGGCGGCTGCCCTCAGCCCCGTTCACAGCTAGTCACGCCCGGCCGAGGGTCCAGATCCAGCCACTTTGTGACCTTGGAGTGTGCTGATGGGAAGGATTCTCTCCTGTAGAGTCCCTGACCCTGGGGCCTTCTTTCTTTCCACCTCCAGAGTGTGCGCTTCACATGTTTAAAATGCACTGAGGGCAGCTGGGCATGGTGGGCAATGCTCGTAAACCCCGCGTTTAGGAGGGTGAGACAGGAGGATCACACAGGTTCGAGGCCAGCCTCAGCTATTGAGTGAGGCTCTCAGCAACTTAGTGAGACCCTGTTTCCAAGTAAAGTATAAAATAGTTCTGGGAGTGTAGCCTGGAGGTAGAAAAGCCCCTGGTTTTCACCCCCAGTGCCACCAATAAATAAATCAAAAATAAAATAAAGTGCACCGAGGAAAGACTGGAAGTTGACCTAGACGTCAGCTGTTTGGTTTATACGCTGGAAACTCAAGTACCAGATTTAGCAGTGCTGTGCAGTGGTAGCCTGTTAGCTTAGTTTTGCAAGTGATCAGATATGATGAGGCTAATTCCATTTATATTTAGAATGGAATTATATATGTGTATGCATGTGTATATATGTATATGTATATGTATATACACAGGCATATATTCTTGCTTATCTCTCCATCTTTATATTATGAATATTATGCTGTTAGCAAAGGTCAGAGACCTGCAGCACCTCTGGAGTTCCCGCCCGGGCATGCAGCCGCTGAGAAAGTCCAGAGCGGGCTGCGAGGAGAACCCGGCGCAGGACTCGGCCCCTGTGCTGTGTGCGCCTTCACGTCTTCTCTGACTTCTTTTGTTCAGATTCCACATGTTTTTGGAGGGCTCTGTAAGTGAGTGAAGTAGCTCATTGTCAGAATTGACAAAAACTGAGGCGTTCAGGGGAAGGGCCAGTAAGTCACTGCACCCAGCACTGTCTTTTATCGTTGGCAAGGACAATTCTTAGAGAAAGCTGTGTGTGGAACGCCGGAGTCGGCGGCTAAGTTTTATGGGGCAGTTGACTGTCGCCCTGTCTACTGTGAAGTCACCATTTTCCCTAGTTGAATAATGATACACGACGCTGTGATAACACAAGCTGGAAGTCAGGCACCATTTACATACTGATTTTATTTCACTTTATTGTGGCACTGGGAATTGAACCCAGGGTCATTCTACCTCGGAGCTACACCCTCAGGCCTATTTTATTTCTTATTTTGAAACAGGCTCTCGCTAGGTTGCCGAGGGTCTCACAAAATGGCTAAGTCTGTCCTAGAAGCTGAGATTTTCCTGTCTCAGCCTCCCAAGTAGTGAGATTACGGGCGTGCGCGTAATTGTGGAAATCATGCCTGGCTTGTTTTCATGACTGTTGACAACCTTCGATACCGTATATAAGAGGAATCAAACAGTATTTGTCCTGTTGGGTCTGTGTACTTAGAATAATAACTACAAGATCCATCGGGAAACAGCGTGCTGTAGAAATTGCTTCCCTTTGGAGGCTGGTGGCCTTCGTTGTGTATGAGACGCCACGTCACATTTCTCCGTTGACGAACGCGGGTGGCTTCCACCTTTGGCCCGAAGCTGCCTTGAGCTGGGTGCAGATCAGATTGCAGACCCGGCTCGCAGTTCTTAAGGGTGTCCACCCGGAAGCGGGCTTGCCAGGGCTCTGTCCTGTCTGTAATCCTCCTCAGCTGGCTGCGGCTCCTCAGTTGCTAAGCAGACTTAAATCTTCCCCATCTTATAAAACGAAAGCAAAATAGGAAATGCTTTCCCAGCCCTTTCTCTCTGTTGACCTCCCTTCCCACCCTCAGATGGATTCTTTGAGCGTCGTCTTAGTTGGCAGCTTGGCTTCCTCATATAATACACATTTCCCAGAGGGTTCCTACGAGGCTTCTTTTGGGATCATCCCACTGCTGTAGTATGCTGGTGACGGGAAACCTAAATCTCATACACTTTTTAAAAGTGTGCCATATTTTATTTATTTATTTATTTATTCATTTATTTTGTGGTGCTGGGGATTGGACTCAGAGACATCATTCTACCTCTGAGCTACACCCCCAGCCCTATTTTTTTTTTTTTTTTTTTTTTTTTGCGGGTCTGGGGATGGAACCCAGGGGCATTCGACCTCCGAACTACACCCCCTGCCCTATTTTTTTATTCTTTATTTTGAAACTGGGTCTCACTGAGTTGCAGAGGGCCTCACTAAGTAGCTGAGGCTGTCCGCGAACCGCGATCCTCTGGTCTCAGCCTCCTGAATGCTGGGATTACAAGCGTGCGCCACCACGCCCGGCCCCAGCCCTATTTTTTATTCTTTATTTTGAAACAAGGTCTCACTGAGTTGCAAAGGGCCTCACTAAGTAGCTGAGGCTGTCTAAGAACCCGGATCCTCTTGCCTCTTGTCTCAGCCTCCCACATGCTGGGATTACAAGCATGTACTACCATGCTCAGCTAAAAAGTATGCTTTAAAGGAATACATGCTGGGCATGATGGTGCATGCCTGTAATCCTGGTACTTTGGAGGCTGAGACAGGAGGGTGGAAGGTTCTAGACCAGTGTGTGGTAATTTAGTGAGACCCTGTTTCAGAATAGTAAATAAAAGGGCTTGGGGGTATGTAGCTCAGGGGGAGAATGCTCCTAGGTTTAGTTTCTAGTACCACCAGTGCAACAAGAGAATAGTACATGTTCAGTACAGAAAACGAGGACAAAGAAAAAAATTAAGACATCTTTAATCCTCTCCCTTCTCCAAAGATAACCATTAATAACAGTTGGGTGTGTAAGCTTTCTGGTATTGTTTTCATCTAGTCTTTATTAAAAATCTGCCCCATCAGAGGGCACATAATTTTGTAGCCTATTTTCTCTCTCTCTCTTTTGAGTCAAGGTCTTGCTCTGTTACCCAGGATCATCTGGGCTCATCAACCCTCTGGCCTCACCCTGCTGAATAGCTGAGACTGCAGGCACAAGCTACCATGCCTTGGCTATTTTTTTTTAAATAGAAGTAACACATGTACATATCTTAAAAACTTTTAAATATTTACTTTATAAAGAAAATCAAGCCAGGCGTGGTGGCACATGCTTGCAACCCCAGCATTTGGGAAGCGGAGACAAGAGGATCCCGAGTTGTGTCTGCCTCAGCTACTTAGTGAGACATTCTCCAACTTAGTGAGTCTCTGTTTCAAAATAAAAAATAAAAAGTTGGGCTGGGGGTGTAGCTTGGAGGTAGAATCCCCAGTACCACAAGAAAATAAAAGAAAGAAAGAAAGAAAGAAAGAAAGAAAGAAAGAAAGAAAGAAAGAAAGAAAAAAGAAAACCAACTGTGCCCTGTCTCCATACATCAATTCTTCATACTTAAGACAATCATTTTCAAATACTTTACTCTCTTCTTGTGTTTATCTTCAAGGTGTGTGAGTGTGTGTGTGTGTGTGTGTGTGTGTTTCTAGGGATTGAACCTAGGGGTACTCTATCTCTGATCTACACCCCTGCCCTAGTTTTTTGTTTTTTTAAACAGGGTCTTGCTAAGCTGCTGAGAATCTCAGTAAGTTGCTGAGGCTGATATTGAGCCTGTGATCCTCCTGTCTCAGCCTCCCAACAACTAGGGTTGCAGTTGTGTGCCATCATGCCTGACTTATCTTCAAGTTTTAAAACAACTTGTTTATATGTTTTGATTTGTGTGTGTGTGTGTGTGTGTGTGTGTGTGTGTGTGTTACTAGAGATTGAACTCAGATATATTCTACCTCCAAGCTACAGAGCTACACCCCCAGCCCTATTTTTTTTTTTTTTTTTTTTTTTTTTGGGGAAACAGGGCCTCACTAAGTTGCTGAGGCTGACTGAGAACCCGTGATCCTCCTGTCTCAGCCTCCCAAATACTGGGATTATGGGCATGTGCCCAGGCCTGGCTTCTCAGCTCAGCTGGATTCCATTCTTAATCATATGTACCAAACAGTGGTCCATGTGACTTCTCCACATTTAGGCTTTACCTTGCACTTACTGAGCTGGAATGGAGGGTTAACTCGCTGGCAGTGACGGCTCTTCTGGACACTGCTGCTGTGTGGTGAGGGAAAAACCTTGTAGGTCTCTGAACACTAGAGCACTCTACCTGGAAAGACTAAGAGGAGTATATTTAAATATAAAGAATAGGCCGGGTGTGGTGGCGCACACTTGTAATCCCCGCGCTCGGGAGGCTGAGACAGGAGGATTGCGCAGGTTCGAAGCCAGCCTCAGCTGCTTTAAGAGACCCTGTCTCCAAATAAAACGTAAAATAGGTCTGGGATTATAGCCCGGAGGTAGAAGGGTTCCATTCCCAGTACCACCACCAAAAAAAAAAAAAAAAAAAAAAAAAAAAAAAAAAAAAATATATATATATATATATATATATATATATATATATATAGAATAGACCCGAGCGTGGTGGCGCACACTTGTAATCCCAGCATTTGGGAGGCTGAGACTGGAGGATTGTGGTTTGCAGACAGCCTCAGCTAAATGATCCCATTTCAAAATAAAGAATAAAAAATAGGGTTGGGGGTGTAGCTAGGAAGTATAATGCCCCTGGGTTCCATCCCCAGTGCCAATAAATACATAAATACATAAATATATAAATACAGAAATACATAAATAAACTGACAGTGATTACCTCTGTTCTCTTAGGGAGGGGATTCCACATTTCTTTTCCTTCACCTGTGTGACTTACTCCCCCTTTCCTGTTGGGCGCTTTCCTGAGATGGCTGGTTCTCTGGTTGTTTGTGTTTAGTTGAGATGCTCTTACACGAGAGCTGACGGGCATCCGTGTGAGCTTGCACACCACAAAGATTATATTTATGTTGAAACTCATCTTTTTCCCGGGGGAGGGGCCCCCAATGCTGTTGCTCATAGGTCTTTTCTGTTGAGTTGTTTCCACAGAGAAGACTTTCTTGATGTTCTGCTGTGAGGTGTGAGCTGGAGAAGTGGTCCAGGAAGGGGAAGCCTCACAAATTGAGGTGCAACCTTTGACTTAGACCTCCCTCCCCGGTTTCAGTTCAGTGTTGTCATGGTTAGATTTAGCATGTCCCCGAAGAGCTCATGTATTAACGTCCGGAACTGATGTCGTTACGTTGTGAGGCTGTAATTTCATCCGTGTGTAAAGCCATTGTAATAGATTTGCTGGGGGGTAACCTAGGCAGGCGGTGTGAGGAGGTGGGCCCTGCAGGTGTGGCCGGAGGGCTTTTGTCTTGAGTCCCCTGCTTGCTTGCGCTCCTGCTTCTGGCCTCCATGATGTGAGCAGAGCCTTGCTCTTTCCCTCTCTCTCTGCTTTCTGCCACTGTGCCCCGACATCTGCAGACCCGGCCTCACAAGGACTGAACCCTGAATCTCCCAAAACTGTGAACACAGAAATCTCCCTCCAAGTTACACGGTCGGTTGTTTTGGATTATATCAGTGAGTTGACTGAGACAAGGTTTTATTTCAGTCTTTGCTTGTTCTCTGCCCCCTGGAGTATAGGTGCTCTGCATAAGAGAAAGGTCCTGCTTCTGCCAGGCCAGGGAAAGGGTATGTGCCCGGCTGCACGGGGCAGGGGAGTTTTTCAGATTTTCACTGGCCCTGCTGTGTGCAGCTCCTGCTGTTTTCATTCCCTTCTGAAGCCTGCAGTTCCTCAGCCTTCCAGAGCGCCCTTGGCGGTGGCCTGCAGCTTCGTCCTCTCCCTCTGTCAGCTCTCTTCTGGGTCAGTAAACTTTCTTCAGTTCCCTTTCTTCTAAAATATTTTTGATGTTTTTATTTTCTACTGTCTCTTTCTTCTGACCCCTTTTATGGACGCTGCCTTTCAAATTGAGTGATTATCATTCTGGTGGGGTTTGGGAAGGACCTAAAGCTGGGCACCCGAGGACAGCCTGTTAAATTGGAGGAGGGCTGTTAGTGGTTCCTCCCTGGGCATTTTCCTGTGACACTCGGTAGTCCCCCTCAATCACACTTAACTGCACGCAGGGTGATCAGTGTATGGCTTCTAACTACTTCGTAAGACTCTTGACACATCTTTGCAGCTTGTGTTTTGGTTTTTTTTTTTTTTTTTTTTTGGTGGTACTGGGGTTCCTGGAAGTCCTTCTACCTCTGGGCTACACTCCCAGACCTATTTTTACATTTTTATTTGGAAACAGGGTCTCCTAAGCCAGCGCGGCTGGCTTCCAACCTGCGTGATCCTCCTGTCTCTGCCACCACGCCCGGCCTTGCAGCTTGCGTTTTGAAAGAGTTATACCAGCCTCTGGGTCCACTAGACATGAAGTGAAGCCATTTCACGGCAGATAACGCTGCTCTCTGCCAGCACAGGCAAGGACATGCCTACCAAATGGGGCGGCAATTATTGGGGTGAACCAAATTAACTTGAGTAATCCTGTCAGCCCACATGCTTTGAAGCTTGGCTTTCTAACTGGGTGACCTTGAGCAAACTATTTTTTTAGCAAATTTTTTTTTTGGTAGCAGTACTTGGGATTGAACCCAGGGATGTTCTACCTCCGAGCTACACCTTCAGACCCTTTTAAACTGTGAAATAGGGTCTCACTAAGTTGCTGAGGCTGGCCTCAAACCTGTGATCCTCCTGTCTCAGCCTCCTGAGCACTGGGATTATAGGTATGTACCACGGTGCCTGGCTGTGAATAATCCTAAATTTAGATTTTGCTTTGCTCTCAAGAATGGAGAACAAAATCAATAAGATCATTTTCTTAGGTACTGATCATAAAGAAAATTTTTTGTTGTTGTTGCTAAAACTAATTATTTAGGGAAAAATGTTACCTTCTCATGATCAGAAAAACTCAAAACAATGAAAAAAGAGAAAGCACAAACTCACCCCAAATCTCATCATTTTTAGAAAAGTAACATTTGTTAACATTTTGTGAACTCCATCTGGAACTTGCCACAGGCAAAGTCAGAAAGATGGATGGGACCTTTATTGTAGATATAATTTTACTTAAAGGTATAAAATAAAATTGGTTGAGGTAAAGAAAAGAAAACCAGCCGGGCGTGGTGGTGCTGGCTTGTAATCCCTGCGCTTGGGAGGTGGAGAAAGGAGGATTGTGCTGGTTTGAAGCCAGCCGCGCTGGCTTAAGAGACCCTGTTTCCAAATTAAAGTATAAAATAGGTCTGGGAGTGTAGCCCGGAGGTAGAAGGGCTTCCAGGAACCCCAGTACCACCACCACAAAAAAAAAAAAAAAAAAACCCAAAGAGAAACTGAGTTTCTGACTTCACCAAAGAGATTAGGGGTGTCTTTTACAAACAAAGTTATAAGAAAAGATGATAAATTTTAAGAGATTAGAATAGTTTCTTATAAACTTCATGTTTCAATTGACACATACTGACTTTGTTTTTTGAAAGCCAAGAAAATTAGCATTGACCTCTTCCCCCCACCTCCAAAGATTTATCAGTTAATTACCAATTTCACAATATGAAGGGTTGTAGCAGTTATGTTCTGTGTGTGTGTGTGTGTGTGTGTGTGCGTGTGCGTGTGCGTGGTACTGGGAGTGGAACCGGGTGGGGGGGGTTCTACCTCCGGGCTACACTCCCAGCCCTATTTTCTATTTTATTTGGAAACAGGGTCTCACTGAGTTGCCGAGAGCCTCACTCAGTAGCTGAGGCTGGCTTCGAACCCGTGCGGTCCTCCTGTCTCCGCCTCCCAAGCGCGGGGATGACAAGCGTGCCCACCACGCCCGGCTTATATTCTATTCTAATACCACGCTTCAATCGCTCTTTTACTTAGTCCTGTCTGGCGATGGATCCAGAGTTTGTGACTAGTCTTTTTGTTACGGTTTTGCCATTCCTGAGTTCTAATTTCAGGCTGTTCTTGGTTGGAAGGATTTCATGGTTGGTTTCTAAGGAGCCCTGATGGCCCTGTCTCCTGCGGGCTCTCAGCTCCTTCGCCCTGCCTGTCTCTCTGTGTTTGAGGACTTTGTGTCTGAGCACTGTGGTCTCGGGACACGCTTTCTCGTCCTCTCTGTTCTGTTTCGGCCTCTGATATTTCTGGACGAGAAGGTTGAAGGGCAGGTTAGTGTTCTCCTCTCTTGCACACAGTTAACTTTTCCCGTAGGATGTGCCCTACAACCGGTCCATCTCTGTGAAGTGTAGACCTTTTTAGTGCATCTGGGCACTGGCTGTTCTATGTCACTTTCTGGGGACTTTTTGGATGATGATATCTGTAATTCTAGTTTATCTTTGTATCTGAAAGTTTTATGATCTTTTAAGCCAGGCATGATGGTGCATCTGTTCTCCCAGGACAGGGGAGGCCGAGACAGGAGGATTGCAGGTTCGAGGTTAGCCTCAACAACTTAGTGAGACGTTCAGCAGCTTGGCGAAATTCTGTTCCCAAATAAAAAACAAAATAAGGACGGAGTATAGCTCAGAGAGAGAATGTCTCTCAGTTCAATCCCTAGCTCCCAAATAACAAAGAACTAAGACATTTTAATAACTTGGAATATATTTTGAGTAGTGTTTACTTTGTAGGAACTGTAGTTACTGTGTTCTTTTTGGGGTGTGCGTGTGTGTGTGTGTGTGTGTGTGTGTGTGTGTGTGTGTGTGTGGTACTGGGGATTGAGCCAGGGGAATTCGACCTCTTAGTTACACCCCAGCCCTTTTTAATTTTTTGTTTTGAAAGAGAGTCTCACTAAGTTGCTGAGAGCCTTACTAACTGGCTGAGGCTGGCCTTGAACCTGTGATCCTCCTCTCTCAGCCTCCCAAGAACTGGGATTACAAGTGTGGCACTCTGCCTGGATTGCTATGTTCTTTATCTCCTTTGTCTTCTAAATCCAGTACCTGGCTGGGGCGCGGTGGCGCGCGCTTGTCATAGCTTGTCATCCCCGCGCTTGGGAGGCTGAGACAGGAGGATCGCCCAGGTTCGAAGCCAGCCTCGGATTCTCAGTGAGGCTCCCAGCAACTGAGTGAGACCCTGTTTCAAAATGAATAAAAAATAGGCCCTGGATTCTGTCCCCACCCCCAAAACAAGTCCAGCACCTGTTCTTATGTTCATTTATGCTCTGTTGTTCCTCTTTATTAACTTTGAACACATTTCTCAAATTTGTTTTCCATGGCCTTTCTTTTACAGGCACTTTCAAGGTTTTTTTGTTAATAGTTACGTGACTTTCATTCTGTAATTTCTTTTTTGGTCCATTTCTTTCTTCAGCGCTGTCCATCCATCTTAGACTAGTAATGATCAATTCTTTGGGATCTCGTGTCTCATCTATGAGTCTCTTCCCTCTTTTGGAGAGACAAGTGTGTGTGTGTGTGTGTGTGTGTGTGTGTGTGTGTGCTTGAGGTGCCAAGCCAGGGGTGTTCTGAGCTACACTCCCAGCCCTATTTTATATTTTTTGAAACAGAGTTTCAGGATGCTGAGAGTATCACTACATTGCCGAGGCTGTCCTTGAACCTTTAATCCTCCTGTCCAAGTCTCCAGTTCTCCAGTGTGCCACCACACCCAGCTTCTTGTTAAAAGGCTATTTTCTTTCTTTCTCTCTCTCTCTCTCTCTCTCTCTCTCTCTCTCTCTCTCTCTCTCTCTCTCTCTCTCTCTCTGTACTTGGGATTGGGATTGAGCCCAGGGGCATTCTACCTCTGAGCTCCACCCCAGCCCTTTTTATTTTTTTATTTTGAAACAGTTTGCTGGCCTCAAACCTGCAGTCCTCCTGTCTCAGCCTCTCAGGTGCTGGGATTACAGGTGTGTGCCACCCTGCTCGGCTCTGTTCTATCTTTTACCTTGAGGATAAGCTTCTTCCAGTATTTAACTCTCAGGAGGCGGATGTGTCTCACTCATGGCAAATCCTCTTAGGCCCAGGTCATCTTACCCCTCCAGGAACAGAGCAGATGCAGCGGACGTTCCTGGAGCCCATTTCTTCCCCTTCCGTAGACTGGTCCAGGCCGAGTCCTAGAAATGAAAAATGGCATCCGTGTGGTTCGTCCTTCAGTTCTACCTTTCCAGCATCCTGGCAGGTTGTAACTTTATTTCTTTATTATTTATTTATTTATTTTATGTGGATCATATTGAAAATGGCATACATTCATTCAGACTGTGCTTGGTGTCCTCTCCCACCCCTCAGTTCCCCTTCACCCCCTCTGTAACTTTTTTTTTTATTGGTGGTACTGGGGCTCCTGGAAACCCTTCTACTTCCGGGTTACACTCCCAGGTATATATACATATATATATATATATATATATATATATTTTTTTTTTTTTTTTTAATTTGGAAACAGGGTCTCTTAAGCCAGCGCGGCTGGCTTCAAACCTGCGTGATCCTCCTGTCTCTGCCTC
The DNA here is from genome assembly GCF_963383645.1 of Muscardinus avellanarius. Taxonomy (NCBI): domain Eukaryota; kingdom Metazoa; phylum Chordata; class Mammalia; order Rodentia; family Gliridae; genus Muscardinus; species Muscardinus avellanarius. The sequence goes on from NC_137787.1 coordinate 189,436,970, forward strand.
CCAAGCCCGGGGATGACAAGCGTGCCCACCACGCCCAGCCCCTCTGTAACTTTTAAACTAAGTGAGAAGAGAAGACGTGGCAGGTGCAAAGGCCCAGCACATTAGTATCATTTGCAAGTCATAATGCCACAAAAAGGGTAGAGGAGAATGTTTGATGGGAATTGTTCAAACTATGCTAAAATTTTGATGCATTTCATAAAACTTAATGAGTGGCATGGTCCTGTTTTTGCTTTTTATTTTTGTTTTTGTTTTTGCTTTTTAAAAAAGCTATGACTGCACATTGAAAAATACTTGGAGGGAAAAAAATCAACAAATGTTATTTCCCTGATGGCTTAGCTCTCCGTGCTCTTCTCTGTGGTCACTGTGTCCTTTAGGTATATGGAAAGAAACAGTCACAAAACTTAAGCTCACAGAAAGACATACTCTCTGCCCGGGAAAGGAGACAATGAAATCATCTTTTAAATCCAGATTTAAAAAATATATAAGCTGTGAAAAGTTTTATGGCATTACCTTAAAAAATAAAGTACAGGCGGGCGTGGTGGCGCACGCTTGTAATCCCCGCGCTTGGGAGGCTGAGGCAGGAGGATCGCGCAGGTTCGAAACCAGCCTCAGCTACTTAGTGAGGCTCTCAGCAACTTAGTGAGACCCTGTTTCCAAATAAAGGATAAAATAGGTCTGGGAGTGTAGCCCGGAGGTGGAAAGCCTCTGGGTTCCACCCCCAGTACCAACACAAAAATATACATACATACATACACACATACATACATACATACATACAGCATAGCATTACTCTGGAGCCAGCAATCCACTTTGAGTTATATGCTCAAAAGTAAAGGCTGGATATGAAGGGACAGTTGTCAGCAGCGGTGTCTGCGTCCTTTAGGGTCACTCAGTGGTATCATGGCCTAAGAATTGGTGAGAAACTGCCCTTTTCTAAAGGTCGCTCGAGTCCCCCGCCCACTGTGCTTCTGAGAGCGGAGCTGGCTCACTCTCGTGTTTGGGGCTAATACTGATGGTAACCACAAGGCCCAGAACTTTTCTTTTGTGCTGAGGGTGGAACCCAGGGTACGTTGAACCACACCCCCAGCTCCAAGCTCTGGATTATTTTAAATTTTATCGATGAGCTCCATTACGTGGGGGAGAAGAACCAAGTTTAATAACCAGCTGCCTTGAAAAACCAAAACTAAACTCTGACTCTCCAATTTCCATGTCTTCCCCGTTTGCCAGTTTCCATGGTGTAAGCACTGGAGCTGTGGCCAGTGTTAGACACCAACTTGACATCATTCAGCACAAAATCAGGAAGGTTTGCAAGAGTACCTTCTCATGTAGTATTGTCACCTCACGATGCCAGAGCCCAAGAAATAAATAGTAACCTCAAGGTCATAGTTAATAGTACCATCGTGACATAATCAGGAAATGGCGGTATTTGAATATTCATTACTTTTGCCTTAAATAATCGACTCATATCTTGATATGATTTATGTTTTGCCTTTATGTAACAGCTGGCTCGTAAACATTCCTGACCCTCTCACGCTGGCCCTCACGAGCCGGTGTCTCCGGCTGCCGCGCACCCTGGAGGGAGACCTCACTGCCCTGTACAGAGAGGTCAAGAAGCGAGTAGAGATGGCGCGTCGGCCCGGGGCCGCCGTGGTGCAGCCACGCAGCACGGGGTCCACGCGCGGCTCCTCTCTAGAGCGTTGCCGTGGGCAAAACTTCTTCTGGTTTCAAGTCCCACGAGTTCGGAAGACCTAGGAAATGGTCAGGACTCTGCTCGTAGACACCGCCGTGGCACTGGAGCGGGTGTGGCACCTTCCTCGTGGGTGCCACGCGTGGACGGCAGCACGGCAGGATGGCTGCATGGAGTCCCGGATGATTCCGATTCTCAGGCATTCTGCCGTCTTGTTTTTATGTCATGGTCTGTATGTTTATATCATAGAATTCACCATTTAACCTTTTTCTTTTTAAAGTCTTGTGCTAGCGATCAAACCTCAGGCCTCGTGGGTGCTAGCTAAGCACTCTACCGCGGAGCCGCATCGCCAGCCCCTTAGCCGTTTTTAAGTGTACCCATCAATGACGTCTAGAACATTCACATTGTAAAACTGTCACCACCATCGTCTCCAGAATTTTCCCATTGTCCGTACCAGAAATTCTGTTCCCCGTTAGCACCGACGGCCCACCCTCTCCTTCCCCAGCCCCGCACCCATCATTCTACTGTCTCTGACTTTGCCCGTCCTACATAGACACACAAGAGGAACAACCACACCATATTTGTCCTTCTGTGGCCATCTTGTTTGACTTAACATAGCGACTTTATAGTTTCTCCATGTCGTAGGGCATGCCCATATTTTCTATTTTTTTTTAAACTGGGATTGATTGATCCCAGGGGCTTGCAACTCCGAGCCACAACCCCAGCCCTTTTTATGTTATTTTGAAACAGGGTCTTGCTGAGGCTGTCCTTGAACCTGCAATCCTCCTGACTCAGCCTCCCAAGAACTGGGATCACAGGCATGTGCCACTGTGCCTGACTCAGAATCTCCTTTTCAAGACTGGATAATGTTATAGTACACGGAACATTAATGTGTAATGTGCCCGTTTCGTGCATCTGTTCACCTGTTAACGGGCACTTGGGAAGCTTCTCCCTTTCGGCTCCTGTGACTGAAGATGCGATCAGCGGGGTGAACAGTTGTCCGAATCCCTGCCTTCACTTTGGGGCATGCAACTGAAGTGGAATTGCTGAATCGCATGGTAATTCTGTTTTATTTTTTAAGGTACGGACATACCATTTTTCATAACTCAGTCATCTTTTTTTAAAAACTAGAAATGAATATAGCTTTTCGAAATGGCTGCGTTGATGTGGTTGTGTCCTCTCCAGGTAGATAGTGTGTGTTTCTGCGGGCTTTGTCGTTTGTGATTGTTTCTTTTTTTTTTTTTTTTTTTTTTTTTCTGTTTTGTGGTACTAGGGGTGGAACCCAGAGGCTTTCTACCTCCGGGCTACACTCCCAGACCTATCCTTTATTTAAAAACAGGGTCTCACTAAGTTGCTGAGAGCCTCACTCAGTAGCTGAGGCTGGCTTCGAACCTGTGCGATCCTCCTGTCTCGGCCTCCCAAGCGCGGGGATGACAAGCGTGTGCCACCACGCCTGGCAGTGATTGTTTCTTTCAATTCACTATATATTTGCATGCCTGCAGGGCGATGTATGCTCTTGACTCAGGCAGGAGGACAGATGCTATCCTAAGATCAGGCATAGTGTGAGAAGTGCCAAAGGGAAATACAGCATGCTCAGGGCTCTGAAATATTGGAGAAGAAGAGTTTCATGGAGGATGAAATACTGAGATAATTTTTGATAAAGGAAGAAAATATTATAAGGTGGGAATCTTGGAAATAATAATCCAGGCAGAGTTAAGGGGAGGGAGCTGTTTGCCCTCCAGGGAAGTAGAGGGATGTCTGGGAAGGTTATTTACTCTCAGTGCTGGAACATCAATTTGAGGCTGTTCACTCGGCTTTGTAGGTAACGGGGAGCTGTGTGACCCTTCTCAGCAGGGGAGGGGCATGGTGATTGTGAAGCTGGGTGTTTGGGCGGGCTTCCGTGTGAAGCTGGAGACTACCGATGCAGAAGTCACGTGTTGAAATGTCACGGTGATGTCTGGTGGGGAAACTTAAAGTTCCTTGTCTTATTTTCATTTTCCTTTTGTTGATACAATATTTGCAACCGGAGCTTGGTGCCATTTTTTTCAATGTTTACCTTTATTTAAAATATGCTGTTATTGCAGGGCGTGGTGGGCACGCTTGTAATCCCCATGCTTGGGAGGCGGAGACAGGAGGATCGCGCAGGTTCGAAGCCAGCCGCGCTGGCTTAAGAGACCCTGTTTCCAAATAAAAATATAAAATAAGTCTGGGGGTGTAGCCCGGAGATAGAAGGGTTCCATCCCCAGTACCACCAAAATAAATAAATAAATAAATAAATAAATAAATAAATAAATAAATAAATAAACAAACAAACCATGCTATTATAATTGACGTAGAATGTATACCGTGAACTTTCAAATCATGACAGTTATTTGGGACCTGAGAAAAGAGAATTCCTGAGGAAGCGCTGTTCACGCTGCCCGGTCCATGTTGTTTACACTCCCTAGTCCGCGCCATCTGAGCACAGACCTTCCCTGAGCTCTGGAGCGCCCTTGAACGGCGGTGTTTGCTCCCCTGGGTGACAGGATCACCCACCTGAGAGTGGCCTTGGGGATGAATGGCGGTCCCATGGACAGCCCTGACCGCGAAGTCTAGAATGTTACAGTGAAAACGAAGCTCAATAAATATCTGTCAAACGATTGAAATTTCCAGACAGGAAGTCTTTGTTCCGTTAAAGACTTAAAGTTGTGCCTAGAGCCTTGACTCCTCCTCACCTTCCTCCTAGGCTACGGGAAGGCAGAGGCTGAGCTGCTCAGTTTCTGCCCTTGAAGGACTCTCCTGCTAAGCCTGTTTGTGGTGATGCATGCCTGTAATCCCAGTACGTGGGAGGCTGAGACAGGAGGACTGCAGGTTCGAGGACAGCCTCAGCAACTTAGCAAGACCCTGTTTCAAAATAAAAATAAAAGAGGGCACTGGAGGTCTAGCTCAGAGGTAGAATTCCCCTGAGTTCAATTTACACTACCAAAAAATAATAATAACAATAATAAGGACAACAACAAACCAGGAACGCGTGTCTTGCCTATCTGTGACATGCCGCGTGGGCACGGAATGATTGATTTTTTTTTCCAGTGGAGTCTTATTTATTTTTAGATGCTGTGATCAAATTCAGGCCTTGCACATGCTGGGCAAGCGCCCTACCAAAGTTACACCCCCAGCCCCACAGCAATTCTCTGACATTGTGATGTCTTTTTATTTTTATTTATTTATTTTTCTTTGCAGTACTGGGGATGGAACTCGGGGACATTCTACCTCCGAGCTATACCCCCAGCTCTATTTTTTTTATTCTTTATTTTGAAACAGGGTCTCACTGAGTTGCAGAGGGCCTCACTAAGTGGCTGAGTAACCGAGATCCTCCAGCCTCAGCCTCCCAAACGCTGGGATTACAAACGTGGGGCACCACACCTGGCTTTGGGATCGTCTCTTCTATACGTTGTGTATTTCAACATCTGAAGTGTGATGTACACTCTTGGCCCAGTTAGGAGTAGAGATTCTAGTGTAAGATAAGGCCTAATATGAAAGTGCCAGAGGGAAGCGCAGTGCCCTCTGGGCTCCCAAACAGAAGGAGAGTCATCTCGGGGAGGACATGGCGAAGCAAGTCCTTGGCCTCTTGAACCAGGACGCATCTCTGAAGCTGGAACTCCATGCTGGGGAGGCCGAGGCTGGCCGGCTCTGCAGGTGTCAGACGCCATGGGCTCCCCAGCAGAGAGCTCTGCTTTCCCACCTGCCATGCACGCGCCTCCTTACCATGATCATCCCCCAGTGGCTAGCCGGCCTAATGGGAACTGCCTGGGGGGGCCTGGGTTAGGCTAAGATTGAGCCCAGTGGCCATGGTCGTGGATTTGCGGCCCCTGCGGGGCTTTGTGTAGATGGGGTCGCGGAGGCGCCATAAGATTGTGATGGTCAGAAATCAGTTTTTTGGGGGTGGAGTCATTATGAAGCCATATAGGAAATACACTTAAAACATTTCAAGGCCATTCATTATTAATGTTTCTTCAAGTGCCCTTTGTCTGCCTAAAGTACCACGGAGTGTTTCAGGCCACGTTCACGGAGGACACCTGCTCACTTCTGTGCCACACCTCTGTTCTTGTGTTCTTGTCACAGGCAGATAATAGCTTTTTTTTTTTTTTCCTTTTCGGTGATGAGAGAATGTTTAAAAATTCTCTTAGGAAACCTGATATTATAATGAGCAGCCCAGAAAAGGATTTGAGCAAGTGATAAATTTGTTAACCAGATTATGCAAATTGTAGGAATAAAAATTCCCCAGCTAACCCAATATATATTCAAATTAAATACATAGCCAATAGAGAGAATAGCATTGCCATGTGCATTAAGGAAGACTCCTCAAAGTGGGCATAGTTGGTTTTAATTTAAAGAAAACTAGTTTGAGGCCTCACAGACCATATTTTGCATTTTTATTTTTAGTTTCCCAGGGAAGATTTCAAATGTGGATAAACTGTTGTCACCACTTCAGGAGCAACTGTCAGGATCTGTGATTTCTGTTAACACAAAAATTGAAGGTGACTCACGCCGAAATCAGATTGATTTTACTGTTTCTACTGAAATTCATCTTTTCATTCCACAGGAGTTTTTCAACTAGGAATGCCCTCTTAGAGGGACTAACATCTGTCTGTCGGTCTGTCGGTCTGTCGGTCTTTGCCTGCTGTTGCTGTCATTCCGATTGGTCCCCGCCTTGGACTTTGTGGCCTTGGACTTTGTGGCTTCCTGTTAACTTTTCTCCCTTGGAGGCATCTGCTGGGGGATTGTATTGGGCGGGATTAAAGAGATCTCCTTTCCTTTGTCATTTGCTCTTACAAATATTTTACAACGTTCTCCTTTTCGGCAGGCCTTTCTGCATTGATACAAAAACAATTGCTGTGCGACTCTTTAGAAATGAATGCTATTCCCCTGCCGCCCTTGTATTGTCTTAGGAAATGGTAAAAGTCTGAAAATCTTCCTCCTTCTTTCACTTATCTGTCCGTGCCTCCCCCTCCTTCCCTCCTTCCTTCCTTGGGGGACAGGTGCTGGGGATTGAACTCAGGAGCATTTTACTTTCCAGCTACACTCCCAGCCTTATTGTTTATTTTGAAACAGAGTCTCGCTCGGTTCCTGAGAATCTTGCTCTGCTGCTGAGGCTTTCCTCGAACCCGCCATCCTCCTGTCTCAGCCTCCCAAGTATTGTTCCAGGCATTTGCCACCATGCCCGGCTTTGACTGTGCTTTTTAGAGACACATTCATTAGACATTAGTGCTTACTCCAACATCCACGTCTTCACCTTTGTATGTGTATATTTTGTACCTTTTTCTGTCTCCCAAATTTATTAGGAGAAAAATCAAGGTGGCCCATAAGGAGTCTGCAGAGTGCCTTCTCAGCCCCACAACACAGGGAACAAGCCAGCTGACCGTGCAGGGGCTGCGAACTATGGTTTCTGTTCTTTCTTTCTTTCAACATAAAAATGCTTACCCGGTAGCCGGGCATGGTGGCGCACGCTTGTAATCCCAGCGCTTGGGAGGCTGAGACAGGAGGATCGCACAGGTTCGAAGCCAGCCCCAGCTACTTAGGGAGGCTCTCAGCAACTTAGTGAGACCCTGTTTCCAAATAAAATATAAAAATAGGTCTGAAAGTATAGCCCGGTGGTAGAAAGCCTCTGGATTCCACCCCCCAGTACCACCATTCCCTGGGCAGTCCTTGATTCCAGATCGCCCCAATTAGAAGTGCTCTAAATGAGTGAATGCCCTCCTGCCCCTTTCCTGGACCCAGTGTGCTCAACCCTCCAAGAGCAGCCATTAGACCAGAACACGGCAGGCCCTTAATCGAGGCCTTGTGGGAACTCCCACCCTGCCGCAGCTGTCATGGTAACCTCTGGCGCTGCTGGGCTCAGGCAGGGGTCTTGTTTCTCCTTCTTCAAAGAGTTTCAGCTGCAGGAGCCCCCCACTGCTGACCCGAGAGTCTGGCAGTGTTCCCAGCATCACCGTGTAGCTGGAGGGTCTCTGGACCGGTGGCATGCGTGTGGTGGACATTGCACTGGGTTTAGGAATAGACTTCTCGACACGCCCGACACTGTAAGTCGTAGCTCGGGGTGATCATACTGTCATTCAGCACCGTGGCGGTGAGATGGGATTCCCAGAATGGGTTTGAGAAGCGCTATGGTCTTTAACAGCAGAAAAGGCTTTTTGGAGGAATCTAAGAGTTCATCGACACAGGTAAATGTTTGCAATATAATTTTCATATCTATATGAATCTGTTCATAAACGATAGACTACCAAGGTTAATATCTGCTCATTTATGTTGCAGGCATGAAAGCAGATCTTTCTTTTAAATTTTTTTTCTTTCTGCACTAGAGCATTACAGCCAACCTCTCAAGTAAAGAAGAAAAGTAGCCCACAATGCTAAAACCCAGCAAGTTAAATCCTTCTCGTCTGACATCTAGATCCTGTCTTTGCATAGAAAATAACTGTATTAAGAAGTGTGTGTGTGTGTGTGTGTGTGTGTGTGTGTGTGTGTGTGTTACCCAGGGCCATCCTACCTCTGTGTTACACCCCAGCCCTCTTTTACTTTTTATTTTGAAACAAATTCTCACTGAGTTGCTGAGGCTGATTTTGAACTTGGAATCCTTCTGTCTCAGCCTCCCAAATACTGAAATTACAGGCGTGTGCCACCTGGGAGAGCATTTTCTGCTCTCTTTTTTTTTTTTAAAGTTTACATGCCAGGTGGAGTTTTCCATGTAGAACAATCTTCATGTTTGCTATTTGAGTGTATACTATTTCTGGCAGTAGATGTACTATAGCTTGGTTGACCTTTCTTTAGGTGTTTTAAGTTGCCATTAATGTAAATAATGCTACAAAGAATGTGTGTGTGTGTGTGTGTGTGTGTGTGTGTGTGTGTGTGTGTGTGTGTGTAAAAGCTCCATTCTGACTCATGGCAAAAGTATTCGTGGTATTGATTTTTACAAGTGTCTTACCACAATGCTATCAAGACCAGTGACACAACGTTGACTGTTACTTGTTATTTTATCTTCAACAAAACAATCCCCTAAAATTCTTTTTTTCCATTTTAAGAAAAATCATTCCTTATAGGTGGATGTAATTTAAATTGATGAGAAAAGTGAGGAAACCAGAGAAAATTTGCTGTAGAATCACCAAGAAAAAGTCTGTCCTTCTAATCTCTGGTGTTTTTGGTACTGGGGATGGAACCCAGGGACATGAGAAGCCACACCCCAGCCCTATTTTATTTTTTATTTTGAAACAGGGTCTTGCTAAATTGCAGAGGATTTTACTAAGTTGTGAGACTGGCCCTGAACCTGTGATCTTCCTGTCTTAGCCTCCAAGTACTGGGATTCAAAATTTGTGCCACCATACCGGGATATCACTCTGAATCTTTTTTTTTTTTTTCTTCTTTTTTTGTGGTACTGGGGATTGAGTTCAGGGGCATTCTACCTTCAGGCTAGACCCCTAGCTCTTTAAAAAAAAAATTTTTTTTTTTGGAAACAGTTCTAAGTTGTGGAGGGCCTTCCCAAGTTGTGGAGGTTTGCTATGAACCCGTGATCCTCCTGTCTCAGCCTTCCAAGTACTGGGATTACAGGCATGTATCACCACACCCAATGGTCCCTTCAAGTCTTAAATTGGCATTTTATTAAGTAAAACAGATTTTATGAGATGTCAGTGTTTCTCTAGTCCCTCACTTAAGTAACACATTGTGTGCATGTGTGTGCATATGTGTATATATATGGATGTACACATGGATGTATTAGGGCTCAGCAGACTTTCACAAACAAGGCGCCAGGCGGTTAACCCTTGTCTTCTGATAATTATTATTGCAGAGTTCCCAGGCCACCAGACTCACGAGTTTATTTCCCTAATGGGAGAAGTCTAGGGGCTCCAGTGGGAGCAGCCAGCTGCCTTCGGTATTTAGAGTGACCTGTCAGGGTGGTGGGATCAGAGACCATGGAGAGGGGACTGGGCGTGGTATTTGGAGTATTCCTGTTCCGTTACCCCAGCATTCTTTGTGTCTATGATTTGTCATGCGGAAATGTGATTTGCCAGCCTCTAAAGCCTTTGCCGAAGCAATTAACAAGTGATTCCTGGTTCTGGCAGTGGCGCCTTCTCTAGGACTCTGTTTTGGAAGATGGTCTTTAATTGTTCAGAACTCTGTGGGCATGATCCTATCACCATTTGCTAGAAATAAAATAGTGTTGGAATGGTAGTCATTTTTTAAAATAATGTTCATAGCCGGGCGTGGTGGCACAGGCTTCTAATCCAGCATTTGGAAGGTAGAGACTGGCGGATTACTGTTCGAGGACAGCCTCAGCTACTTAGCAAGGCTCTTCACAACTCAGTGAGACCCTGTTTCAAAGAATAAAAAGACTGCTAGGTGTGGCAGAGTATGCTTGTAATCTCAGCATTTGGGAGGCTGAGACAGGAGGATTGCGGTTCGCGGACAGCCTCAGCTAATACTTAGTGAGGCCCTTTGCGACTCAGTGAGACCGTTTCAAAATAAAGAAAAAAAAATAGGGTAGGGGGTGTGGCTTGGAGGTAGAATGCCCCTAGGTTCCATCCCCAGTATTACACACTAAAAAAAGAATAAAAATAGGACTGGGGGTGTAACTCGAAGGTACAATGCCCCTGGGTTCCATCCCCAAACCGCAAAAAAAAAAAAAAAAAAAAAAAAAAAAAAAAAAATTTTTTTTTTTTTTGGTGGTACTGGGGTTCCTGGAAGCCCTTCTACCTCGGGGCTACACTCCCAGACCTATTTTTACATTTTCATTTTGGAAACAGGGTCTCCTAAGCCAGCGCGCGGCTGGCTTCGAACCTGCGCGATCCTCCTGTCTCCTCCTCCCAAGGGCGGGGATTACAAGCGTGCGCCACCATGCCCGGCCAATAAAAAATATTTTTAAAAATAGGGCTGGAGGTGTAGCTCAGAGCTAGAATGCAAAATAATAATAGTACTGCAAAATAATAATAATAATAATAATAATAATAATAATAATAATATTCATAATAAATACAAAGCTAAACCGGGCGTGGTGCATGCTTGTAATCCCTAGCATTCGGGAGGCTGAGACTGGAGGATCGGGGTTTGCAGACAGCCTCAGCTACTTAGTGACGCCCTCTGCAACTCAGTGAGACCCTGTTTCAAAATAAAGAATAAAAAATAGAGCAGGGGGTGTAGGTTGGAAGTAGAATGCCCCTGGGTTGCATCCCCAGTACCGCAAAAACAAACAAAGAAAAATTTTAAAAAGCCGTGGCCGTTTTCACCTTTGGCACTTTTTTTTTAAGGCGCCTCAGTTGGAGTGAGTGACCTGGGGTGAGGGGCAGATCCAGCTCTCGAGGCCCCGCCCCCCAGTGACCTACTTTCTCTGGCCACGCCCCACCTCCGATCCCTGCTGCTATACTGGAAACCATGCTATCAACCCCTGAGCTTTTGGTGGGCCAGATCCTTACCACATCATATGCTGGCACTAAGTTTTTTTGTTTTTGTTTATATTTTTACTGGGGATTGAGCCCAGGGGCATTCTACCCCTTTCCCTTCTGCAGGCCACATACCCCCGGCTCTTTTTAATTTTTAATTTTGAAATAGAATCTTGCCAACATGCCGAGGCTGGCCTGGAACCTGCAATCCTCCGGTCTCAGCCTCCCAGGTACTGGGATTACAGGCGTGCCCTACCATGCTTGGTGCTGACGCTAAATTTCGAACGTCAAAATTTCAGGTATGACGCCTTTGGAATGACATAAACATCTAGGCTCAATTTTTAAAACAGTGACAAATTTAAGACATTGGATGTTAGATTAGTTGGCACAGGGACATGTGCTCACATCTGTGGTGTTTTCTAACACCCAGGCCAGTGCTCTCGGCCCCTCTGCAGGTGGCCCCGGCCCTGACCCGGCTCTCCCCGGAGGCCCTGCCCTGTGCTGGAGAGAGCCCGACTCTGCCCAGGGCCTCCAGATCGGCTTCCATTTCACGCCGACTTCCAGGCCTCCTCAAAAGAAGAGAAATAAAGATAACGCCTAATACCATCTCCCCGAGAAAATCTATTTGGTGTAGCTACTTCTCATGGCATCTGGGAATTTACATATAAGGGTGTCGATAAAGAATAAGTGTTCGATTTTCAAATGCCTTTATATCCACCTGCGCTTTTTAAAATATTGATTACTTAATATGATTGACGCTACCTTTTCTGGTTATAATGAATGAACTGGGCCGTTTTCCATGGGCTGTTGCATCTCAGAATCCCCAGCGCAAGTCTTTATTCCTGGTAGATATTTTGGCATGCGCATTTCATTGCCTAGATAAAATTTTATGAAAAAAAATTAGGGGAGTTGTAACTTTCTTTTATAACGTGCTTGCTTTGTTTGGGCTCAACTAAAAGAAATGTGGAATACATAATATATTCCAAATATCTTATATATATTGATGTAGAAAAATCTCTCCGACTTCTTTATTTACATAGACTTGGGGCAAGGGAAAAGTCCATAACTATTTTCTGATGTTTTCTCTTTTGTTTGCCTATTCATATTTAATCTGTAACAGATTATAAATTATTTTGGTTTAATTTTACTTAGTCTTTGTTTTGTTCTTATATTTTCTTTGTAGTTTTCAGAATTCTTTAAAGTCAGCATTTATTATTCTTGTTTACCTTTTTGCCGAGAACAGCATATATTCTTTTCAGTAGGGTTTGGTAAGGCATATATTTTCAATGATAAAAATGCTCTTAGTGGCCGGGCGTGATGGCGCACGCTTGTAATCCCCGCGCTTGGGAGGCGGAGACAGGAGGATCGCGCAGGTTCCTTAAGAGATCCTGTTTCCAAATAAGATATAAAATAGGTCTGGGAGTGTAGCCCGGAGGTAGAAGGCCCCTGGGTTCCATCCCCAGTACCACCAAAAAAAAAAAAAAATGCTCTTCGTGATTTTTTTTCGGGGGGAAAGAACAATAGCAATTGAACCCAGGAACATTCTACCTCTGAACTACACTTTCAGGCTTTTTAAATTTTTATTTTGAAACAGGTTCTTTCTAAGTTGCTTAGGCTGGCCTCAAACCTGTGATCCCCCTGTCTCAGCCTATCAAGGTACTGGAATCACAGGTATGTGTCGTCATGCCCAGCTCATGACTTCATTTCTTAAAAAAAGTTTTCTTCCAACTACTGCCTTACTATAAAACAGTGTAGGCTGAGAGTAGTGGTATATACTTGTAATCCCAGTACTTAGGAGTCTGAGACAGGAGGACCACAAGTTCGATGCTAGCCTCAGCAATTTAGTGAGACCCTCAGTAACTTAGCAAAGACCCTCAGTAACTTAGTGTTTTCCTTACTTGTGTTTGCTGTTTTCCAGGTGTTGTTACCTCCACCCTTACTTACTGTATTGATTGGGTTTCATTTTTGCCTGGTTTGTTGCAATGGACCGTGGCATGCTGGCACCCTCTAGACTTTGGCCACTCCTGACTGAGTCTGAGGCTCCCCAGCTGGAGAACGGGTGGGGGCACCAACCCAGGGTGGAGAGAAGACGGGCCAGCCAAGGTCAGAACAGAGCTGGGCCTCTACCCGAGCCTCCTGGGCCTTCCCTTGCACTTCTGGGCTAGCTAGTTTTTGTATATACATACATATATATCTAGTTGCAAAGGGCCTCATTAAGTAGCTGACGTCGTCTTCAAACCGCAGTCCTCCTGTCTCAGCCTCCCAAATGCTGGGATTACAAGCGTGCGCCACCACACCTGGCTCGGCGGCTCTCTAGATTTTTAAAATGCTCTCAGAAAAGTCTCCCTCTGCAGCTCCCCACCCGACGCTGCCGCCGCCTATGATTGTATTCCACCCAGCGGTGAGAATCGGGGCTTAATGAATGGCGTTTGCTCGTGGGTAAAAGTGCTTGGTGGGAAGATGCAATCATTTGAATGAAAAATGTGTATTCTCACCAGTTACAGAAATAGACGCACCTTGCTTTCATGTCTCATTTTTTACTGCGACTTGTCCTTTTAGCCAGAAGCAGTGTGGGGCTTGTTCCCCAGCCCCACTTCGCTGTCTGATGTTCTCTTTCGGGGCTTGTGTCTGAGGATGAGGCTTGGTGTGTGTCTGTTTTGGACTAGCGGGGTGGTCCCTGGGAACTGAGCTTCGCTTTGGGAGAGGAAGGGTTAATGCATAGCCTCCTGGGATCTGTTTCTGCTGTGCCTGCCTGTGTCTGCTGTATGTCTCCTTTTCTTGTAGTTGTTCTTAGAATAGAGTATATTCATTTATTATGGAATGCCATCTTTTATTTCTGGAATGACTTCCTGAATTTTGTCTTAGATTCCGTTTTCCTTCTTCCTTTCTTTTTAATTCTTCATGAGCGCCAGTTGTAGGCATGTTGGATCACCTGTTTGTCTTCTGTATCTATCTTTCTGTGTGTGTGTGGTACTAGGGATGGAACCCAGGGGCATTCTACCTCCGAGTACACCCCAGCCCTATTTTTCATTCATTCTTTCTTTCTTTCTTTATTTATTTATTGCAGTTATGGGGCTAGAACCCAGGGGCATTTGGCCTCCGAGCTACACCCCTGCCCTATTTTTTATTCTTTATTTTGAAACAGGGTCTCGCTGAGTTGCAGAGGGCTTCACTAAGTAGCTGAGGCTGCCCGCGAACCGTGATCCTCTGATCTCAGCCTCCCGAATGCTGGGATTACAAGCGAGCGCCACCACGCCCGGCTTATTCTTTATTTTTGAAACAGGGTCTCACTGGGTTGCAGAGGGCCACATCTGGCTACCCTGTATCTTGATCGGCACCTGCGTGCTAGAAAAGGCAAGCGATTTGAGGAGGCCTTATGACTGCATCTGAATCTACTGAATCCCAAGGTCCCTGGAAACTAGAGAGGGCCACACTTTCACTCGAGGCACAGAAGCACCCCGGTGTGCTGGTTAAGACCAAGCGCCCAGGCCTCAGCCTGCCTGCCTCTCCTCCCTGGTCGCTAACACTTCACTGCTGGGCGACTGGTAGCAAGTTGACTTTGTGCCTTGTACCTCAGTGTCCTCTCCTGTAAAAGGGGTCCGTGCTGTCGTCCACTTGGTGGAGATTGTGAAGCGGTTAGTGATGTTAAAGCTCTTAAAGGAAGGCTTGCCATGTAGAAATTTCAACATAAATGCTGGTTAACATAAAGTAAGACTTCTATCGCTGTGAATGGGAAGCATAAAATCCAGGCAAGATAAAGCTGATTTTACCATGCAGTCAACGCTTTTCGGGTTAGGACCAGATTTCCGCATTGCGTGATCGTGTCTTTTTTGTGGTCTTGTGGAGCAGGTGCACTCTGGACAATCTGCTGGCACCTAAGTCTCTTTCTCCTCCCTGACAGTAATCCACCGACAGTGTGCTGCTCATAATCGGTAATTTTTCTAACAGACAACATTGTTTAATTAAATACTTGATGTATCAACCAGGCTGACATTTAAACTTTCTCATTATTTCTCCAGGGGGTTGACTCTTTTATTACACACTTTTTTCCTTGACATTTCACTATTGTAACTGATCACTGGGTCCAGGCGAAGGGCACAATGCCCTTTACACTGCTGCTGTATTTTATTGTATCACTTGGGTTATGAAAATATTGCAGTTTTCCTTCCCCTCAAAGAATATTGAAACTGTTGGAGAATTTAACAGTGGATTCTTTAATGGCTTAATAGAAATCACTTTTCTTTTCTCACCTTGAAGAGAAGGCGTCTCATAATTCATTGGACTTGGTAGGCTTTAGGAGATGTATTCTTTTTTTTTTTTCTGGAAACAAAAACAATACTGTTAGCACTTCAAAATAGATCGTGGGGTGCAATCCAGGATTCAGAATACATTCATATTTTGGCTTTGAATTTTTTAAGTATCATTTCTACTGTTTGCGACCTCAGGAGAGAATTGTGAAGGGTAGGTGAACTTTTAGTGAAAACTTCCTTATTAAATCATGCGGCCACTGGGAATATGTAGACTTGATTTGGAAACAAACTTAACTTGGCTTTTAACTTATTAAAGAAAATACTTAGTGCTTTTTTTTTAACATGGCTTCCCAGAGACATTTAGTTAATTACTAAGTCCCATCATTTTCTCATGAACTGAAGGAGACAAGTTATCTCCTAGGGTTTATGAGATAAGCTAAATTACCTGCCAGGGGTAAGATAAGCTAAATTACTTGCTAGGAACCAGATGTCCTTTTTTTTTTTTTTTTTTTTCCTGAGCCAGAAATCACAGCATCAAAAGCCCCAGGACTTGGCCTGTCATTTCCAAACACAAGTTGATCCTGTCCCCTTGGAGGCAGCACCACTTACTTTGATTTCTGCAAGTGAAGACAAAAGACATCTCAGAGCTGCCCAAATCTGGAAAGAAAAAAAAACAAAAACCAAAAAACAAACCTGTGCTGTTTTTCAGCAGAAGAGTGGTTAACCAGAGAGCAGCCCATCCACAGAATGGAATGTTATTCAGAGATACGAGGATGTGAGCTAGGAAGCCCCCACTGATTTATATGGAGGAACCATATAAATATATACATGGAGAAACCTCCTGTATATGTTGCTGGGGTGAAAGAAGCCGGTCTGCAAAGGCTGTCCGTAGGATGTTCTGGAGAAGTAAAGCTAGAGACATTGAAAAGTTGAAAGGTTGCCAGGCAGGTGGGGAGGGCGGGGGCGAGTAGATGCGGAATGAGAGCTTTTCAGGCAGTGAAAGTGAAGTTCCTTTGTATGGCACTTGGTGCGGATGCAGTGCCGTCAAAACCCATGAAATTGAGAGGCTGAGATGGGGGGATCGCAAGTGTGAGGCCAGCCTCGGCAGCTTAGTGAGACTCTGTCTAAATACCAGACGAGAAAGGGCTAGTTTTTTGTTGTTTTTGTTTTGAGAAAGCCAGGGAATGCTGCTCAGTGGTAGAACATCCCTGGGTTTAATCCCCAGGACCAGAAAACAACAAACAACAACAATAGCCATGAGATAGACGTACGACACGGAGTGAGCCCTCGTGTGCACCATGGATGTGAGTTCACAAATAGTGACTCAGCGTTGGCCCGTCCACTGTAACAAACGCGCCACACCGACGCACGCTGTTAATAGTAGAGCTATGTGGGGGGAGAGAGGGTCTCGGGGAACTCTCTGTACTGTCTGCTCCATTTCCTAGAACATGAACCTACTCTAAAATATAAAGTCTATTCATTAAAGCATAGACTGCTGTATTTGCCATGCACGTTATTAATAACCAGTCTGCAGCTGCCTGCACTTCTCCACTCTAGCTCTCTCATGCCAGCGACCCTTGAGCACCCGGAGCTGGTGGATTTTGCTTAATCCCATTCTCTTTGCCCATACAGCGCTGGGTGCTGAGGCTCAGTTCCTGGGCGTCGGCCTCTGGCCTCCGCGTTCCCGTTAGGCTCTCACAGTGGAATTGCGAGCTCGGTGTTCTGTAAGTGTGGGGCTCACCCCGCAGGGCGGGTTGGCATTGATGCCCTTTAAATGTCCGCCCAGCACTGAGGATACGGGATTCTTTTGCCAGTCGGCTTCCCTCCCCAACACCGGCCACCACCTTGGTGCAAACAGGTAGGAATATCCAACATGCAGTTTTAGATAAAGTCTGTATGCCGGGGGGGGGGGGGGAATAAAGTACCCTCCCCAAAACAAAAACAGAAGAGTCTTCCTGGTCCTCAGGGACCATCGGCAAGCCACCAATCAGAACCTTATTCTGCGTTGTTTGCATCCAAGCTCCGGACATTTGCATAATTCCATCTTTTCCGTAGCCAGTTTGCCATTGGTTCTGAAGATTTTTATTTTTATTTATTTTTTTGGCACTGGGAGTTGAACCCAGGGGCCTTCTACCTCCAAGCCACTCTCCAGCCCTTTTTACTTTTTATTTGGGAACGGCCTGAATAAGTCTCCGCAAACTGGTTTTGAGCCTGCCATCCTCCTGTCTTAGCCTCCCACCTGCCGGGATTGCAGGTGCGCACCGCTGCGCCGGGCTAGTTTCTAAGGTTCTTGAGGTCTAACTCTCCCCAACACACGTCCCCTGTTCCCGTCCTCATCGCCAGCACCGCTTCTCTTATGTTTACAGTTACAGTTGTTTCTGACGGGCTTGTGTCCTGATTCACTCACACCGTCAATTTGTTCTCTTGCATGAGTTGATTTCATCTTAAGAACTTGAGTGGCTTGTGCGGATCCATCAGAAGAGCGTGCTCCTCCTTCACCAGCTCTTCCAGGCAGACCTCCCTCTGCCTCTCGCCGGCTTTCTCATTTCCCTTTCGTTATTTTCCCACCACTGTCATCTGGATCCGCCATCAGCACAGCTCCTGGTGCGTGGTGGACCCTAGTCAGTGCTGGTGCATGCTGGGATGTGTGTGTCGCCCACACCATGCCCCTGCTGATGTTTACAGAGCACGAGCCTTTTTTCATGTCTCAGTTCCTTGGTGAGGCGCAGTCTCTAATTCTGAGGCTTCAAAATCCACAGGCTATTGCCGGGCGTGGTCGCGCATGCTTGTCAAACCCGTGCTTGGGAGGTGGAAACAGGAGGATCGCGCAGGTTCGAAGCCAACCTTGGTGGCTTAAGAGACCCTGTTTCCAAATTTAAAAAAAATTATATATGTATATGTATGTATATATATGTATGTGTGTGTATGTGTATGTGTGTATATATTATATATATATATGTATATATATATATATATATATTAGGTCTGGGAGTGTAGCCTGAAGGTAGAAGGGTTTCCAGGAACCCTAGTACCACCAAAAAAAAAAAAAAAATCCACAGGCTACCTATTCTCAGTAGTAAACATGTTGCCTTGAGCAGCTGTCTCTGAGAACCTGTTCTCTCTCAACAGAGGGATTGTATGTTCCATCTCTATAACAGAACCACATGGAGCCATCCCTAATTCCTGTCCTATAGAGCACTCAGTGCCGTTACTGAAATGTAATAAGCCTTTATAAATGTTTGTTAATGGTGGTGATTTCAATTAATGTGACATTTAAGTGATGGTATACATTTTAAGTATTATGTTTGTTTTTGTTTTGGTACTGGGGATCGAAACCAGAGGCATTATACCTGTGTGCTACACTCCCAGCCCTTAAAAAAAAATATATATATATATATATATATATATTATATATATATATATATATATATATATAATTATTTTGAAACATGGTCTCACTAAGTTGCTGAGGCTGGCGTTGAACCTGCAGTCCTCCTGTCTCAGCCTCCCAAAGTACTGAGATTACCGGTGTGCGCCACCACACCCAGCTATGTTTGTTGTGTGTATAGGTGTCAGGTAAGCAAAGCAGGTGATACACTGCATATAATAAGGGCCAGGCAGGCAAGGGCACGGTGCTCTCCCTAGCATTTGGAGAGGCCAAGCGCTGTCCACCAGAAGGAGGGACAGTGACTGAGAACACAGTGTGTTGAAGAGTTTGCATCAATCTAAGGAATGTGTCGTGTTAGGCTGCAGGGAGATTGTCAGTGAGGTATGGAGACGGGCTGGGAGCGGCCACTGTTCTCCCGACATCTCATTCGCCTTGACTCTTTGCTCAGAGATGGAGTGGGGCTGAGCGAAAGCTTCAAGTCTGTCCTCTCTGAACCATCAAGAAGTCGGCATCACCCCAACATGAATTTTGGGGGGATTTTTTTCTGCTTTTCTGCTGGGGTGGACGAGCCTTCTCTTCCCAGTTTCTCGCTTCCCCTCCATCCCATGTGTTTTTGTGTTTGCACATCTATTTAATGGAGGAAGTGTGCTCTGCCAAATCGGCAAGAGTGCAAACAAAGGTATTGTTTTTAATTATTTCAAGAAGGTTAGGGTATAAATTAAAAACGGGCTGGCAAAGGAATACTCACGACTTTTTCTTGCCAAGAGCTGTTGAGAAAAGTCAAGCACTCACTACATTTGGT
>NC_137787.1:189456700-189634200 GCF_963383645.1 Muscardinus avellanarius
CATGCTAGTCGTTGAGTGGACGTGTTTTCATTTGTCTTGGGGGTGTATTTTAGGAGTGAAATTGCTCTGGGTTATCAGGGAAAGAGTTTGATGGTTCTGTGCTAAATTTATGACTAAATTTTAAGAGACCGCCGAAATGTTCTCCCAGCTGTGTGCACCATTTCATATTCCCACCAGCAACGTGCGAGAGTTCTACTGCTTGTACACGCTTTACAACACTGGCAATTGTCTGCCTTTTTATTATAGACAGTATAGTGCATGTGAAATACAGCTCATGGTGGGTATAATTTGCATTTCTTAATGACAGATGATGTTGAACATCTTTTCGGGTGCTTATTAACCATCTGCACATCTTTAGAGATTTAAATCCTTCCTCTGGCCAGTTTCAAAACATGAAATAGCAGCGAGCTTACAGCCTCTCACCACTTCTACTCCTTCTTATGCCATTTAATTTATTTATTTTTGTGATATTGAGGATTGAATACCAAGGGGCATTCTACCTCTGAACTATATCCCAGGCCCTATCTTTTATTCTTTATTTTAAAACAGAGTCTCACTAAGTAGCTAAGGCTGGTCATGAACCTGTGATTCTCCTGTCTCAGCCTCCCAAGTACTGGGATTACAAGTACTGGATTAAGCCTACGTCACAAGACCCAGCATTACTTGTATTTCTTTCTTTCTCCTTCCTTCCTTCCTTCCTTCCTCCCTCCCTCCCTCCCTCCCTCCCTTCCTTCCTTCCTTCCTTCCTTCCTTCCTTCCTTCCTTTTCTTTTGTGGTACTGGGGATGGAACCCAGGGGCTTTCTACCTCCAGGTTACACTCCCATTTTCCGTTTTATTTGGAAACAGGGTCTCACTGAGTTGCTGAGAGCCTCACTAAGTAGCTGAGGCTGGCTTCAAACCTGCACGATCCTCATGTCTCAGCCTCCCAAGCGCGGGGATTACAAGCGTGCGCCACCATTCCCGGCTCCTAGTTGTATTTATTTCTATATGTTCAGGAGTTATAATATTTTAAAACTATTACAATTATTTTAGTCTCCCTTTTATGAGATAAATTTGAAGTGTAACAATTTTTTATTATTTTACCGCTTACCTCTCATTTCGTTAAATTATGTCCTTTAGAAGTTTCTCCAAAAAGGGCTTGGGTAACATTCCTTTGAATTCCTGCCTAATTAAACATTTGGTAGCCAAGTGTGATGGCGCACACCGGTAATCCTAGTACTTGGGAGGCTGAGACGGTAGGATCACAGGTTTGAGGACAAGTAGTGAGATTCACATGAACCTAGTGAGACCCTGTTTCAAAATAAAAATAAAATAGGGCTGGGGATATCACTCAGAGGTAGAATGCTCGTGGGTTCAGTCCCCAGTTTCCCAAACAAAACAACACAAAACAAAACAAAAGAAGCAAAATTTGGATTATTAGTAGTTGAATGCAAGTTTGGCTGAGTTTAACGTTTTGATCCTTTATTTCTTTGAGGGCATTCCTTGTGATGAAGGCCTTGAATATGGCAATGAAGAAATCTGAAAAGTTTTCTCTCTTATTTTATTTTACTTTTGTGGGTCCGAGGATGGAATCTAGGGGCACTTTACCTCCGAGCTACACCCCCTGCCCTGTTTTTTATTCTTTATTTTGAAACAGGGTCTCACTAAGTTATGGAGGGCCTCACTAAGTACTGAGGCTGATCACACACCGTGATCCTCCAGTCTCAGCCTCCCAAATGCTGGGATTGCATATGTGTGCCACCACGCCCGGCTCTTCCCCTCTTATTTTAAATTTTATGCTTAGGTGCCTAAATAATCTCTTCTTCTTCTTTTCTTCTTCTCCTTCTTCTTCTTTTGTGGTAATAAATGAGGATGGAACCCAGAGGCATTCTACCTTACAGCTACACTCCGAGCCCTATTTTTTAGTCTTTATTTTGAAACCGGGTCTCACTGAGTTGCAGAGGGCCTCACTAAGTAGCTGAGGCTGTCCATGAACCGTGATCCTCCTGTCTCAGCTCCCGAATGCTGGGATGACAAGCGTGCGCCACCACGCCCGGCTAATCCCTTCTTAATTTTTCTTTCCCTTATTTCTTTTTCTTTTCCTTCTTGCCCTCCATTGCATCTCTTCTCTTTCCTTCGCCTCCTTCTCCTCCTCCTTTTCTCTGTCTCTGTCTCTCTGTGTGTGTGTGTCTCTCTCTCTTTCTCTCAGTACTCGGCATTAAACCCAGGGGCACTCAACTGCTGAACTCTCCCCCAGCCCTTTTTACTTTCTGTTTTGAGCTGCGGTCACAGGCCTGCTCCCTCATGCCATCTCCTTTCTTTCTTTCTGCCGACCAGTGGTGATCCAGGAATGTGCTGGTGGTCATTATTTTCTTGTCGTTGTTCCTAGAATAGAACATAGTCATTTATTATGAAACACCATCTTTATTTCTGGAATGATTTCCTGAATTTTGTCATATATTTTCTTTTTCCTTTTCTTTGGTCCTTTCTTCCTTCTTTATTCTTCATGAACAACAGTTGTAGGCATGTTGGATCACCTCAGTTTGTCTTCTATATTTATCTTTTTTTTTTTATGGGGCTGAGGATTGAACCCTGGGCCATTCTAACTCTGAGCTACACCTCCAGCCTGCTTTTTATTCTTTATTTTGAAACAGAGTCTCACTAAGTTGTGGAGGGCCTCATAAGAACTCGAGGCTGTCCTTAAACCTGTGATCTCCTGTCTCAGCCTCCCAAGTACTGGGATTATAAGCATGCACCACCGCGCCTGGTTCTATATCTATTTTTTATCTCTCTGAATCTTAACCTTCTCCCCCAAGCCTTCAGCATTTCACCAGTACATATATATATAGATTTTAAGCTACTTCCAATGTGGTCTGCATTTCAATGATCCAGATGAAACATCCTTTATCTGAAATGCCTGGGAGCACATGTGTTTCAGATTTGGGACTTCCTTCAAATTTGGAACATTTGCATATGCATGATGAAAAATCTTAGGGATAGGCCCAAGTTTGAACACAAGGTATGTTTCATAGACCTTATCCACAGCCAAAGGTAATTTGGTGCAGTATTTTTAGTGTGTTAATGTTCTGAATGCCACCTGTCACATGAGGTGAGCTATGGAATTTTCCACTGTGGTGTCCTATAGGCCTTCAAAAGTTGTAGATTTTGGATTTTTAGGGTAGGGATCCTCAACCTCTACCTTATTCATCTTTCTGTTTTCATGCCCCCGAGATCTGCCCCCATGCATTCTTTCCTGCTGTCTTCTCAGAGTTCCCTTCGGCTCCCTGTAAGTTTTTGTTTATAGAACCAGTTATTTTATTAAGCTTTGTGAATTTTTGACAATATGTGTGTGCAAAATTTTAATCTGTTGCATGTGACATTTCTGTGCCTGGTGTTCATCTGTCGTTTGTTTTTTGCTTTTTCTACTTACTGGATGGATTGTTTGTTAACTAGCGATTTGCAGGAGCCTCATGCGGGCCAGCAGACAGGGCCTGAGGCATCCTAATGGGATCCTTGTGACGTGTGTGTGCGCGTGCGTGCGTGCGTGCGTGTGTGTGTGTGTGTGTGTGTGTGTGTATGGGGATGGGTGTCATCTTTCAGCCTTTGCCTTTCTCTTGCTGGCTGAGACCTGGCCAGCAAACAGTGGTGTCCTGGTGGCTGTCTCCTCCTTCCCTGGCAGCAGACAGTTTCCTCCAAGCATGACTCTGGGCTTCTCATTCTTGTAACCTGTACCGTGGGAAGCTGTTGCTGCCAACCTGCACATCTGGCTCTGCTGTCCCAAGAAAGTTGTCGCTGAGTGCGTTCTGCTGACTTGGGGCGCCACGCTGCCATTTCTGTCTGAGCCGCGGCCACGATCCCCCCTCTCAGCATCTCTCTTCTCTTCTATCTGACCTTCACCGTAGTTTGGCAACTCTCTCTCACAGATGTCCTCTCCTCTCCCCAGGGAAGCAGGCTGCATTTTCTGTGTGCTCTTACTGCTTCTGGGTTAGCTCCAAGGGGAAGTCTTTAAGCCCGGGGATGATGACAAGACAGCTTTCTTCCACCAGTTAAAAATCACCTTACTCTGTCGTTACTTATGTTTAAGGAACTCTTCAAGTAGGTCCGAAGAATAGAGTGGTTTTGCAAAGGAGCTTTTTATTAGTAGTTCAGCAATGATGGATCATCAAAGGATCATGGATCCTTTCTTTGGACCGTTCTTCCGGGAGTTCAGAGGTCAGAGGGAGCAGACGAAGGTGAAGTCAGGACAGACGTGGGTTAATGTTTAGACTCAGGAGGCCTCTGGGTTGGCTAGGCCTGTTTACCTGCAAGATGACCTCCGCCAATTTTGATGCCAAGTATCCACTGCAGCTGCCCGTGTGTAACTCGCAGCGTCTTTGTGATGCTCCCTGGGCATCCGTAGGATGCCCGACTCAGAGCTCACGGCCGGGGTGATGTTTGAATGAAACAGAGCTTTCCGTGTACAGCAGCCGTCTGCACACAACTCCAAAAACAGAAAGAATGTGTGACATGCTTTGTGGAACCCTCCGTACGTGGGAGTAGACACAATACAGGCGTGGGGTCATTTGAGGACTAGAGACAAAGGAAGTCGAGGAGATGGATCTGTGTTAATCGTGAACTCAGTTTGATGTGTAAGTGCCAAGGTACAACATGCATCCTAGGATGCATCTGCATCTGAGGATCTGAGCCAGAGGGAAGGGGGAGGTTCTGTTCAGGGGCTGAGGGGCCGAGACCGTGCTGTTTGCAGGGCAGGGGCCTAACAACTTGAGAGGGATATGACATGGGAGAACAGGCCCTTCCTGCCTGGGCACCGAAGCTCAGCCAGGCACACGCCTCCTTGGCTCAGAGCTGTCGGTGGCAGGGTGGCCAAGCTGGGCATAAAGGACCAGGAGCAGGGTCTGTGCGTTCTGAGACAGTTTGGGGGCACAGAAGGTGGGTAGAGGCCAGGAGAGGTCAACACTAAAACAGGAAAGTGCAGAGGAGGCTGGGAATGGGAGGCCCACCTGACCAACAGCAGAGTTTTCTCTAGATGACATTGATTTTTAACAGGCAGAAGACATATATGAAAGTAATTTTGCCGATTTGTGATGATTTTGAGCGCACAGACTCCGAACACATCACACCCACATTTAATTCATTTCATTCAGCGGTGGGTCTTCACTCCAGGGCCAGGCACCATGCTTGGCGGTGTAGACCAACACAATCAGTCTGGCCTTTCAGCACGACTAGCTGCACCAGAGCCTGGATCCCACCAGCAGGCAGGTGAGAAGCAGGTTCCCTGAGAGCGCTGATTGGGGTAGAAAGTTAAGAAGGCGTCGGTAAACACGCTGCTGATCACAGATGGGCACCCGAGCCCTCCTCGGAAAGCTTGGGCCTCCGTCACCTGGCCGCGATCCCCACTTTTGAAGGATCGTTGAAGGAGCCAGTCGTCATCACAATGGTTGTCCCCGGGCTTTGGGGACAGGTGGGGCAGGCAGATGTGGGATAAAGAGAGACAGGTGCCATTCCTGGCTGGCACACGCCCTTTCCCTGACCGATGGAAGCACACATCTGTTTACGCCGTGGTGATTTGTGTGTCTGATTTGTTGCTGGGGCTCCGTGGGCTTTGATCTCTGGACCTCAGGCCGGCCTTGTTCGTGTGGGGAGACACCACAGCGAGAGGAGGAGGCGTTTCCAAAGGACGTTACTGGGCTGTGTCTTGGGCACCTGAGTCTTGGGGAGAAGGATGAGAATGAGTTGGGCGAGAAATGCTCCGAGATGACATTGACCAGCCGCTGGTTTTTCCTGAAGAGAAGAGCGGGCGGGTGACTTGAGCTGAAGGTGTAAGGCACACCATGTAGCCCCAGGGCTTGCGGCCATGGGCCAGGTGTGTCACCATCACTGGCTGTCCATCAGGACCGGCCATGGTGGTTCTCTTTGCTTTGGGTTATAAGCTAACCCCTCCATTCATGCTCATGGCTGTCCAAGTAGATGGACCCTGAACCTGAGGCCCAGTCCAGGTGCAATGTCCTCCTCCTCCTCCTCCTCCTCCTCCTCCTCCTCCTCCTCCTCCTCCTCCTCCTTCTCCTCCTCCTTCTCCTTCTTTTATCTTTTTTGTGGGTCTGGGGATGGAACCCAGGGGCATTCTATCTCCAAGCTACACCCCCAGCCCTATATTTTATTCCTTATTTTGAAACAGGGCCTCACTAAGTAGCTGAGGCTGGCCGTGAACCTGCGACCCTCCTGTCTCAGCCTCCCGAGTACTGGGATTACAAGCGTGCGCCATCACCTCCAGCCTGACTTACAGCTTTCTGATCATCCTTGAACCTTAACTTTTTTTTCCTGAGAGCTAACTAGTTTACACACTGGACTTATTTTCGTTTAAAAGTAGGTTTTGTGTCTTTTTTGTTGTCTTTTTTTGGAACTGGGGATTGAACCCAGAGCACTGCTCTTTCAAGGAAGTGCTTGCCACTGGGCTACATCTCAGTCTCCAAAACAGGTTTTTATCACATCATCTTGTTATTTTTTATTTTAATTTATTTATGTTTTTGTGGTACTAGGGATGGAATCCAGGGGCATTCTACCTCTGAGCTACACCCCCAGGCCTAGTTTTTATTCTTTATTTTGAAACAGGGTTTCACTAAGTTTCTGAGGGCCTCACTAAGTAGACGAGGCTGGCCTCAAACCTGCAATCCTCCTGTCTCAGCCTCCTAAGTACTGGGATTACAAGCATGTGCCTCCACGTCCCACTTTGTCTTTTATTTTTACCTGCTGTGTCCAAGTGAACCCGCTTCCCAGGCACAGATGATTACATCCCCAGCCCCACCCTCCCGGCACTGTTTTCCCATGTCTCAGTTTTTTTTTTTTTTTTTTTTTTTTTTTTTTGTGGTACTGGGGATGTAACCCAGGGGCCTTCTGCCTCCAGGTTACACTCCCAGACCTATTTTATATATTTTATTTGGAAACAGGGTCTCTTTTTTTTAATTGGTGCATTGTAATCATATATCACATTGAAATACAAGACTTGAGAGGATATATAAGCACACATTATCCAATTAGCCCTCATCCAGCCCCCATCCCATTCCCTCCCCCTCCCTCGATCCCATGCTTGTTTGGTGATTAACTTTGATACATGTGTTTATGTGCCTCCTGCTTTTTAAAGAGGCTCCATCCTCCCCTATTCCATACCCTCTGATTGGTCACCTTAGTTGCTTCACTATACGGCCCTTTCTATAGCTTGATCTCTTCCTGTTGCCCCTTTCCTCCTAGTTATTGCTGATTAGGGGAAGCATCTGGTTTTTACTTTCTGCCATATTTCTCTGTGCATGCCGCATTGCAAGTACCGATCCCACTCTTGACGGCTCCAGTTGTGGCCTGGCTACCCGGTGGACTGATCCAGACCTCACTGGCTCAAGCAGCGGCCTTGCCTCATGGGAGGCCCCGATTCTGGTCTTGCTGTCCCCGACACCAGCCTAACCTCTTAGCTGGCTCTGATCCCGGCCTCAGGGGCCCCAGCATTGGCCTTGCCTCACGGCAGGCTCCGATGCTGACCGCTGGCCCCGGCATCGGCCTAACCCCTCAGCAGGCTCCGATCCCGGCCTCGGAAGCCCCAGCACCAGCCTTGCCTCACGGCAGGCTCCGATCCTGGTCTCGCTGGCCCCAGCACCGGCCTAACCCCATGGCAGGCCCCAATCCCAGCCTCAGTAGCAGCCTTGCCTCATGGAAGGCTCTGATGCCGGCCGCTGGCCCCGGCACCGGCCTAACCCCTTGGCAGGCTCCAATCCCGGCCTCGGAGGCCCCAGTAACGACCTTGCCTCACGGCAGGCTCCAATACCGGCCTCAGAGGCCCCAGTAACGACCTTGCCTCACGGCAGGCTCCAATACCGGCCGTTGGCCCCGGCATCGGCCTAACCCCTCGGCAGGCTCCAATCCCGGCCTCGGAGGCCCCAGCACCGGCCTTACCTTGCGGCAGGCTCCAGTGCTGCCCGCTAGCCCCGGCATCGGCCTAACCCCTTGGCAGGCTCCTATCCCGACCTCAGAGGCCCTAGTAGCGGCCTTGCCTCCTGGCAGGCTCCGATGCTGGCTGTTGGCCCCGGCACCGGCCTAACCCCTTGGCAGGCTCCAATCCCGGCCTCGGAGGCCCCGGCACCGGCCTTGCCTCACAGCAGGCTCCGATGCCGGCCGCTGGCCCCAACATCGGCCTAACCCCTTAGCAGGCTCCAATCCCGGCCTCAGAGGCCCCAGTAACGGCCTTGCCTCACGGCAGGCTCCGATCCAGGCCACGCTGGCCCTGGCACCGGTCAAACCTGGAAACAGGGTCTCTTAAGCCAGCTGAGGCTGGCTTTGAACCTGCACGATCCTCCTGTCTCAGCCTCCCAAGCGCGGGGATTACAAGCGTGTGCCACCATGCCGGGCTCAGGTTCATTTTTAAGCTGCTTTTTCTGTCATGTCCATGGCTGCCCACCACACCCAGGCTATTTCTCGGCTAGGTGTTCGAGGCTCCCTGTGGCCTGATCGCCTTCTTTGTAGAACATACCTTTAACTCTGCAGTCCTCTTCCTTCCCACAAGCCAGTTTCTCTCTCCCCATAACTTCCTGGAACACCCCCCCCCCCCCGCTTGCCTAGAAGGCCTCGCCCTTGCCTGTCTCCTCCTGTCTTTTTTCTTTTTCTTTTTATGAGCACCATAGCCATTCATCTTAATGGGGTACAAGATGGTGGAGGCACACAGGCACACACCGCTCAGTTAGCCCGTCCCGGTTACCCCCAGTCCTTCCCTCCCTCCTTCTCCCGTTTGGCTCAGTGATCGAGTTGGGTGTGTTTGTAAGTGTATATTAGGAAATCCCCCTCCTCCCCACTTCGGTCCCCCTCAGTTGGGTCACCTGATTTGCTCATCTGTCGTTTCTCCTTCTTCATTTGAGACCAGACTGAGTTTAGCTCCTCCTTCTCCATGATGGGAGCCTCCCCGCCTCCTGTAACCACCTCACCCCTTCCACAGTAGAGACGTCCCGGGGGGTCTGGCTGGGCCTCAAGCAGCCAACGCTGCGTTCTGGTCTCTACCAGGCCTTGTGCTTCGCAGGCGCTGAGACGCTGAGAACATTCCAGATTGGCACTCATAGTGCCTCCGGAGAGGCTGCAGAAGGATGCACATGGGCTTCCCCACTGGGGGTGGCCCCACAGCCCATGGGCGCAGCGGCACACGGCGCACGGCATTGCGAGCTCTGCCTCTGGCACCCGGGGTGTGGCATTGGAAGCGAAGGTTAAAGCTAGAAGCTTCCAGGTAGAGGAGGAGGCCCCTGCAGGCCGAGGCCGGGAGCGAGACCACGGCGACCGGGAGATGGTGGAAGGCTGCGTGTCCCCAGACAGGGCGGGCTGTTTGGGGAGCAAAGGGGATTGTTCTGTTCTTCAGAATATTTTTTGCCAATACTATCATATGTTGAATGGCTTCTTGGGAAAGGGGGACACTTGGAAGAGCGGATGGAGGAAGAAATAAATTGTGAAGGTATTACAAAAACGGAGAAATGAAGCACCCTGCTGTATGTCCGTGTCCCTCCCTTTCCCCATTCGGATCATACGCTGGAGAGGCAGAGCATGTCTTTTATCCATTTATCTTTCTAATACCCACATTACTTAGAACGTTACAGTGTCCGTACGAGGTCATTAACGGATGCTAATGATAGGGCCGCGCTCTGTTTATCATCTTCCCACCGGAGTCTAAAGTGGAGAAAGTAGTGCCTCGCTCCCCGTAGACACTGAATGATAATGTGTGGGACACAAGCAAGTCGACAGTGTCAGGAGCCGACTGTGAAAGTAGAGAAGAATAAAATATGCGGCGTTGTGCAAAATATGCAAATGAATGTAACATGCCAAAAAGATGCGCAGCCCGGCACACCTAAGGTGACGCTGGGGCGAAGTCTCGGAGGCGCAGGGGCGGAGGGCTGCTTTCCCCTGCAGTGGTTTACGGTAATTCCCTAATAAGAGGAGATGACCAGAGTTGCTTAAGGGATTTGAAACGTCTTCTGATGTATTTTTTTTCTCTCTGTTTCCTGCAGATACTATATAAGCTACTTTCATCATGGGAGAAATAGAACAAAAACCCACTCCGGGGTCACGACTGGGGGCCCCAGAGAATTCGGGAATCAGCACCTTGGAACGTGGACAGAAGCCGCCCCCGACCCCTTCAGGAAAACTCATGTCCATCAAAATCCAGATGCTGGATGACACCCAGGAGGCGTTCGAAGTGCCGGTAAGTGGAGCGTGTGTCTGTGACCCACCCGCGGGCAAGGGCCACTCGGTCCCCATGTCTCGGAGACATGAGGCCAGAGAGGATGTGTGTGTTTGGCCCCACCAACCCATTCTGGTTCTGAGCGATCCAGTTATCAGCGTTGTGTGTGTGAACCATCCGTATAGTGATGTGAACGGGCTTGCTTTGCCGTGGCCTCCCATACACAAACACACATAAGTGCGTGCTTATACATGCGCACATGCGTGTGTGTTTGAATCAGAGGGAAGAGTGGTTTCCGGATGGATCCCAGTTGACTTTGCTAATACACAGTAATCCTCTCTCATAGTCACGGGCACGTGTGTTTTCTGCGCAAGCGTGAGCCCCACTTAACTCATGTCCGGAGTATTGGCAAGAAACAGCCTAAGCAACCCATCAAAGGGCAGTATGTATGTTTTCACATGGAGACATCAGGAGAGACCCTACCTGTGGCCTTGGAAGATGGGGATAGGGAGCGTGCAAAACTCTGACGGTGGCCGCCCTAGAAGGAGTAGAGCTGGCCATCCCCAGGGCCAGGGAGTGAGGCAGGAGGCAGCTGGAGGCCGAGCACAGAGGAGCCAGCCTCAGCCTCTTCCCAGCCTCCTCCTGCAGTGCCTCCTTTCAGGGAACCACTGGTTACAATGGCCACAGCACATCTTGGTCTGCGTGCCAGAGGGTGTGGTATGAGGGCCCGCTCCCTTGGGGACCATCATCTCTGACCTTGGCTCAGCCCACAGAACCCTCGGCCACCTGGGAACACATCCTTGCGGTTCTGTCTTGGGTACCGAATATTGCTCCTAACATTGTTTGTGGGGGGAAGAAACAACTCTTGAATTCCAGACAGCCGGCTTGCAAACTTGGGGAACACACCCATTTTCAAGGTGGAGACAGCCTGCCCATTACTCTGGTCGGCTGGAGTGACTGAAATTTAATAGTCGGCGCTAATGGCGGTAACCTATCATTTAATCATTTATGGGATGTGATTCAGTAAATTATATTTATTTCAAAGAACATTGTTCAGAGAGTGTGAATTAAGTGTCTCAGGGAAAGATAAACCTCAGAATAGCTATGTTTAATGGCAAACAACCTTCGCACCGTTCCAGTTTTCTTGCCTGAGAACGCCTATCTTTCAAGGACTTGGGAATGCCTTCGTACTTCTGTGAGCAAAGCCAGTGCTAATTTCTGGAATCATAAAACACATCGAGGAAAGCACCTGCCAGCCTCTGAGAATTACACCTTCTAGAACATGTGGCCCGCCCCCACCCTTTTATCCTCCTCCTCGCCAGACTGGTTCAGTGAGGTGCTGGGTTTCAGTGTTTCCTTCTGGGCCCTGAGAAGGGCCTGGAGCCCCGGCTCTGGCAGTGCAGTCTGTTCCCTGCTGTTCCTCTGTGGGGCTTGGGCGAAGGAGCCAGCAGGTGCTGCCGTGTTGCTGACTCCAGGGATCATAGGGTGTGTTATTCTGGAGTCCGGCAGTTTCTCCAAAGCGAAGAATATCCAGGCTCTGCTCCTAGTTACTGTTTAGCGAGGAACTGTATAGGATCTTCCTGTGAAAGAAGTAATCAGGGTTTTTTTTTTTTTTTACTGTTATTCATTTATTTATTTCTAGGTGGTACTGAGGGTTGAGCCCAGGGGCATTCTACCTTTGAGCTAAACCCTCAGCCCTGTTTTATTTTTATTTTGAGAATAGGGTCTCACCAGCTTGATGAAAGTCTCACTAATTGCTGTCCTCAAAAGTGGAATCCTGTCCAAGCCTCCCAAGTGCTGGGACTACAAGTGTATGCCACCACGCCTGGCCTTTCATCATTTTTGATGTCATTAAAAATACTATTTTTTCCAGACGTGGTGGCGCACGCTTGTAATCCCTGTGCTTGGGAGGCTGAGACAAGAGGGTCGTTCAGGTTCAACGCCAGCCTCAGCTACTTAGTGAGACCCTGTTTCCAAATAAAATATAAAATAGGTCTGGGAGTGTAGCCCGGAGGTAGAAAGGCCCCTGGGTTCCACCCCCACTACCCCCCCCCCCCAATACTATTTTTAAGCCGGGCATGGTAGTGCATGCTTGTAATCCCAGTACTGGGAGGAGAGACAGGAAGATTGCAGGTTTGTAGCCAGCCTCAGCTACTTAGTGAGTTCCTCTGAAACTTAGTGAGACCCTGTTTCAAAATAAAGAATAAAAAATAATAGAATACCCCTGGGTTCAATCTTCAGTACCGCAAAAAAAAAAAAAAATTTTTTTTTTCAATC
This sequence comes from Muscardinus avellanarius, assembly GCF_963383645.1. NCBI lineage: Eukaryota > Metazoa > Chordata > Mammalia > Rodentia > Gliridae > Muscardinus > Muscardinus avellanarius. The sequence continues at coordinate 189,469,156 of NC_137787.1, forward strand.
TGGAAAGAGCCTTTCTCATCTCTCCCTCCAAACTCCCATGCACCATTAAAGACCCTATTAGTATCACCCAGATCCTACTCCCTTGGGCAGCAAGTGGGCTTTCTCTCCCCTTCTGCAAGATTTCTTAACTTGTATACTTACCAAGGTGGAGCCAGACTGCCTGGGTTCTGCTTTTTCTTCCATAAAATGAGGATAACTCCACCCTAACTTCATGCTACATGGGATGAAAAAAGTTGGTACCAGTAAAATATCTAGAGTAGCTCCTGGTACATACACGGAGAGCAAGCCGCACGGTGAGCGGCACCGGTGCACATCTGCCACCGCACCGCCTGCTCTCGAAGCAGCGACCTGCCTCATTCTCTCCATATCCCCAGCGTCTAGCGTGGCGCCGACCTAGGGCAGGCACGCTTTTAATGTTTGCAGACTGAATGTTAGAGCGGACTTATTTCACAAGTAGAATTTACTGCCCTAGTTAGTCTTGACATTGCCTCATCCATTCATATTCTATTTTTCGAGTGTGCTCAGGATGTTCCTTCTCGGCCCATGATCAACAGCTGTTTTCCTTGCTGTAGAAAGCCAGATGTCAGCATTTCTGTGCAGGGGGCTGAATCTGAATTGCTGCCCGGCTCGAGCCCGGCCGCTCCGCAGCTGGAAGCCATCAAGGATGCTCGGTGACTCAGCCATCGCGCTGGGGGAGGACAGTGACTACAGGGTCGCAGAGATCAGCTCCAAAACGGAATTGTTCTAACATCTTGCTCCAAAACTTTTTGCTGAGACTTCCTGAAGGCCAACAGCCTGACCAGGAAGTGTCCTCTCCTCCCTGCGTGCTGTGGCCCAGAATGAGTGCGTTTTCTCTGGGGCCACTCCTCCACGGACTCTGCCTTTCCCTGGTGGCTGGCTCCCTGGGCCTTTTCTTATCCTCTGCTCTGAACCTACATTTTAAAACCAAAGCAGTCGCCGGGCGTGGTGCTGCACGCTTGAAATCCCCGTGCTTGGGAGGCGGAGACAGGGGGATCGCACAGGTTCGAAGCCAGCCGTGCTGGCTTAAGAGACCCTGTTTCCAAATAAAAAAGTATAAAAATAGGTCTGGGAGTGTAGCCCGGAGGTAGAAGGGCTTCCAGGAACCCCATTACCACCAAAAAACAAAACAAAACAAAACAAACAAACCCAGAGCAGTCGTTTTATGGGCACATTCCCTAAATCCTGCCTGGTGCACAGAACCAAATCAGAACCTGCAGGGTTGCACCGCAACCTTGTATTTCTGTAGCCAGCTGGGCATGGTAGTGCATGCCTGTAATCCCACCTTTACTGTTGACTTCGGACGGTGTTTCCAGCTACTTCCTCTGCAGAGATGGACGTTCAGAAGCCATTTTTTTTTTTGGCACGGGCTTGCACGATGTTTTGTCCTCTGTGGTGGAAAGTGCTGTGCAAATAAGCCTCGGCTCTCAGTTTGATGTGCACAGCTTTCCCTCCCCAGCCGGCTCATAAACAGTGCTTCCTGGACTTCAGCAAGGGTTAATGACACCTCCCCCTGCCAGGCCACCTCCCCGAAGGTCCCTGAGAAGGTTTTATGTGTCCGGTCCTCATGACCTTCTGGTAAACAAACACTGCTCCGCTGACGTTTGTGGGCGAAGCAGATGGCTTCTTCTCGGAGTGTTTATTCTTCTTGTTAGCTGCGTCTCCCTAGGACAAGCGGAGGAAACGGCGCAGCCATTTGGGAGTGATGCTGGCTCGGGGAAGATGCTCCCGGGTGACAGGAAGACACTTGGTGTCTGTCAAAGGGACCGGGCCTTGGAGTTGCTGCGGCGGGTGGGCGGCGATGCAGAAGCCCGAGCCCTGTGGCCAGTGGCAGGGAGCTGGCTGTGGGAAGAACTCAGGTGGAGGATGGTCACTCCAGAACAGCCCCTGCTGTTTCCTTGTATTTCTGACCCTAGTGGCTTTGTAGTTCTTAATCCTTTCGTAGTTGTCCTGTCCTTTGCCCAAGAATGAAGCATGGTCCTCTTCATCCAGAGAGCCAGGGCAAGCACAGCCAGCCTTCATGGAGGTCTGCTGGGCACTGCTCAGGGCTTGGCCACCTCCGCGGTGGGCGTCCTGTGTGTTTCAGCTTCAGCATCAGCATCTCCTTCTAGAAGCTTCTGATTTGTCTGCCTGCGTGGCTGTGGCCGGGGCTGGTAGACTGGGAGCCATGGCCTCTCGTTCCTGTACTTTGCCCTAGGCTGCACCTGGCTGATGCCCAATACCCAGTGGACACCTGGCATGCTTACTCATGGCCACTTGACTCTTGTCACTAGGTAGGAGAGGTTGTTGGTGCTGTCCTGGCCACAGAAGAGCGCTCTGGTCATTTCCCAGGTTCCCAGGTTGGGCTGGCGTTGAGATCCCTCAACATGGCTCCATGCCGGGCTCCTTGTCTTGGGAGACTCCTGGGCTCCCGTGCCCCAGCCCACTAAGTCTCCCCAACTTGCCCACTAAGCTCCTGAGTGGGAGGCCCCGATTCCAGCGGGCTTGCTCCCTGGGAGCCCCCACTCTCCCAGCTCCGGGGATCTGATTTTGCCTTCCTGAACACTGTCCCCCACACATTCATTTACCAGAACCCCTCAGCCAGCCCTTCCCAGGCGCTTTCTCCCCTTCCATGTCTGTTATCTTTCCTCTAATTAGACTTCCAATCCTGTCTCCATCTGCCTCTCACTAATGACTTCCCTCACATCCCTGGTGCTGACTCAGTTTCCTTATCTGCAAAATGAAGCATTTGGTCTAGATAATATTCAAAGCGCTATCTGCTTTCCTTCTTTGGAAGTTGGGACCCTATGTTGACATTCTTGTTGCTGAATTAACTTTTTGTGACTGGACAGACAGATGGAGATTCCTTGAGAAAAGAAGTTATTAATCTTTTTTTTTTTGGCGGGTCTGGGGATGGAACCCGGGGGAATTCGACCTCCGAGCTACACCTCCTGCCCTATTTTTTATTCTTTATTTTGAAATTGATTCTCACTGAGTTGTGGAGGGCCTCACTAAGTAGCTGAGGCTGTCCCCAAACCGCAATCCTTTGGTCTCAGCCTCCCTAATGCTGGGATTACAAGCATGTGCCATCACGCCGGGCTAGTTATTAATCTTAAAAATCAAACCCAGAGTCCCCAAAGCCTGGCCAGACACAGCAGTTACTGTTTACCTACCAAGTTCTGAAGAAAGATACCTGTTATGGGTAAACATGTCATTTTTTACGTGTGACATGTGACAGGCGTGCCGTCCCTTAGGTGTCTGTGGCGTAGCCCTTGACAGCATGAGATAGATTGAAAGAAATCAGTCATGTTCTGGGTAACACGCTATCATCAACAGGAAATTCCATAAGTGCACTGAAGACAGGGACGACCTCCAATTCTAAAGAGAAACTGTTGGTTGGAAAAAGACCACGTAGGTTTTCTACTGGTGACCAAATTGCCCATGCTATCTCAGACACCTAATTAGGGGTGTTATAAAGCCAGCCCGTAAATGTTTACACTGCTTTCATTTGATCACCTCCCCAGTGAACTGGGCCTTTCGTTTCTCACAGTGGGTGGATATCCACGGAGAGGCTGGGGCTGGGTCGCAGGGCGCTGTGTGGGGACTATGGGGGTTAAGGCTGGCTTCCTGGGCTTGAGCTCAGAAAGAGGGGTGGAGCAGAAGTTTGCCTTTTCCAAAGCCCCAAGTCTCCTCTTTGTAGTCCTCAGTTTACCTCAGGGAAAGCCCAGGCTGTGCCCCCTCACGGCAACTGTGTCTTGGTGAGAGCGCTTTATTGTCCACTTCCCCCTCCCTCCCTCCCTCCCTCCCTTCCTCCCTCCCTCCCTCCTTTCTTAATTTTCTCAAATTTTGTTTCCCTTTTATACTTCTCCTTCAGCTGCTTTAGGGAATGGTTTTTTTAATTTTTTTTTTGGAAGGCACCATAAGTCTGTTTTTTTTTTTTCTTTTCTTTTCTTTTCTTTCCGTCAAAGGGGTAACATATAGGCAGGACAGTGGTGCATGCTTTTAACCCCCGTGACTTGGGAGTCTGAGGCAGGAGGAGCACAGGTTCCAGGCCAGCCTGCGCAACTTAGGGAGACCTGTATGAAAAATAAAAAAGGGGCTAGTTGAGTTTTAGAATCTCTGCTGGATTCAATCCCCAGTACTCTGTGTGCGTCTGTGCACACATGTAACTAAGTGCACGTGAAATACACATTTAACTAAAGGTCTTCCTTTTCTGTAGTGCCTGTCAGGGCCCCCTGGATCCCACGCCTTTGCAGCTGAGCTGGATAACAGGAGAGCGTGTGTGCCTTCCCAGGCAGCTCTGTGCTCTTCTTGGCTTGAAATGCTTTGTGTACAAGAGGACTTCTGGTAGTGCTGGAGGAGGGCAGGTCTACATAAGAGTTAATTAGACATTTTATTTATTTTATTTTATTTTCGTGGTACGGGGGGTGGAACCCAGGGGCTTTTCTATCTCCAAGCTGTACTCCCAAACCTACTTTATACTTTATTTGGAAACAGGGTCTCACTAAGTTGCTGAGAGCCTCACTAAGTAGCTGAGGCTGGCTTCGAACCTGTGCGATCCTCCTGTCTCAGCCTCCCAAGCGTGGGGATTACAAGCGTGCGCCACCACGCCCGGCTCAATAGACATTTAAATCCAGAAGAGCGGACCGTGTACCTGAGCCGGTGCCGCTCAGCAGCTGCGCTCTGAGCCAGAGTGAGGGGAGGAAATTTCACTTGTTCTCTGGGCTTTTAAAAAATGAGTAAACGCCCAGTTGGTCTGGTGCGTAGGGTCTTGGCAAACCCCTAGCATCCAAAGTGGCAGAACAGATTGGTTGACAGCAAGGAATCTTTTCAGGAGCAAACCTGCCGGAGTTGACTTCTCCCCCACGGGCCACGGGCCTTGCACAGTCACCCAGCCTTTCTCTTATGCTCCCTCTGAAAAGTAATCCAACCTGCTCATCCTTAAAGTAGATGCGATGACCGTCAGGATGTTGCCGCAGAGTGTGAAGTCAGACGCATGCCCAACTTCCAGTTTTTAAAGAGTCAAAAGATGGGTGAATTTTCTGGCGCTAATAAGGAAAAGCTGGAGGCCACTGTTCATTAATTTGTCTGATCGTATTTTCTTTTTGTGTATGGTACTGGGAGTCGAACTCAGGGGCATCCTACCTCCAAGCTACACCCCTGTTTCTATTTTATTTTTATTTTTGAAACATGTCTCGCTAGGTTCATGAGAGTTTTACTGCTTGCTGAGGCTGCCCTCGAAATTGCGATCCTCCCGTCTCAGCCTCCCAAGTCCTGGGATTGCAAGAGTGCGCCACCACGCCCAGCTAAGTGTGTTTTCTGAAAAACATAACCAGCCATCCGCTATTTAAAACTTGTAATTTGTTCTAATTTATGAAAAGTATGAAGTATGGCGGCTACATTCACAACTGCCATCTGATTACAAATGACAAAATACTCTACCCTCTTTAAAACTGGTGTCTGAGTAGCTTTCAAAACAAATGATAAATGGCCAAAAGGGGGGGAAAAAGTTTACATATTTTCTTCATATCAGTGTTACTTTTGGCTTCTTTTTTAGCCAAGTTTCTGAAATAGTGCTGAGTGCACTTTGCATGGTCTTTTCTGGGTTTTATTTAACTTTGAATGATAAATGGTGCTTATCTGGGTCTAGCCTCTGGAGGTTAGATTGAAAGCCTCTGTAATAAGTAAAAACATGTTATTCCTTTTTTTCTTCTTCTAGAAAGCATTCCAGTTAAATGCTGCTTGCCTTCCTCTCTTGCTCTGTAGAAGCAGAGTTGAATTTAAACGTTGGCCCCAAATGTTTGTGCGTGACCCTTTCAACCTGAGTTACAGCTCTTACGATCTGAGTTGTGTAGCTCTGAGACGATGGTGGTAATCCTTTAACAGCTGCTTGCTATTTTCTCCCTGAAAAGAAGAGCCATTCAGGAGAACCCAGTAAATAAAAGGAATAAATTGCAATTAGGAATGTCCACATCTGGCATTCCAATGGGCTACATTCTGAGAAAATGCAGGCCATTTGAGAAGCTGGGTTTCCCCTCCCTTTAAATGGAAATAGTAAATTTTCTTAACTATCTCCAAGGACAGAGTGGTTAGAGGGGGAAAGACAGCTATGGGGCGCCGGGTGCACGGCGGCCCGTTCCCAGCTGCACACATGGAGAAGTCCATCTTCAGGGGCCAGGTGAAGCGAAGACGCGATGCTGTAGAAAAACGCCTTGCAGAGCGCACATATGAGCGCTCCTAAAAGTTCTTAATGAAAAAAATAAAATGAATAAAAGCTCATAAAAGTGAGGTTTTTTCCTTCCTTCTGCTCTAAGTATTAGTTTCATTTTTGCTCTTGAGCAGAACTGAGACCCTGCTTTCATTGGAGAGCTGATGGGCAGGTCAGATGGAAAAAAGAAAGTGCCTGGGCACTCTAAAGGCAACAGTAGCTGCTTGTGCCAGGCCGAGACGTTCCCTTTCCCCAGCCTCTGAGCAGCCTCCGTCAGCCCTGCGCTTCTTTGGAAGGCGCACCATTGTCTAAGCTAGACCGGCTTTCAGGAGGTGTTTAAGGCTGAAAGGCCACTTCTACTGAATGCATTTACTGATGTTTTGGGGACATATCTGTGGCTTCTCTGTGCTTAAAAATGGGTTTTAAAATTGAAGAGGGATTCTTTTAACTCAGAAATTCACGTGTTGTGGCTTTGCTCCTTTCTTGGTCCGCTCTATTTCCTTTTCCATTTTCTTAGTGTCAGGATGCTTCTAGTAGAGCCCTGCATCCCCATCATGTAGAGTGGACAAATGGCTTCAAGGTAGGTCAAGGGTTTCAAGGCCCTCCAGGGTGTTTCTGCAGGATGGGTTCCATGGGTACAGTTGAATGAGACCCTCTTACATTTGAATGTAAATATGAAGATGTTGCACATAAAAGTTAGGTTGAGCCGGGCGTGGTGGCGCACGCTTGTAATCCCCGCGCTCCAAGCTTAGGAGACCCTGTTTCCAAATAAAAATGTAAAAATAGGTCTGGGAGTATAGCCCGGAGGTAGAAGGGCTTCCAGGAACCCCAGTACCACACACACACACACACACAAAAGTTAAGTTGACTTTTTTTTTTAATTGTCTTTTAGCTGGGCGTGGTGGTGCATGCTTGTAATCCCTGGGCTTGGGAGGCTGAGACAGGAGGATCACGCAGGTTCGAAGCCAGCCTCAGCTGGTTTAAGAGACCCTGTTTCCAAATAAAATATAAAATAGGTCTGGGAGTGTAGCCCCGAGGTAGAAGGCCCCTGGGTTCCATCCCCAGTACCACCAAAAAAAAAAAAAAATTGTCTTTTATGTTCATCCTTCACTTATTTTTCTTGCCTTCTGTTACTTTGAATATTTGAGTTGGACATAGTAGTAGTTTTTAACTCATAAGGAAGATATGCAATGATTTACTCAGTTTGGGATCTTTCTACTGTAAATAGACCGGTCACTTAATGAATCATTCAGAAAGCCTTTAGGACTTGGCAATTGTGTGCAAGAGCTGGTAGGTTTTTGTCTTCTCATTTATACAAACAGAAAAGTTGGACCATATTCCCGCAGTGGGATTCTGTGGCACTCTGGTTTTCTTTTTTGGAAGGTGATCTTGGACACATGATATGGGTTTCACAAATACTTATTACCATGCGAGGCAAGGTGTTGCTCATGATAAGAAATCAAATTAAAATTATAAACACCCTTGCCAGAAACTCCTTGCTGTGTTCTAAGCCTTTTGCCAAGTGTACACATCCATCATTCAGGTCTAGCCATCGGCTGCCCTAGGCCTTTCTGTGGCAAAGGTCTTAGGAGAAACAGCGTCTTCCTTTAGTTGATACATAAGGATCATGGCTGATGCTGCTAATAAAGACACTGCTGTGTTTATGGTTAATTGGCAAACCCCTGAGTTTGGCATGCTGAATGCTGGTTGGCTCAGGGCACATGAGTGACTTGGCGTGAGGCAAATAGCTGGGGTACAAGAGCCGCAGTCCCAGCCCACCGACCCAGGGTTACTCTCCATTTAGGCCTGTAGTTCACTGTTAGACATCTTCTGGTCCATAAGGAGCCCTTAGGATAATACAGCCCGCCATTTGTGCTGGTATCTGTGACAGGTGCCGGGGGAGCTCCTCTTACTTGGGGTGGACCAGTTGAGCATGGCTGAGCCTATAGGAGGAGAGCCCAGTGACCAAAGACCTTGGCAACGTCAGATGCACATGGTGGTGGCTGATAAGGACAGGGGTGGCGCAGGCAGAAGGCCAGGGAGCAAGAGGAATCCAGGAGGTGGGGCGGGCAGGGGCCTGCAGCCATGGGACAGGAGCAGCAAACCCTCAGAGGGTGCGTGACCGCAGACAGTCCTCCAGGAAGTCAGCCGGCACAGGCCTTTCTGCGGCAGATGTCGTACGAGAGCCGATGTCTTCCTGTACTTGGTATGACGGGAGAATTGCCGATGCTGCTAATGAAGGGCACTGCTTTATCTTTAATCACCAAGGGGGAATCTGCGGCTCTGGAAATTAACTTCTGAGATCCATGGTGATTATGTAAATAGTCCCCGGTGGAAGTAGTAGATGGGTGTGGTTGCTCAGCTCCAATTTGCCCTTGGCATTTCCATTTCCCCATTGCCCCCGAACCGCCATGTACAGCCCACCACACCTAGGTGAGGAGCCAGCGGCTGCCAAGCCTGCTGCCTACGGGTGTTGGGAGGAACCGAGTGATGGTGCCCCGTGGCCCATCATTGCGTGTCGACGTGATGTCCTTATAAAGTGAATTGTATTGCCAGGCATGGTGGCGCACGCTTGTAATCACAGCATTCGGGAGACAGAGACCGGAGGATGGTGGTTCGTGGACAGCCTCAAGCTACTTAGCGAGGCCCTTTGCAACTCAGTGAAACCTAGTTTCAAAAATAAAAGAGACTAAAAAGTAGGGTTGGGTGTGTAGCTCGGAGGAAGGATGCCCCTGGGTTCCATCCCCAGTACCACAAATAAATAAATAAATAAATAATAAGAAATAAAAGAAAGTGAACTATGAAGTGCAATGGGCCATCTTCCTGACAAGACCTTTTTCTCTCAATGCTGAATCAGTTTCCGAGGGCCGCCATAACACAGTGCCCTCCAGAGCTCAGCCGGTTTTCCTGAGCGGTCGGTACCTGCTGACACCTACCATGTGTTGACCCCAACCAGGAGCCCAAGAACAAGGACAGCCTCTCGCTCAGGAGATGGCCGGGCGCTGCCTGCGGAGGACATTCAGGCCACCAGGCTGCGGCTCCTGCAGCTTTAGGTCTCGAGGGCCTGCCCCCTCTTCTTCTGCCGACCCTGCGGTCTCCTCGAGTACCACCGACCCCTACACCACCCTCCTCGCCGAGGCCCCAAAGAGACGCCTCTTCTTCACCTCTACATCCTGTGATGCTGGGGCTCGCTGACCTGTGGGTGATTTTATCTATAGAATTCAAGGGATGTAGAAAAAGAAGGCAAATTTCTGCAGTAGATACGACGTATATTGGATGGAAGAGTTGAAAGAAAATGCTGATATTCCTGTGAATCATCTCATCCCTTGGCCTGATCTCATCATTCTTCTAAGGGCCTAGAGGACATATTTCATGAGACCTGCTCAGAGGGCTCCTTGGTTTCGTAAAACAGGCTGAGAGCTGCTCCCTTCCCCTTATTAACTCGGTTTCAGTCACATTTAGCAGCTCGTCACGCCCAGGGAGACTGTGTGGCGATGACGGCCTGTCCTGTCTGTGGACCACAGGCTGCGGCTTGGAGGCGGGCCAGGGCTCCGAGCGCTGGGCTCTGGTGATTCATTAATTCCCACCCAGGCTAACGGTGAATGAGGAGCGTTAGCAAACTTTCTGAACCCGCAGTTAAATGATAGCCATCTTCTTACTTTTCCTTTACTTTTTTTTTTTTTTTTTTTTGCAGTGCTGGGGATGGAACCCAGGGCCATTCTACCTCCAAGCTACACTCCAGCCTTATTTTTTTATTCTTTATTTTGAAACCAGGTCTCACTGAGTTGCAAAGGGCCTCACTAAGTAGCTGAGGCTGTTTTTGAACCGCGATCCTCCCGTCTCAGCCTCCCAAATGCTGCGATTACAAACGTAAGCCACCACGCCCGGCCCTTCCTTTTCATTTTAAGAGCAACTTTTCTCTAGTGGACTTCATCCATGAGGACCCTTGGGACCCTCAACTTTTTCTCGGAATCTGTGGAAAAGCACGATAAAAATAGAGTCCCAACTGGAACTTGTTCACCAGAAACCCAGAAAGTGCCAGCAGCCTGCGGCCTCCCACCAGCCGTGCCCAGAGTCTTTCTGTGGGTGCGAGTCCCAGTGCTTGGCTTCCAGATTCATTTTTGCCCTCTATTCTGGCTCTAAAAATGCGGGCTCCAGGAGCCTGGAGGGTTGTTCTGTTTTGGGCATTGTTTGGTGGCACAAGGGCTTTTTCTTTGTGCCCTGTACCCACAGGAACCCCACTGGTGCCATTTTTACGGTGACACCGAGGGGACGCCTCCGTTAGAGTCCAGCCTTCCTGGGCTAGTCCATCGTTTAGTGACGTCATTGGGCATTTGTGGCACGAGAGTGTCCTTGTTGGCTGGGGCTGCTGCGACCACAAACTAGATAGCTTAAAGAATACAGCTACAAGCTGGGTGTGGTGGTGCACTCCTATAATCCAAGTACTTGGGAGGCTGAGACAGGAAGATTGCAGGTCTGAGGCCAGCCTCAGCAACTTAGCAAAACCTTGTTTTAAAATAAAACTAAATAGCCGCGCATGGTGGCGCACGCTTGTAATCCCCTCGCTTGGGAGGTGGAGACAGGAGGCTCGTGCTGGCTTGGAGCCAGCCTTGCTGGCTTAAGAGACCCTGTTTCCAAATAAAATAATATAAAATAGGTCTGGGAATGTAGCCCGGAGGTAGAAGGGCTTCCAGGAACCCCAGTACCACCCCAAAATAAATAAATAAATAAATAAATAAATAAATAAATAAATAAAATAAAACTAAATAATAAATAGAAGGTTTGTAGGTGTCACTCAGAGGTTGAATGTCCCTGGGTTCAATCCCCAGTATAAAAAGAAAAAAAAAGATGGTAACATCATTTGAAAATATTTGGGGCCATTCACTGCTGTGACTTCTGTTGGTGTAACTCAGTTACTCCTTTTTCTTCCTTCTGTTCCCATGGATAACAGTGTAGACAGGACAATTACCCAGTACACGGAGGAGACCACAGGTTTTGGACCACTTTCTTGCAGAACTGGGCTGAGAGCTGAAGTGTGGGTGTCCATGGGGGCTAAGGCATCTCAGCTGTATTAGTGGAGAGGACGGCAGGAGGAAGTTGATTTTGACTTAGTCTCTCTTCACCCCTCTTCCCCACCATTTTTTAGTGAATTGGTACTGGAGGACCGGGTCACCAGCCAGTACCTCCCATCCAATCTGGTTTAGTGCTAATATTCACTGTGAAAGTATATCAGGCCATGTTGAAAAACCTCCCTGCATACTATCCCAGCATGCTCTTAGTCTTTAAGAAATCTGTCAGGGGACATTAGTAATCATTTGAGAAATGCAGGTGATTATAAAAAAGCAAATAAGCCGGGCATGGTGGTACATGCCTGTAATCCTCGTACCAGGGAGGCTGAGACAGGAGGATCACAGGTTTCAGGCTAATCCCAGAAATTTAGCAAGACCCTGTTTCAAAATAAAAAATGAAATAGAGGCAGGATGTGGCCTGGAGGTAGAATGTGCTTGGGTTCAATCCCCAGTAACCCCCCCCCCCCCAAACAAACAAATAAAACAGCCAAGCAGGACTTACAAGAGCTGATGAGGATGTGGAGAAACCAGGACCGCTGTTGGAGGGAGGGCGCGGCTGCTGCAGAAGACAGTATAAGAAATTATAGTTACCATGTGACCTAGTAATCCCACTTTGAGGATATGCCCCAAAGAATTGAAACAGGATCTCAAAGAGTTATTTGTACATCCGTGTTCTTAGCAGCACTGTTTGTAATGGCCAGGAGGTAGAAGCCCCCCAGAGCTCCCTCCATGGATGCACAGAACAGAGTGAGAGCATGCGAACTGGAATATTACTCAGACTTGAACAGGAAGGAGCTCCTGCCCCATGCCTCTAATGTGGATGCATCTTGAAAACATCTGCTGAGTGAAGAAGCCAGTCACAGAGAGACACACATGCTGTGATTCTTTCTAGAAGCCCCTAGAGCTGGGTGAGGTGGCACATGCCTGCAATTCCAGCCACCCAGGAGGCTGAGGCAGGAGGGTTTCAAGTTTGAGGCTGCCTCAGCAACTCAGTAAGACCCTATTTTAAAATAAATAATAAATGCCAGGCGTGGTGGTACACGCTTGTGATCCCGGCGCTTAGGAGGCCGAGAAAGGAGGATCGCACGGGTTCGAAGCCAGCCTCAGCTACTTAGTGAGGCTCTCAGCAACTTAGTGAGACCGTTTCCAAATTAAAAAAAAAAAAAAAGGTCTGGGAGCATAGCCCAAAGGTAGAAAGCCCCTGGGTTCCACCCTCAGTACCACCAAAAAGAAATAATTAAAAAATATATAAAATAGGGCTATGGATGTAGCTCGGAGGTAGAATGTCCCTGGGTTCCATCCCCAGTAACTAAGGGAAAAAAAAAAGGCAGGAGTGTAGCTCAGTGGTAGAGGCCCTGGATTGGATCTCCAGTATTCCTGCCAAAATCTGAAAGGGGTCACATTTATGGAGACAGAAAGTAGAAGAGGGGCTGCAGGTGGGGGAGGGTAAAATGAGGAGCCCCCATGTCACGGGTCAGACTTTGAGTCACTCCCGTGGCCTTCTCTTCTGGAGATCTGTCCCACGGAGCTCTGGGCATACCCAGCCTAACTGAACCGCACACTTAAAAGTGGTTGACATGGGAAATTAAAATTCATGTTATTTTTCAAAACCAAAAATAAAAAAAAATTATTCCACGGAAGCAATATGATTTAGAAACTAAAGCAATATGATTTAGGAACTGTTCAGTATGATATAGGAATCCAGCTGATTTAAGTTGAAAATTTCTCTAGGCTTTACCTCATTGTTTGGTTTATATTTCTTGCTCCTATACCATTAATTATCTTTTCATGGATTTTGTTTTTGGGGGGTGATGCTGGGAATTGAACCTAGGGGCATTCTACCTCCAAGCTACACTTCCAGCGCTATTTTATTATTTTTATTTGGAAACAGGGTCCTGAGAGCCTCTCTAAGTTGCTGAGCCTCACCTCCAACCTGCTGTCCTCCTGACTCAGCCTCCCAAGCACTGGGATTACAGGTGTGCAGCACCACGGCCGGCTCTCATTTCATGTGAGGCTGGGCTGAGTTCTCTGTTACCTTCCCAGTTGCTATTGTGTCTCCTGCATGAAACCGGGGGTTCATGGTTAACACAGTACACTTTTGTTTTGTTTTTCTTCACTAATTGCATAACTTCCAGCAAATCACTTAATTCTGGGGCCGCTTCACATAGAGTTTTGTCATTTTCTGGGGTTTTTTTTAGGGTAATGACTGAGAAGTCTTTGCAAAGACAGAATTTCAAAGTAATGCGGAGGCTGGGCTTGATGGCACGCGCTTGTAATCCCAGTACTTGGGAGGCTGAGACAGAAGGATCTCAGATTCAAGGCCAGCCTCGGCTACGTAGGCCCTCAACTTAGTGAGACCCTGTTTCAAAGCAAAGAATAAAAAAATAGGGCTGGAGGTAGAATGTACCTGGGTTCAACCCCCAGTCTGAATAAAAACGATGCGGAAGTTATGAAAGGTGTTCAGGGTTCTTTATTCCTAGCAATTTCTATGTGTTTGGACCAGTTGAATAGTGAGAGTTTCTGAACCTCAGAAACCTAAATCTTTTAATATTTTCACAAAGCTTATCTTTGAGCAAGCCAAGTAGCATCTGTCCACTGCACTTGGCCTGCAGGTCCTGCAATTAAGTGTTTTTGAGTCATATTTCATCCAGGCAGGAGACTGCCGAGGCATGCCATTTGGACCTTGCCCTGATTAATTCTGTGCAAGGGATACATTTCTTTTCTTTACTCTTCTGCCCATATTTCCCTGTTCTTTGCAAATATCCATCCAACATCGAAGAGGAAACAAGCCGAGCATGGATTCGTGCTGCTTCCAAGTGGAGCATTTGAAACCCGTAGCCAGGATGTTTTTTTTTTTTTTTTTTGCAAGAAATTTGAAAGTTTAAAAAATGTAGCATTTAGGTAAATTTCCCTGTTATGAAATCTTTCTATTTATATTTTATTCACGGCACGAGTCCTCTGAATGACTGTGTAAAATTCTGTTTAGTGGGTAGCACAGCAGGACATGTAGCACCGTTTCGGAGCCTGCGTTTAGAGGGTGAGCATCTCGCCGTAGCAGATGTAATATCAACTAGAAGGGAGATGTCCGCGGCACCAGTGGGAAGCCGTGGGACTTGTCCAATCTCACCTACGCTACTCGGCCTCATTCATCTCGATTGAGCTTCCTGCTCTAGGTTAGGGTGGTGTGAGGGGAAAAAAAACCTGGATATACTGTTTTAGTATATGAGTATTTTAAGAATTACTTGTGAAACAAGCACTATGTAAAATTCAAGTTGTGATGGCTTGGGAATATTTCTCAGCAGGTAACGTGGTTGTCTCTGACACCCTGGAGCTGTGGGACAATTCACTTATTGCTTCTTACTTGCCTTAGAGAACCGGCTCCCCTTCTCCCTTACAGGGATTTGGTCGTTAATTGAGCCAGGCGTGGTGGCACTTACCTGCAATCCCAGCACTTGGGAGACTGAGATAGGAGGATCGCAGTTTTGGGGCCAGCCTCAGCAAGTAGTAAGACTCTCACTGACCTCGTAAGACCTTGTTTTAACATAAAAGAAAAATAGGACTGGGGGTATAGCTCAGAGGTAGAATACCCCTGGGTTCCATCTCCGGCACCACAAAAAGAAAGAAAAAAATTGTCATTGTCCATGAGATTATCCGCAAAAAAATAAAAAATAAAAAATAAAGATAAATAATTGCTTGTTGACATCGGAACTTTAAGCATAGGAGATTTTGGCATCGTTACACAAATTGTGACATTTAGTGAGAATAAGAGAAACCTATTTGGTCTTTTGAGGAAATCAACCCTAAAACTTCCTGAATCCCCTGTATATACTCCCGCTGTGATCTGTGTTCACTTGCGAACATTGGGAAAATGCATACATGTTTCGGAGAAAACCAGTCCCAACCACACAAAAGCATTAAAGGTTTAGTATGACCATATGTTTTCTTTTATAAATTTTTTTTCCCAGTGGGGAGTCTTCGGGTTGTAAGCAACTGAATACACTTCTGACCGATGTCTACAAGGAAGGGCTCACCGTGGCCAAATAGCACAGACATGAATATTGTGGGCCGGCAGCCACCCCATTTGTCTTTGAGAATATCCCTTTACAAAACCAGGATGTCCTGTTCCTGTTAAGTGTTCCTCATTCTACCTCCCTAGAGAAAGACCCTGCTGTGCCTGGCTGGAGGAAATCCCAAAGAGGAAGCGTCTCAGGGCAGAGGCGGCCGCACAGAGCTTGCCCAGCCGGCCCGCCTGCGGCGCAGTGAGCTGGGTGTTTGAGCAGCTCTCTCAGATGGGCGGGGGAAGTAGGGACAGCTCCAAGTACTGTCTGGGCTAAGCTGATGTTTGGGCAGAGGACACAGACTAAGTTCTTCAGCTGTAGGAAGGATACAGGGATGAGAGCTGAGAAAGGCGCTGGGCAAACTGATTGGCAGGCAGGACAGAGGTAAGAAAGCAACAGAGTTATTACGGGACATCACACGCTTCCCCATTTAGGAATTACTTTATGGCGGGCGTGGTGGCGCACGCTTGTAATCCCCGCGCTTGGGAGGCCGAGACAGGAGGATCCCGCAGGTTCAAAGTCAGCTGCTCTGGCTTAGGAAACCCTGTTTCCAAATTTAAAAATATAAGAAATAGGTCTGGGAGTGTAGCCCGGAGGTAGAAGGGTTTCTAGGAACCCCAGTACCACCAAAAATAAAAATAAAAATAAAGAAATTACTTTATGATCCATTTTTAGTGGATTTCCTAAAGAGACTGGGTTTTTTTTTTTCCCTCTTAGAGAACAAATCATCATTCTCTCTCTCTCACTCTTTATTTCTTTTTGTGATACTGGGGATGGAACCCAGGGGCATTCTACCTCCGAGCTACATCTCCAGCCCTATTTTTAATTCTTTAATTTGAACCAGGTCTCACTAAGTTGCAAAGGGCCTCACTAAGTAGTCTAGGCTGTTCTTGAACTGCGATCCTCCAGTCTCAGCCTCCCAAATGCTGGGATTCCAAGCGTGCGCCACCACGCCCGGCTCAAATCATCTCTTAAAACTGTGCCCTTTCTCTTGGCTCTTCTCGTTAAGTGACACACCTGCTGACCCGTTGGCTTCCTTCGCTCAGTCCCTCTTTGCCACGCCTTACTCTTCTTTCTGGTTTGTAGAAACCGCAGTTTTCACTTACTGATGCTTTTTGAAGGAGAATCGCCCGCAGAGTCCCATGCTGTGAGAGTAGACCTCGTATCTGAGAGTTGTGCGCCTATACTTACAAGTTACATCTGTGTGGAGAATGCGTTGCTTTGAAGCTTAAAATTAAGAATGGGCGATGTTTTCAATAGTATTGTCTGATTTTCTCAGAAGTTGCTCCTAATGGTCGCCCCACTGACAGCAGATCAGAGGAGGAGCCCACGAAGGCCTCCTTGGTATCTGTTGTCACGGAGGAGCTTCAGAAGCTCTGGGGCCTCGGCTCGCAGGCCTGTGTGTCCCGGCAGGTTCACTTGTTCTAAGTGGCGGCCTTGCCCCGGAGTTAACCCTCCGGCTCGGTGGTTCCGTCTTTCCAAGTCACCATGGCTGGTGGCATGGGCAAGACACCTCAGGCAGCCCATCTCTTTACAGTCTACAGACTTCCTTATTAAAATAAAAATGATTTAGCCGGGCATGGTGGCGCACGCTTGTAATCCCAGCATTTGGGAGGCTGAAACAGGAGGATCGCGGTTCGAGGACAGCCTCAGCTACTTAGTGAGGCCCTCTGCAACTCAGCGAGACCCTGTTTCAAAATAAAAAATGAGACTGGTGTAGCTCGGAGGTAGAATGTCCCTGGGTTCCATCCCTAGGATAGCAAAAATAAACAATAACAAAAGTGTTTAACTTTCAGTGGAAGCGGTGTTAATAAATAACATCCACTTCCTTTCCTGAGTCCAGAACCTCCCAGGAAAGAGATGTGGCATCCGTGACTGACGAGTGTTCACTTTGTTAATATTAATCCGAAGCTTTGGGGCTGGACAGCCAGGCTAGTTACCATACTGAAAATGGCATACATTCAGACTATGCTTGGTGCCCTTCCCCGCTTCCCCTTTCTCCCTCTCCCAACAATGAGTGTCCAGGTTAACCATGCTATATTTATATTTTTACACATATTCGAGTGTAGCTCCTCCATTAATCAACCTTAGCCTCTTCCTCCCCTATCCTTCCATTCTATCATTGCTGAAGTTTCCCCTCCGTTGTCTGAGTTCCTCTGGTATCCCCATTGCTCCCTATTTTGAGCATATTAGAGAAAACATAAGTTACCATATTGAGTTAGACACGCTCACTACCCAACCTCTGGTGAACAGGCTGGGGCGCCCCAGGCGCCCCTAAGCAAGAACTATCTAGAATTTGTTTCCTGCCAGCAGGTTTTGTTTTTTTTTTGTTGTTTGTTTTGTTTTTTTTGAGGTACTGGGGATGGGACCCAGGGGCATTCTACCTTCAAGCAATACCTTCCAGCTCTATTTTCTATTCTTTATTTTGAAACAGGGTCCCACTGAGTTGCAGAGGGCCTCACTAGGTAGCTGAGGCTGTCCTCGAACCGCGATCCTCCTGTCTCAGCCTCCCAAATGCTGGGATGACAAGTGTGCGCCACCACGCTCGGCAGGTAGAAGTTACTGAAGAGGAAAAGGGCCAAGCCAAGAAGTCCTGATTCTGTGCCCTGCTTTGACCATCCGATGGGGAAGGAGCGAGGGATGTGGGGCAGGGCTGAGGGTTCTGAAGCAGAAGCCCTTCCCAGGGGAGCCACACTAAGAAAACACGTTTTTATAAGGACTGGAGGAGGATTCGATAGATGTGAAGATGTTTGAATTCTCAGGAGAAAATTAAAAAGCTCGGGGAATCACTGCTCAGCTCAACTAGGAAATTTTGAGTTTCTAAGGAATATTTTTCACTTCCTTTCAAATGTCCAAAGTTGTGGTCCAAGGCGTGACACGCGATTCTGACCCTGTAAACAGGCTTGACAGCTTCGTCCAGCGCTTAGAGCTCAGAAATACTGAGATTTCCCTCCCCAAGTAGCACGCCCTGCTTGCGCCAGGAAGGCTCAGGCTGTCTATTCCACAGGACTCTCTTTTATATTTTCTTTGCAATTCAAAAGTTAGAAGTTTGACAGGGAGAAACGATCAACCCATGTCCTTTCTTGCTGTGTATAAATATGTCTACCTCCGGCCAGGTGTGGTGGCTCACGCATGTAATCCCAGCATGCCGGAGGCAGAGACAGGAGGATCACGGTGCGCGGACAGCCTTAGCTAATTAGCGAAGCACTTCACAACTCAGTGAGACCCTGTTTCAAAAAATTAAAAAAGACTAAAAAACAGAGCTGGGAGTGTAGCTTAGAGGTAGAATGCCTCTGGGTTTCATCCCCAGGAGCCAAAAAAAAAAACAACAAGTCTATCTCCAGTTGAGGATTTCTAACCCAGTCAGGAGGGGCCAGCATTTGTTCCCAGGTCTTCCTGGGAAAATAAAATCTCTTCTTAAGCTTTTATTTTCTTCGATAAAGATTTCTTCCGTATGAGCATCTTGACTGAGTCCTGTTGTTTCACATTCTGTGTATGTTGTGTGCGTGTGCGCATGTGTGCGTGCATGCATGTGTGTAAATAGGACACTAGCATTGCCCAGTGATCTCCTCTCACCCACCTTCATCTTGCTCCTCATTTTTTTTGTGTGGTACTGGGGTTCCTGGAAACCCTTCTACCTCCGGGCTACACTCCCAGACCTATTTTATATTTTTATTTGGAAACAGGGTCTCTTACGCCAGCGCGGCTGGCTCCGAACCTGCGGATCCTCCTGTCCCCACCTCCCAAGCGCGGGGATGACGAGCGTGCCCACCGCGCCCGGCGCATCTTGCTCCTTAATCTTAAAGGGGAGTTAAGCTTTTTGGAAACCATTGGTTAGACCAAGGAAGCTGGAATCTGGTATTCCGTAAGGCAACCAGAGAATAGGTACGTGGCCGATTGGCCATTTTGGCTCTTCCAGAAGAGGAAGATACTCTTAGACACTTGGATGACTTAGAAACCGAGGGAAGGCGCTCAGCATGGTGCTGCATGCCTGCAGGCCCAGCATTTGAGAGGCCGAGACAGGCGGAGTACAGGTTTGAGGCCAGCCTCAGCAACTCGGTGAGACCAGCAGCTGAGACCCTGTTTCAAAATTTAAAAAAAATATATAACAGAAAGGTGAGTGGTTGGAGCTCAGCATTAGAATGTTCTTGTGTTCCTTCCCCAGCCATCCCCCTGCCAAGAAGAAAAAGAACTTAAGAAAGTTTCTGGCTCTCAGTTGGGCCCTTGACAAAAGAGAGCAAAATCATGTAACCAGAGGGGAGTGGCTCCCTCCCTCCACCACGCCGTTGTGTGCTACTAGGGGAAAATCCAGTGTGAGGGTAGCAGGATCTCCTGTCTCCTGTTTCAAACATTTAAAAACAAATTTTTAAAAACCTAGTCTTCCACCGCCCTCAATTGTAATTATAATATAAGCAATACTCTCATTAGAGAACATCGCAAAGTGTACACAAGTAGCAAAGAGAAGCTGCCCATAGTGCCGTCATTTGGAGGTAATTATTCTAAGAGTCTGATGTATTTTTTTCTTTTCTCCATTGTTAAGGATGTGTTTCTTCCTTTATTTACAATAACCTCCCTCCCGCAGCAACCTTGCATTCTGTCCTGGGCTAAGTGCTTTAAGAGTGCTTTAATTTCTATATTCTTCTAAAATCATGCAAATGTGTATATACACATCAGTGTGGATATTTTTTTTGTTTTTCATTAACAACATCTCTTAGACAACTTTCCAAGCCCATAGATATCAATCTAATTCATTCTTTTTAATAGCTACCTAATAACACATAGTTTAGATTAGTCATAATTTATTCAGTTCATTTCCTGTTGATGGGTATTTGAGATATTTCCAGGTTTTCATGCCAGTACAAACAGCTTTGTACACAAGTTCTTATGAACTAATCCTCTTTTCTCTCTAGGATGCCAGTATATGTTTGTCAAAAAGCACCAGGCCTAGATAAATTTTACAGCTAGTGTCCAAAGAACAGATTCTCCTTATAATAGATATTTTCTATATTAGAAATATATAACTACAAACCTAACAAAGATAATATAGGAAGGGAAAATATAGACCACTTTTACTGGTGAATATAGAAGTCACAATTACACATATTAGTAAGTATATTTTTATTTTTATTTATTTATTTATTTTTAATTTATTTTTTATTGGTGCACTGTATTCATACATCATAATGGTATAAAGATAAAACTTTTGTAGACATACATGCACACATCGCCCAGTCAGCCCCCACCCGATCCCCACCCCATTCCCTCCCCATCCCTCCTTCCCATGCTTGGCTTAGTGGTTGACATCTAGTATTATAGCAATTTATCCAATATTAATGATGATAATCTCACATAACAGTTTCATTTGTCTGATACCAAGCTTTTGATGACTTAACGATAACATTTCATTATTTCTTTTTGCTTTCTTTCTTACCAGAGAATATTTTTTTCTTTTTTTTTTTAGGTGATACTATCATACATTTATTTATTTATTTTTCAGAAAAAATCTATCCTGATATAGAATATGGACTTTAGATACCCAAAACAATCTCAAAGAAGAACAAAGCTAGAAGATGTATATTTTCTGATTTCAAACTATATAAAGCTACAATAATTGAAACAGTGTAGTACTATTCTAAAGGCAGATATATAAACCATTGGAGTTAAATAAAAGCCTAGAGATACATTCTTCCCTATATTGTCAAGTTATTTTTGACAAGGTTTCCACGAACATTTGGTGGAGGAAATACTAATCTTTTAACTAAATATTGTTGAAAAATAATAATTACATGAAAAAGAATAAAATTGGACCCTTACCTAACACATATACAAATATTAACTCAAAATAGATAAAAGACCTAAATATAAATCTGAAGACTATACACTTCTAGAAGAAAATCTGGGTCATAAAACCTCACAACATTGAAATTGGCAGTGATTTCTTGGACAAGTAAATATATTTTTAAAAGATTGTGGATTAGCTAGTCATGGTGGTGCACACTTGTAATCCCAGTACTTGGGAGGCTGAGATAGGAGGCTTATGGTTCACAGATAGCCTCAGCTACTTAG
The DNA here is from genome assembly GCF_963383645.1 of Muscardinus avellanarius. Classification (NCBI taxonomy): domain Eukaryota; kingdom Metazoa; phylum Chordata; class Mammalia; order Rodentia; family Gliridae; genus Muscardinus; species Muscardinus avellanarius. Next base: position 189,490,554 of record NC_137787.1, read on the forward strand.
GTCTGCAACTGCTTAGTGAGACCCTGTTTCAAAATAAAGAATAAAAATTAAGGCTGGGGGTGTTGCTTGCAGGTAAAATGCTACTAGGTTCATTCCCCAATACTGTAAAAAAAAAAAAATAACAAAAAACTGTGGCTTATTTTTATTCCATTAATGCTGGGATAATTTAACACTAGCAAGGCTTTCAAAATAATAAAATTAATTATAGAAGAAAATCATTAGATGTTAAAAAAAACCCTATAGTTGTTTTTAACCATGGCTTTTAATATCTGAGTAACACAAGAACAGATGGAAATTACTTAAATAAGATAAAGACTAATTGCCAAAATCCAGTAAGATACTCAATTAAATGGTGAAATATGAAAGCCCTTTTCATTAAAACCAGCCAGACAAATTATTGTCCTCTAATTCCACTATTATTCAATACTGGTTTAAAGATTTCATCTTTCATATAGGTAAGAAATGGGTAAGATTGGGGAAAAAAGAACAAGAAACTTTCTCTATTTTCAAAGGTAATTGTCATTTACTTAAAAACCCACAATAATCTTTTAAATATTTTTGTAAATAAGATTATTTGGAAAGGTGCCTAAATAAAAGAAACAGAAATCATTAGATCTTTACACACATGTGCGCGCGCGCACACACACACGGAATAATCACTTAAGGAAAGGACAAAGTTCAAAATTGCAATGAGACTAAAATATTTAGAAATAAAATTAATTAGGAAAGTATGTGTCTGATAAAAAGAAAAGTGTACAACTTTATGGAAGGACTTATAATAAGGTCTAGAAGGTGGAGGAATAAATATACCATATCCATCGATGGTAAGACAATATTATGAAATATTAGTTCTCCTCAAAGGAATTTATACATTGAATACCCTTCTCGTCAGAGTACTAGTGATATTTCTCTGTTTTTGTTTTTGTTTTTTCTCTCTGTGTGTAGTGGGCGGGGTCAGGGGAGGACTGGGTAAATGAACAACCAGAAAAAAACAATGTTAAATTTACATGGAAGAATAGATGTATCGGGGCATCTATATGAACCATATGACGAATGGCTTGTTTTCTAGAATTTCAGGGCCAGCGTCAGTAAGCAGTAGAACCAAGAGCCTGGGTACATATGGGAAATAACACATGGTTGCAGTGTATTAAAAGCAGTAAAAGCTGGGCGTGGTGGCGCACCTTTGTAATCCCAGCATTCGGGAGGCTGAGACAGGAGGATCGCGGTTCGCGGACAGCCTCAGCGACTTAGTGAGGCCCTCTGCAACTCAGTGAGACCCTGTTTCAAAATAAAGAATAAAAAATAGTGCAGGGGGTGTAGCTCGGACGTAGAATGCTCCTGGGTTCCATCCCCAAACCCACAAAATAAATAAATAAATAAATAAATAAATAAATAAATAAATAAATAAATGCAGTTAAAAAAAGAATGTGTTCTTTGATAAATGATGCTGGCCACAAGTAGCCATCCATTGGGAAGAAAAAAAATTCAGTTTTTCCATGTCATACCAGATACAAGAAAAAATTTTCAGATGGGCTAAAGCTTGAGCTTTAAATGTAAAAACAAATAAGACGTTAGGGAAACATTTAGTGGACTATTTACATAGCCTTGGGTTACCTAGGAAACTCTGAGACCATAGGAAAAAGGCAAGTAATATACACCCCTCATTTATTCACCATGAATTCACTCACTCAGTTTGTTTTTCCTGCTGGAGGGAACCTAGTGGATTGAACCTAATTTGACCGTCTACACCCATACCCCAGGCTGGTCTTTTTGCTAGGACCTGTTGACATGGCCTAATCAGTTTATATCTAATTATTTCCCATGCTATAAATTTCTCATAAATGCCCCTTTTCATGTCAGGAAGGCAATGCTTGCAGGCTTCAGACACTCGGTGGGATGAAGTTACGTGAGCCCTGTCATTACGAGATTCTATTCAGAACTGACAGGTTACAACGATACCTTGGAGCTAGTTGAGTAGGTGGTGGGTGTGAAGATTAGAGGACTTTTTTTTTCTCCCCATACTGGGTATTTAACTTAGGAGTATTCTACCTCCAAACTATACTCTCAGCCCTTTATTTTTTATTTTTATTTTTTAGTTTTCACGATACCGGGGATGGAACCCAGGAGCATTCTATGTCTGAGCTACACCCCAGCCCTATTTTTTGTTCTTTATTTTGAAACAGGGGCTCACTGAGTTGCAAAGGACCTCACTAAGTAGCTGAGGCTGGCCAGGAACCGTGATCCTCCAGTCTCAGCCTCCCAAATGCCGGGATTACAAGTGTGTACCACCACACCTGGCTTATATTTTAGAATCAGGTTCTCACAGAGTTGCCGAGGACCTCCCTACGTTGTTCAGGGTCGCCTCAAACTTGCAACCCTCCTGTGTCAGCCTCCCGTGTCCTCGGATTACAGGCATGCACCACCATGCCCTGCCGATTGGAGCTCATTTTGACTTGATAACTAACATTGCCTCCCTCCAGGCATCCCGGCCCCTCGCTGTGCCCGTGCCTTCTCCTCTGGGTACTGTACTCTGCGCATTCCACCTGCAAAGACCTTTACTTACACGGCAGACTCGTCACCGCCCTGGGATGGTCTGTGTCCAGTTGGGTTTTAAATCCTCCAGCCTTCTTAGTTTATGTCTTTATCTCATCAATCATCCAGACTGGACTCTGGATTCAAGGCAAGGAGGAGACTAGGTGTGTGTCCATTTATTCACACGAAGATGTCTTACTGGACACTTAGGATTGTGCTGCTCCACTGAGATCTCTTTTGGGGGATGGGCAGATAAGGGCAGGGGGGCGAGGGGCGGGAGCAGGCCCCTCGAGGAATGTGTCTGATAATATTTGCCCTTGGCACGCAGTCATTCCCAGAATACCAAAGGCACTCTTACAAAAGCGTGCATGTGTACACATATACGCGTTCGTTTTGCGCCATATTAAAAAATGTAGGCCCTAATTACTTGGCACTGTTCCTTCAAAATAACAAGGAGTTGTAATTTCGGTGGCACATGATTAGTGAAACTCAGGCCGTGTAGGTCTCCAAAGGAATGTTTCTCGAGGGAGGGCTCTGGAGGGAGAAGTCAGGACATGCGCTACCTCTCGGAGGGGAGGTGGCTCTCCAATCCTGGTCTGAGTCTTCGTTTTTAAAGACTTTGGCTTCCGCTCTGTGTGGGAGGAAGGCGTCCAGTTGCCTGTTGGTCTCAGCAGAGCCGACAGTGCCCACCCAGGACTGCAGGCACCTGGCGCCCAAGCCCTGATGGCTTCTGTCGCTTCCTCTAGTGCCCTCCCGGGACAGCTGTACTGCGGCACAGATCTTGCGGAGCCGTCCCCAGTACAGGGCCCGAATGACCAGAAGACGGGGCCCTCCTGTGCATGCAGTGTTGCGCCTGGGGGCTGTCTTTGCCTCCCCCTGCCCATACTCACAGTTGGTAGCGTGCCCTCCTTTCCCATCTCATCGCCCATGTTCTTCCTTCTGTGAGCTGAGCATGTATTGGGTCAACTTTCCAAGAAGCGTGTTGCTGTTGACTTTGCTGTAGGTCCATTCTTTTCTCACTTTTGGGGATTTGGGTACCTCTTTTTTTTTTTTTTTTTTGGTGGTACTGGGGTTCCTGGAAACCTTCAACCTCCGGGCTACACTCCCAGACCTATTTTATATTTTTATTTGGAAGCAGGGTCTCTTAAGCCAGTACAGCTGGCTTCGAACCTGCACGATCCTCCTGTCTCCGCTTCCCAAGCGCAGGGATTACAAGCGTGCGCCACCACGCCTGGCAAGGGTACCTCTTTTTTTAAATTAATTTTGTTGGTGTACCGTAGCTGCACATGCTCGCGAGATTCATATTGATACAGTCATATTGTAAATTAGTCTATCCACTGTGGAGATCAGCGTGGAGCCTCCTCAGAAGACAAGGAATAGGCCAGGCATGCTGATGCAGGCCTGTAAGCCAGAACTTGGGAGGCTGAGACAGGAGGATTGCAGGTTCAAGACCAGCCTCAGCAACTTGTTAAGACCCTTAGCAACTTAGTGAGAGCCTGTTTCAAAATAAAAAATGAAAAGGGGCTCAAGGTATAGCTTAAAGGTAGAATGACCCTGGATTCAATCATACACACACTCACACACACACACACACACACACACACACACACACACTAGGAATGGACGCACACATGTAATCCTAGTACTTGGGAGGCTGAGGCAAATTTGAGGCTAGTGCATTGTAACTTAGTGAGACTTTATTTCAAAATAAAAAATAAAAAAGTCTGGGAATGTGGCTTAGTTGTTGAGTGCTCCGGGGTTCAACTCTCAGTATGATAGACAGACAGACAGACAGACACACACACACACACGCACTGTGAATGGGACCACCATATGACCCATATATACCACGTCTCAGTCTTTTCCCAAAAGAATTAACGTGAGAACACTTCAGCGATACATTCATACCCACATTTCCATCATCGTACTTCATCATAAGCAAGTTATGGAACCATCCTAGGTGTCTGTCAGAGATGAGTGGTTAGAGAAAGTGCGGTCGGTACATGCAGGGGGTTTTTACTCTGCCATAAAGAACAATATGATGCCGTTTGAGGAAAAATGGATGGAACTGGAGAGGGTCGCACTGGGATCAGCCACTCAGAGACCCAAGAGCTGTGTGTTTTCTCTCTTAGTTGGAAGCTAGAGAAAAACAAAGGGACCTTGTGAAAAACTGTGTGTGTGTGTGTGTGTGTGTGTGTGTGTGTGTGTGTGTGTGTGTGTACACTGGGGATTGAGCCCCGGGGCATTCTACCTCTGAGCTGTACCTTTAGCACTTTCTTGATTTTTTGAAACGGGGTCTCACCAAGTGGCTGAGGGTCTCACTGAGTTGCCGAAGCTGACCTCAAACCTGTGATATGCCTGTCTCAGCCCCCAAGTACTGGGATTGCAGGTGTAAGCCACCGTGCCCACCTCTGAAGACCTTTGTGACCGTGTCCCTCTCGAATGAGACTGTCCCAGGCCCTGCCTCTGCACCTCTTCAGTTCTCAGAGCCTGGGGGGCTCTGAGGACCCCCTTTCTTTCTTGGTTTTGGACCTCTGCTTTCTTGCCTGTTTATCAGTGTAATTAAGAAGACCATTTTTAACTTTTTTTTAAACTTTTTTGCGGTACTGAGAATGGAACCCAGGGGCATTCTACCTCTGAGCTACACCCCCAGCCCTATTTAGTATTTATTATTTTGAAACGGGGTCTCACTAAGTTGTAGAAGGCCTCACTAAGTAGCTGAGGCTGGCCGCGAACCTGTGATTCTTCTGCCTCAGCCTCCCAAGTACTAGGATTACAAGCGTGCACCACCACATCTGGCTCAAGAGGACCATTTAAAAATAAGATGTAAGCTGGGTGTGGTGGTGCACGCTTGTAATCCCCACGCTTGGGAGGCGGAGACAGGAGGATCGCGCAGGTTCGAAGCCAGCTGTGCTGGCTTAAGACACCCTGTTTTCAAATAAAAATATCAAATAGGTCTGGGAATGTAGCCCGGAGGTAGAAGGGCTTCCAGGAACCCCAGTACCACCAAAAAATAAATAAATAAGGAAAAATAAAAATAAGATGTAAAGCCGGGCGTGATGGTGCACGCTTGTAATCCCCGTGCTTGGGAGGCGGAGACAGGAGAATCGCAGGTTCGAAGCCAGCCATGCTGACTTAAGAGACCCTGTTTCCAAATAAAAATATAAAAATAGGTCTGGGAGTGTAGCCTGGAGATAGAAGGGCTTCCAGGAACCCCAGTACCACCAAAAAAAAAAAAAAAAAAGATGTAGGCTGGAGTCGTAGCTGAGTGACAGAGCATGCGTGAGGCCGAGGTTCAATCTCAACACCCCCCACCCCCAAATGCTATGTAATATTGTTGTAGGGTTTGTTCAGGGTAGCTAGTCTCAAGTATGATAGGAAGTGAAATTTACTACATCTTTGGAGCTGTGGCCACAAGAAAATAATAGCAGTATTCTTTTCAGTAGACCATGGTATTCTTCAAAGACACATAAAAAAGTGTTCTTACACGTGTATATATTCATGGATAGAAGGAAGCAGTCTTGATGCAGTTGTACCCACAAACCTTTTCCCTATCAGTGTTAGAATTTTCTTGTAATTTCCACATTTGGCTTTTGGAGATACTATTAATATTTCTGTTGAAGGGACATCTCAAGTTTTTCTTTGTAATAATTTCTAACAACTCAGATTTTTAGGAATGCTCACGTGTGTGTGTGTGTGTGTGTGTGTGTGTGTGTGTGTGTGTGTTTTACTGGAACTTGAATCCAGGGGCCTTCTATCTCTAAGCTACACTCCCAACCCCCCCTTTTTTTTCCCCAGTACTGGGGATGGAACCCAGGGGCATTCTACCTCCGAGCTATCCCCCCAGCCCTTTTTTTATTCTTTATTTTGAAACAAGGTCTCACTAAGTTGCAGAGGGCCTCACTAAGTAGCTGAGGCTGGCCGTGTCCCCTTTCTCAGCCTCCCAAATACTGTGATTACAAATGTGTGCCATCACGCCTGGCCCTGTTTTATTTATGCAAGAGGGTCTCACTAAGTTGCTAAGGGCCTTGCTTAGTTGCCGAGCCTGGCCATGAACCTATGATCCTGTCTCAACCTCCCAAGTACTGGTTTACAGGCCTGTGATACCATGCCTGGCTCTGTTTGATCTTCTTAAAAGGTGGCGTTTGCTTCTCTATGAGCAAGTCAACTACCTGTAACTGAGCATGCACGGCCTGCTCTGTGTTTGGTGGTGGCAGCAGCAGCCCCTGGCTCCCACCAGCTCAGCCCGGCAGCGTGTTTACTCACAACCTGCATTGTATTGATGTTTCCAAAATGGCCCAGCTTTGAATCTCTCCAGACATTGAACTACATAGAACACGTATAGCATTGTCAACATAATGATGTGGTCTGTGGGGACATCGCACCACCTGGGTGCAACCAAAGTGCAAATTCTAGGGCTCCCCCGCAGACCCAGAGTCAGAGTCCTCGGGGGTGGCCAGGCATGGTTTCTTCTCTCTCCAGGATGTGTGTGTACAGGCTCAAGCTTGAGAAACTCTTAACAGGAGGGGTTATTCTGCATTTTCTGAAGTCTGAGTATATAAACAAAATGTTCAAATTATTAGTTGTTACTCTGAAAACTCTTATATTTAGTTATTCAGAATATTTCTACAGGAAAAGGCAGAGTACTGATCCAGTTTATACAACTTACAGTTTTCGGCCACTTGGTTAGACTTTCACTAATTTGCAAGTTTTAATTCTGACATAGCTTCCCCAGATGCTGGTTTGGTTGTGCAGGAGAAGGATTTGCTAAATGTAAACAAATTAATAGCATTGGAAACAATGTCACGCGTATTACTTCATGTCCTAATATTATTTGCCTATTAAAAGTCTCGTTGGCAGTGCCTCTGTTTGGCAGCATCCTGCCAGGATAGAGATGTTGAATGTGGCCGGAAAGTAGAGAAGCCACGTGCATGTTGCATCGTTATCTTCTGATACGTCCCGTTCTTGAACTGGCACCAGGATTCATGGGTGGCTGAATCTTCTAATTCTACCCCTTCCTCGATAGGCTACCTAGGCCTGCTTCCAGAAGGGCCTACCACAGTGCATTAAAAATTAAATAGTGAACCCTTCTTGTTTTGGAATCTGTAGTTGGAAAAAAGGCTGTTGCTACTACATAGATCAGGCTCATTATTAATACTCTGACTTTCCCCCCTAGTTTACTGATAAAAAATTATTTGCTGAAATTAACTGAAATATTCTTAAGTGTTCAAAGACCACGTGGCTTCAGCTTCACAAAACATTAGTCTAAACTGCTGGAGAGAAAACCCTTCTGTATCCAGTTAATAGTACTTTGCCTAATGAAATCTAATGAAGTGATAATGTATGCGTTATTACTGAGATAATGCGGACAATTCCTCAAGTAGAGGGTTTTATTTGGTGAAATCAAACCTAAAGCCTGTTGCTCCTAAGTTAGGAGTTTTGGCGTGCAGGAAACAAAGGGAGAAAGGGATGCGTGGATATATAAGCCGCTGAAGATAATAATTTTTTTCGCAGTTTTTCTTTGGATGGATACTTAACATCTAACAAAAGCAGCCTCAGTTGGTGATGGCAGACGGAGCCAGGAATGTCCGCTAAGCCCATCTTTCCCAATAGCATCGGTCGACCCTGAAACTCTTCCAACTTTGCTACTTCTCTGTCTTTTGCTTCTGTGTTTTTGTTCTTGGGACTGAACCCAGGCGTGTTCTGCCTTCAAGCGACACCCCCAGCCCTTTTCATTTTTTAATGTCAAAACAGGGCCTTACACCGCATCCTCCTGTCTCGGCCTCCCAAGTACTGGGATGACAGGCGTTGCAATCCCAGTCATTTTAAACTCAGCATGTGGTTGTAGAGAACGCATAGCAGTTCCACACCGTGGGAAAGCGGTAAAACCCGGAAATCGCTGAGTTGATCCACGGCCAGTTGGGGACTATCTTTAATTTGATTATGGTAGATTCTTCTCATATAAAAGAACTGGAAATGTGGTAAAGGGAATTTAACCGGTGCTGGAGGAAGAGGGGGAGGCCGCCTCAGGTGGGGATGCTCTAGGTAGGGGAACAAGGATTTTCATTCACTCGTTCCTTTTAAGCACGTGAAGTATGTCCACACTTGTATAAAAATTGTTTCTTAAAAAGTTTTAGCTGGGCATGGTGATGCACACTTATCATCCCAGTACTTGGGAGGCTGAGACAGGAGGATCACAGGTTTGAGGTCAGCCTCAGCAAGTAGTGATGAGACTCTCATCAACCTAGTGAGACCTTGTTTCCAAATAATAATTAAAATAAAGGACTGTGGGTATAGCGCAGGGATAGAATGCCCCTTGGTTCAAACCCAGGAACCACACCCACACCCTCACACCCCCCCGCATGGTTTTAATAGTGGTGAAACACACATAAAACATGTTTCACTAGTGTTACACTCACACTCACACTGTTGTGCCACAGACGCCCCTAACCCCCATCCCTGTCGCCCAGCCCCTGGCGACCACCCAGGCTCGTTTTTCTTACTTCTTTATTCTGTATCGTTCCTATAGTTCACGTTTATTTTTGCTCCTAGGGATTGGCCTAGGTGCATTTTACCTCTGAGCTGCACCCTCAGCCTTTTTATATTTGATTTTGAAACAGAGTCTTGCTAAGTGGATAAAGCTGGCCTCTAGCCTGCGGTCCTCCTCTCTCAGTCTCCTAAGTGCTGGGTTTAAACCACTGTGCCTGGCTTAATCCATTCTTTTAAAGTGTGCAGTTCAACAGATTGTAGCACATGCGCAGAGCTAGGCAGCCGGCCCCACAATCGATTTCCAAGCATTTTCATCACCTCAAGAAAGAAGTCCCGGGCTACGCGAGGGAGGTGTGCACACACACCTCTGCCATCTTGTACTCCAATAAGCTGTATGACTATAATGCACGTGTAAAAAATTAAAAAGAAAGAAGCCCACGTAACCCCTCAGCATTCCCTCCTCCTGGCACCGACAGCCCCTGATCACCTGCGTGCCGCTGCCGATCTGCCTCTTGCCCATTTCATAGACATGGAACCACACAATGTATGGTCTTTCTTGGCTGGCTTCTTGTCCACCAAAAGAATTGGTTAAGCCAGGCCAGGTGGCGCACACGTGTGATCCCAGTACTGGAGGCTGAGACAGGAGGATCACAGCTTTGAGGTCAGCCTTAGCAAGTAGTGAGACTTTCATCAACCTCGCAAGATCTCGTTGCAAAATATACACAAAATAGGGCTAGGGGTGTAGCTCAGAGATAGAATGCCCTTAGGTTCACTCCTTAGTATCACACATAGAAAAAATTATATTAAATTATTGTATAGCTGAAGGATAAATTATAGTAAATATTTACTTAACCATAACCTAGATCATGTGGCTTTTTTTAAAAAAAAATCTTTACTTGCAGCCAGGAAAAACTGACTTAGCTAAAATATGGAGATCTCCACATAGTACCACCTGTTTAAGACTTGGGAAAGAGCAGTGCACTTCCAAAGGAGATTTAATTAAAGCCATAGACGGTCATAAATCTCCCACTTGGAAATATTTCTAAAATAACACTTGGGGTAGAAAAGCAGCAAACAGAGAAAGTAAGCTTTGCCTTTGTTATTTTAGGGAAGAAAAACAACTTCCTGCCTGAGGAAGATGGATTAGTGGTTTCGACGGGATCATACCTTCTAATTCTCACAGGGAATCATATCTCCTAATGGGTTAACATATCTAGACTGTTTTCAACATATTTGTGAAGCGTTTCTGCAGCCATGGGAAAATAACCTCAGAACTCAGTATCATGAACACTTAAGATACCACATCAAGGAAGGATTCCAGGAGAATCCGTCTCCCACCAGGGCCCTGCCTTGGACAGGTGCTGCCTGATCTCCCTTCCTCCCTCAGAAAAACGAGCCCAATGTCCCTGGTTTCACAAAGACTCTCAGGGTGAAAGTTGGTTCCATCTCTCTGTTCTCTTATGAGTCAAGCTCTTGGGCCTTGCGTTTTTACTTGCTTACACAATCAGCAGTTCATTGACCAAGAAGTTATTTATATTTTAGCTAGTATTTTTGATTGTTAAAATGGTGTCCAATGCTGGGCATGGTGGTGCATGCTTGTAATTCCAGTATTTGGGAGGCTGAGACTGGAGGATCATAGATTTGCAGCCAGCCTCAGCAACTTAGTGAGGCTAGCATCAACTTAACAAGACCGTTTCCAAATAAAAAATAAAATAGGAGCCGGCCGTGGTGGCGGATGCTTGTAATCCCAGCATTTGGGAGGCTGAAGCAGGAGGATCGTGGTTCGTGGACAGGTTCAGCTACTTAGTGAGGCCCTTTGCAACTCAGTGAGACCCTGTTCCAAAATAAAGAATAAAAAATAGAGCTGGGGGTATATCTTGGAGGTAGAATGCCCCTGGGTTCCATCCCTAATACCACAAAAATAAAATAAAATAAAATAAAATAGGGCTGGGGGTGTAGCTCAGAGGTAGAATGCCCCTGAGATTAACCCCCAGTTACACACAGACACACACACACACACACACACACACACAATGCTTATGCTGGGGAGTAACTTTAAGTAGTGCGGGGAGTGGAGGCCTGGGCTAGTCCGCCTGTGTTTTCAATTAACATATACTCACGTGAGTACTAGAGATTTTTGCATACTTTTAAAGTAGAAGGGAAATTGGTACAATTTGGTAGAAATATAAACAACCCAAAATTTCCAGAGCTGATTATTTATTGTTTGGTTTTCCCAGCACTTTTTCTTTTTCTTTTTCTTTTTGGTGCTTAAGTCCTGCCACCTCAATAAAAGTGCACGTAATTGCTTAGAAAAGGCGCACACAATTAATGCATATAATTTTGGTGCATTTGGACTTATAACCTCTTATTACCATCACCTTGAGCAATATATTGGCCACTTTCAAAAATTGTTTAAACAGCTTCCTGGCCTGCCCTGCCGCTGGGCTGCAGCCTCTGCGCCCCAGAGCTCCTGGTCCTCTTGGACGCGCACTGAGCAGCTCTGAAGCTGAGCCCACACCACTGTTTGCACTGTTGGGAAATTGGGGGAGGGCAGAGGTTTTGCTAATCTGAGAGAAAGGCTCAATTTTGTACAGAAATTGGGCTTGAAGTAGGAGCTCAGCAGAGGCAATCTCTAAAGAGCTTCTTACTCTTTTCTGAGTCAGGATTTAAATCCTGTTTCATTATTTCATTGGAAGAAAATAACCAGCAATGGCCGGAGTGAGATTAAAATATGACACTAACACATTTCGGTGCTTTGGAAGTAATCGTCCCGTTGAACTGGAGTGGGTATGTGAAGGCGCCCGTGGAGCCCCCGCCTACGTCGGCCTCCAGGGTCTGGCTCTGTCTGCTTCTCCCACCTACTAAAAGGAATAAGAAGGCTTTTCTGCTGTAGCTTCTATGCTACCAGGAAAAGCTTCATTCCTATTCCAGGCATAAATTATATCGACAAGAAAACTTTGGTTTATTGCTGGTGCGGAAATTAAAAAACCATCTCTCTGTCCCAAGTGGTCTCTCAATTAGATGCATTAGTTTGTAAAAGTTAATTGGGATTGCTGAAGTTTAATTCCCGAAAGGGTTTAGATTCTTAGAGGAACTCCTCGCTTACCACAGGACTGTGTTCTGAGAAATTTACGGTCATTTTTGCATGATGTTTTTAAATTTGAAGAGTGGTTGTTGATTGCGAAGCCACGTAGAGAGACTAATAAAACCAAATAGCTACTTAATTCATGTTTGTCTTATCAGTTACTTGGTAAGCATTTTGTAGGAGGCTTTGTGAGATCAGTTAATTTAGATGAAAAAACAAATTTAACTCAGGGCTGTACATGACAGAGTGCGGCGTACCTCAATAAGCAAGGCCCTCCGACGGAGATGGGTAACGAGAAGGGCAGGGGGCTCAGTGGTATTTGTCTAACTCTAGTTTTCTTTCTCAAAGTAGGTGGAAGATCAGATCCAAACTAGTTCGACTAGTGGATGTTTGCATTATTCATTCTCTTAGGAATCTTTTGGGGTTAACAGACCAGGTCTTAAAATTTTGTTTTGTTTTGTGATCATAAATATATGACGTGGCTGCCTGGACTAAGAACTAGAAGTAACACAGAAAACACAAGACGTGTAACCCATACCTCTTAGAACTTTTGAGTTGTTGTTTCCTTTGTTGTTGTTGATTTTTGTACAGGAGATGGGACCCATGGAGGTTTTACCTCTGAGCTACACCCGGGTCTTGCTAGGTTGCCGAGCATCTCGCCACATTGCTGAGATTGTCTTCCAAGCTGTCATCCTCCTGTCTCAGCCTCCTAAGTACTGGGATTACAGGCATGCGCCGTCATGCCTGGCACATGTGTATATCAGAAATATAAGCTCGTTTTTCTCATTCTTGTAACATTTAAAGTTTAGATCATATAGCTTTAGACTAGGAAAGGTGGTTGTAATTTTTTTGTTCATAGATAATTCTCAAAATAAGTGACCTGGCCGGGTGCACTGGTGCACACCTGTAATCCCTTACTTGGGAGGCTGAGACAGAAGGATCCCAGGCTTGAGGAGAGGCTCAGCACCTGAGCAAGATCCCCAACCAACTTCTTAAGGCCCTGTCTCAAAACCCAAAACAAATCAAAGTAGGGCGTGTTTGCACATGCGTGTGTGTGTGCTTCATATACCGTATCCCCTACTTCTCCCTGAGGAATACTTTTCAAAAGCTCAAAGTCCTAAGCCAGGCACGGTGGCACGTGCCTGTAATCACGGTACTTTGAAAGGCGGAGACAAGGGGATCGAAGGTTTGAGGCCAGTCTCAGCAACTTAGTGAGGCCCTCTGCAATTTAGATCCTGTTTCCAAATATAAAATAGGGCTGGGTGTATAGCTCAGAGGTAGAGTGCCCCTAAGTTCAATCCTTAGTACAAAAAAAAAGCCCTCAACGTCCTTAGTCACAGGCACCACAACAACGCTATAAAGGCGCCATTTAGCCAAGTTGCACTTAACCAGGTACTTAAACTGCAAACAGAATGACCTCACCTGGGAGCAGAGCACTTGAGTGAACAGAGGCCCAGTCTGTGCCTTCCTAGCCAGAGCACTGAAGCAGAGCAGCAATTGTTAATTAGCTTAAAAAATCCAGCTGCTCATGGCCCGTGCATCCTGCGCGTGCACCCTGCAAAGAATCATCTGCGCAGCACTGAGAGCTGTGTGTCCATTGCGCTTGCCTTCTTAGGAGGGCGGACCTGGAAGAGTGTGTGTGCCTTGTGCCAAAGCGTGTCCGCTGCTGGGGGGTGCAGCCTCTCTCCTTGGATGCCACGATTGGACCGACCTCAGTCCCCATGTCTGATTTTTTTAGCTGCTCTTTTAAGAAAATCTGCACAAGTTGGGCGTGGTGGTGCATGCCTATAATTCCAGTACTTGGGAGGCTGAGACTGGAGGATCACAGGTTCGAGGACAGCCTCAGCCAGTAGTGAGACTCTCAATAACCTAGCAAGACCTCTGTTTTCAGAATAAAAATAGGGCTGGGGATGTAGCTCGGAGGTAGAATGCCCCTGAGTTCAATCCTCAGTACCACAGAGAGAGAGAGGAGAGAGAGGGGGGCGGGGGAGGGAGGGAGAGGGAGAGAGAGGTCAGTCACACTGGGCTCTAAGCAATCAGGCTGCTAACATAGACACCCTGGGCTTATTGGCGCCATGTTTTTTGTTTGTTTTTGCATTTTTGTTTTTTTTGCTGGTGACTTCACTGTTCATAAACATCCCTCGAGCGGAGTGCTGCAATGCTGTCCAGTGCTCTTAAGTGCAAGCAAGTTGTGACGCGCCTTCTAGAGAAAACACACTTTAGATAAGCTTCACCAGGCAGGCGCTGCACGGCGCTGGCTGAGCTCAGTGTCAGTGAGTCAGCAGTCTATATTCAATAAGGCGTCTTTCAACAGAAACGCACATCAAACAAGGTATGCATTAATCAGTTCTTGAAAGTGTGACCCGCGGCTCACAGAAACCTTACCCTGTGTTTCCCTTAGGAGTGGTGGTTCAGCTCCTAATTTAGTGGTGACTTCATAATTATAGCAAATAATGAGAATCAACTGTATTTCAAATAAATGGACACCCGAGGTAAAGAGGAACTTTTTTGTCACAATTTATTAAATTATATTGAATAACCATAGAAATAGAAATTTTCAGGTATCTTTTGTGCAAATGGGGACAGAGCAGGTATGTTAATTAAATTATTTTATTGCTAAAGCGTCACTTTTGGAAATATGCAAATACAGTCGTCCCTTGGTGTCCTCAGGAGGTTGGTTCTCTACCTGTCCATGCCTTAATCCTGTCCATATCCAGGTCCACGGATAACCAGCCCCTTATGTAACATGATGAGCATTTGAATCTAAGCCACGCACATCCTCCTGTAGCCTATAAATCTCTCTGGATTCCGTCTAATGGCCAACTCAGTATAAACGCTAGCAAATAGTCATTACATTGTGTTGTCTAGGGAATAATAAAAAGAAGAACATGTACATGTTCAGGATAAACACAATTAAAAATATTTTTGATCCATGCATGATTCAATAAATCCACACATACAGAGCCTGAGAATACAGAAGACTGAATATAGAATATACAGTAAGTAGTTTATTTTAAATGGACTTACTGAATATTTTGGCAGATAATATTTTTAATGGGGCCGTTTTTTTAAATGTGCCTTGTTATGCGCCTAAACTTTTGTAAGACAAGCTCTCTTTGCAAGGACCAGTGTTCGCCCCTTTATCGGGGGAAAATTTCAACTTTTGTTCAAGGAATACATCGTGAAAAATAACTTTGAGCCTAGTCACCAATTCTGCTTCCCTTATGGCCATGTAGAGACATTTCAGCACAAGGAATCCTGTTCCCCACCCACCCCCGCCCCGAGCGAGGGCTCTTCGTTGACACTCAAATTGTTTGGCCATTGAGATGATCGATGTTACCCAGGCCTGCATCTCGGGGAGGCAAGAAGGTAACCAGATGGACGTCTACCAAGGAAAGATCAGACGGCCCTGTGTTTATACCTGTCTCTGAACATTACAGAAGAGAAAAGACAGAGGGAAGCCTGAAGCAGAACCATTTCTTGGTGATATTTCCAGGGTGGTGTTTAAGCCATGGAATTCCAGCGAGAGATGAACTGCCTGGCCTCCTACCTCTCCCCTTCCCAAACGTGGTCTTTGACAGCTTCGTCCCCAGATTTCTTTTGAAAAGTCTTCAGAATTCATCAGAGTTTAGGCTGTTGACCTTTTTGAAAACCTAAGTTTTGATGTTCATGAGTTTTCAAGCCCTTGAGCCTCAGATGGGGATTTGCATTTGGCAAAAAAGGAAATAGGAAATTATTTTGTATGTTCTAGATAATACATTCCTTTAAATTTACCAGTAATTTCTGAACACCCAACATTGAGGCAGCCCAGGGGCTTAACTGGGAACACTGGAACTTAGAAAAGAAGTATAGAATTTTTAAAAACCTAAAGGCAAGTTTGGCATTCTCTAAACTGACACCCCAGTCACATCAGAGGAATTATGTTAAAATGTGAAACCGTATAGGTTTTAGAGGCTCTAGAGTCTTAAGAAATGTATGGTAATGCTAATCTTTGGGGTATGTATATGATTTGTTTTTTTCTTATATAATCTGTAAAGAATTTTAAATTGTGAAATATGGCATATTTTCAAAAGAGGCCATAAAATTTCTAAGTATAGTTTAACAAATAATAACATAAGTATCCAAGTTAAAAAAAATAGAACATACCATTATGCCCCACCCTGGGCTGAATTCTGTGTTAATCATTTGCTTCTCTGTATAGCTGAACACACACGTGTGTAATTCTAAACCACAGCCTGCCTTGGCTTTCAATTCCTTGTTCAATCCTGTCTTTCCCATTTAACTGTGAGGAGAGTGTTCACTGTGAAGTGGGTACAGATCCCTCTCTGGTCTGTGTCTAGACTTAAGAGTAATGCTTGGCCCATAGCAAGGACTTGATGGCTATTTATGAATGAATGAATAAATCAAGTGTTTACTCTTATAAAAAGATGTTTCTAATTTATAGCCTATGTCTGATTTATAATAATAAATAAGGCACATAAACACATGCACATTTAAATGATAAAAGAAGGGTAGGGCAGGTTAAATTTTGCCCTTGGAATATGAATTTGGGTGTGTGGCTATTAGAGGGCCACACCCATGTGCCCATTTGCCAAAGTGAGGCTCTAAGGGATAAGGTCTTGGCCTAAGGTCATTCAGTGAGTGGCCAGGGTGGTGATGGTGGGGAAGTAGTGGTCACTACTGTTTGATTGCCCTCCCTGGATCCCATCTCCTGCTTCCCACTCTCAAGATGGGTTTATTCAAGAGATATGAATAAATGGCTTTGTTCAGCCTAATAGAAAGTCCTCACTAGGGAGGGAGGAGGACAAATAATACAAATAGCTCTGAAACATTTCATATTAGCATCATGTAATTTGATGAACTATGAGATAAGCCAAGGAAAGATATTTGATAGTAAAATGGCTAATGACATATATGTATATATAAGCCCAATGTTAACAGTACATATAGTAGTTAGAATAATGATTAGGCAGTCAGGAGTGGTGATTCCCACTTGTAGTCCTAGTACTTGAGAGGCTGAAAAGGAGGATCACAGGTTCAAGGACAGCCTCAGCACGTAATGAGACTCTAATCAATTTAGCGAGACCCTGTTTCCAAATAAAAATAAAGTAGGGCTGGGGGTGTAGCTCAGAGGTGGAATGCCTCTGAGCATTCTACCAGTGCCACACACATACACACGCACACAAATAATAATAATAATAATAATAATAATAATAATACAGTGTCTAGTCATTTTATTATTAGGTGAACTTTGATGCAAAAATAGTCATTTGCTCTGTCTAAGCTTTCTGATAATTCCAGGCGAGAATCACAAAGCTGAAAGAAAATTGGCATGTTGTGATATCACTCAATAACTTAAGACTTGTTGGGTTGACATCCCCGTATTCTTAGGCAGGCTCATTAGAGGGTTTCATGACCTATGTTTTTATTTCCCAAAAAGAAGAAATTTCCTGAAAAATAGGGACTGGATTGGGGTACACGGATTCTCTTCATCTACCTCCTTCTCTCTCACCACCACGTCTGCCCCAAGATGTCCGCCAGGGCAGATGGCATCTGACATTACTGTGACCTGCACCCCAAAGACCAGCCACAGTGGCCCAGTGGACAGCCCAGGGCGCTGCGACGGCCTTCACCCACCGGGCACTGCAGAAGGCTCAGCCTTTCCTCCTGACAGGCCACACTGGAACAGGCCACTGAAAATGCCGGCCATCTCTGCCCTCTGCTTTTCAAATGCTTTTGGAGGACTTTTGCCTCTGGCCCCAACCCGCTTAGTGGCACGAGGGCCAGGAGCTGGTGTAAGTCAGCCACCAAGGAAGCGCCCTGCGTTGGCCATAAGGAAAGCTGTCAGCTCACTCACATCCACGCCTGCAACTCAGTAGGTCCTGGTATGGATGTTTGCTGGGAGGAAAACATAACCAGCCCAGTTCTCAGGGCATTATTTTTAGAAGAACATGTCCAAATTGTTGGACACCAGCATTTTTCATCTTGGTTTTGGCCCAGCCTGGGCCCCTGAGATTTTTAAAGTAGCTTTTATCAAAACAAAACCAGCTACTTGGTCACAAGGAAGGAGAATTCCAAAGACTGGAGGAAAGAAAGCCTGGTGACGCTGGCACCCGGGGTGGAGCGGGCGCGTGAATAGCGGGTGTTGATTTGGGGCCGCGACAAAGGCTGTTTCCAAGCCAGGTTTGTTCAGTGAGGAAAAATGTGAGGTTTCTAATCTCTGACGAGGGTGTTAAAGGAAATGAAAATAATCGCATGCCTGAAGGTATGCAGTGGAATGTTTGTTGGTGGAAGCCCTGAGCTTAGCATGTTCTTAGCCTGTTGCTGATGGTGGTGATGGTGACGATGGTGATGGTGGTGGTGATGATGATGGTGGTGACGATGTTGGTGGTGGTGATAGTGATGGTGGTGGCGATGGTATGGCGGTGACGGTGGTGGTGATGGTGATGGTGGTGGTGGCAATGGTGATGTGATGGTGGTGGTGGTGGCGGTGGTGATGGCAGTGATGGTGGTGGTGATGGTGATGGTGGTGGCGGCAATGGTGATGTGATGGTGGTGGTGGTGGCGGTGGTGATGGCAGTGATGGTGGTAGTGATGGTGATGGTGGTGGCGGCAATGGTGATGTGATGGTGGTGGTGGTGGCGGTGGTGATGGCAGTGATGGTGGTGGTGATGGTGATGGTGGTGGTGGCAATGGTGATGTGTTGGTGATGGTGGTGGCGATGGTATGGCGGTGATGGTGATGAAGTAGCAGACGCTACAGTTTGAGTGTTCCCACCAAATGCTGTTGCAGTGCTGTTCTAGGAAATGCTCGTCATAAACCCTTTGAGCCCAAGATTCTAATGTAGGGTATCCGTGAGGAAACTGAGACTCAAAAACTTTGATGTTAGATAAATGTCAAATTCAAATCCTGATTCTGTCACTTTTTAATTGTGACCTGGGTTTTACCATTTGGAAAATGAGAATAATAAATCTTACCTCAAAAGATGCAGTTATATATGTAGTGATGACACATAGGTTACCACACTACACCCCTGGGGTCACACCACCGGGGTCACACCAGTGGGGTCACACCACTGGAGCCACACTAGTGGGGTCACACCACTGGGGTCACACCACCGGGGTCACACCATTGGAGTCACACCCCTGGTGTCACACCCCTGGTGTCACACCACTGGGGTCACACCACCAGGGTCACACCATTGGAGTCACACCCCTGGTTTCCAACCTAGATGTGCTCACAGTTATTATTCTTCCCAGTCGCTGGCTGCATCAGTTCACAGTAAAGATGTAGCGTGTCCTGGGCCGTGCAGTTAGTTCGGGTTTGCTGGAGCAAGTGCGGTGCTCGAGGCAGGGTTTGAGTTTGAGGTCAGAACCCATTACCATGGGTATGTGTGCACCCTCCCATGCATGGGAGAGAAAAAGAAAGAGTGCGTATGATTTCACAGTGGTATTTGGAACAATCAATGGGCAGTTTTGCCTCTTTCTTTATAACAATGGGGCTCATCAGATGACTGTGTGTGTTTTTTAAAATAACACTCTCTGTGCTTCTTGTATAAAGGTCATTCTAGTTATCTGTGTCTTGAAACCACTCCAACTAGTGGACTTTTCATTCTGTGGCCCTCCAGGTACGAAGTGGTGCTGTGAGTGGGCAGTTGCTAATGTGTAGGTGTCCGCTCTCCATCCCCAAATACCCACCTCACCAGGACACACTAACACGTCATTATTAGCTTTGGGGGCTCTCTTAGCATTTTGAATTTGGAGTTAGATGAATGTTCTGGTTTTGTTTCTACTCCTATGATTCTCGTGTGTGTGTGTGTGTGTGTGTGTGTGTGTGTGTGTGTGCGCGCGCGCGTGCATGTGTGTTACTGGGGATTGAACCTAGAGGCATTCTACCTCTAAGCGACACCCCAGCCTTTCTCCTCTCCTCTCCTCTCCTCTCCTCTCCTCTCCTCTCCTCTCCTCTCCTCTCCTCTCCTCTCCTCTCCTCTCCTCCTCTCTCTTCCCTACCCTTCCTTTTCTTTTCCTCCCTCCCTTTTCTCCCTCTCCTCTCCTCTCCTCTCCTCTCCTCTCCTCTCCTCTCCTCTCCTCTCCCCTCCCCTCCCCTCCCCCCCCCCATTCTCTCCTTATTAGTACTGAGAATTAAACCAAGAACATTCTACCTCTGAGCCCTATTTCATTTCTTATTTGGAAGCAGGGTCTCTCAAAGTTGTGGAGGGCCTCACAAGGTTGCTGGGGCTGGCTGTGAACCTGCGATCCTTCTGTCCCAGCCTCCCAAGTACTGGGATTGCAGGCTTGTGCCACCGTGCCCGGCATTCCTCCCTTGACTATAGAGCACGGGTGAGAATAACATCCACCCCCTGTGAGGTGGTAATGGTGCCTACAAATGGACGAGCTGCCGCGTGTGAACTGAGCGCTCTGCACCCACTGGGGACTTAATACAGAGCGGGTGGGTATCCTCTCCCACTGAGAACGAACAGGAAGCTGTTGTAAGAGTTTTGTCTGTTGTGTTTGTGGAGAGCCTGCTGATGAGAAATGTGTTTCTCTGCCCCCTTACTCAAGATGCAGAATGAGATAGAAGCCAGATGCATGGGCGTCTAGCCGCCATCAGCTTTTGAGATACTCAGATTCAGCCTCAGCATACGTAGCCTTACCAGGGATTCACAAGAAGTTTTGCTGAGAACTCAGGATTGCAGCTCACTGCTGGGATTCATTTCTTTTCAACAGAGTGACTGTCTAGAGACTATCCACAATGCTATAAATGAAAACACATGTTCACAGAACCCATGGCAGTTGGGGAACGGGGAGGGAAATGGGGATATTGAGGGACCACTGCCTGGAGAACTGCCTGCAGGCCGCAGTTGGGGCAAAGAGTACAGATACATTGAGCACAAAGGTCGCCTTATGGCACCACCCCCTTTAATTTTTTTTTTTTTTTTTGGCATTGAAAAGCAAAGGAAGAAAAAAAATTGTTTCCAGAAGGAATTTTTGAAACAATAAACTTTTATAGCCAGAGAATTTAGCTTTTTCTTAAATAAGAGTTAAGGCACAGCAAGAGTGGGAGGTCTCTTTCTTAGGTCCTTTTTGGTCACCCCCAAATAAGCTCAGTTAATAACTAAGACATACAATGAAAATGTAGAAAATGCTCATTAGCTGTTGTTTCTTATAAGTGAAAAAGTAGGTACTACGCAATCATGTAACATACAGATTTACTGATTCCTTAACATTTTTATGCAACAATGGTGTTTTTACTTGAATTTACTTTCACGGGTTGGTGTAAAAATATTAGTAATAATAAGATAAAATAGGTGTTTGATCTGTCTCTTTAGTCATTCTTATCTGTGATTTAAGAATTACCGAAGGGTGACATCACACCTTCAACTTCCTTCAAAAAAGTTCCCTTTCGGCAATCCGATTCCGAGCTCATGAGCATTCCCGCCCTCTGTGGGTTCCTTACGCGGTGTGTCAGCAGGCCTCCGGGAAAGGTCTCCTACAAGCCTACAAGGAAGTACAGTGTAAACATTTAGCCGGGACTGTAGGTCTTTGTGCGAACATCATTCTTTGCCAACCCCCCAAATCTAGAACAATCTGTCTGAATGTTAGAAACATCAGTAAATGTTAAAGCAACAGCCCTTCTGGGGGGCAATTTGGCAGCTGGTCAAAAATCTTAAGAATGTGTAGCTCTGTTCCCGTAGGTCCTGGGAAGTGGTCTTACAGAGCTAATAGAAATAAAAAGCCTATCCAGAGATGTTTATGAAAATGTGCGTAGTGTTAAACTCGTAAGTCCTCTTAAATGCTAATTAATTCATCTACAGTTCTACATGCCTGAAAATACTGATAAATATATTTATCACAAAAGTGATAGCAATTGAGTACTATACTTCAGACAATGGATTGTTACTTGAAATCTGAGAATTTTTATTATTATTAATTCTGAACTCATGAGACTATCAAATTATGTAGGATAGAGGGAAAAAGATATGATGTTGGTCGCCAGCAGCTGGGAGCCGGGTGATTAATGTGCACGCAGTATTGTAAGATGAGGAAGTTCTGGAGATGGATGGTGGTGATGCTGGCACATCAGGGCATCTGTACTTAATGTCATTAGACTATAAATGTAAAAACAGTTAAGGCAGCTGGGCATGGTGATGCGTGCCTGTAAGCCCAGGATGGCAGGTTTGAGGCCAGCCTTGGAAACTTAGTGAGACCTTTTTTTTTTTTTTTAATATTCTTGCATTCCACTTTATTTTATTTATTTATTTATTTTGATGGTACTGGGGTTCCTGGAAGCCCTTCTACCTCCGGGCTACACTCCCAGACCTATTTTATATTTTGAGACAGGGTCTCTTAAACCAGCACGGCTGGCTGCGAACCTGCGCGATCCTCCTGTCTCCGCCTCCCAAGCGCGGGGATTACAAGCATGCGCCACCACGCCTGGCTTAGTGAGACCCTTAGCAATTTAGCAAAACCCAGTTTCAAAATAAAAATACAAAAAAGACCAGGAAAAAATCACCAAAATAGTTAAAGTGGCACGTTTTGTTATATGTATTTTATCACAGTTTTAGAAAAATGAAACAATAATAATAACAATTAATAATAAAAAGATATTTCTTAAAAAATGTGTGTTTGGGCATTCACTTACCAACCACAAGACTTACCTTCTAGAGAAAATGATGGTTTTATAATTATTTCATTGTATTTCTTTTCTTTTCTTTTTTTATTTTTTTTGCGGGTCTGCGATGAAACTCAGGGGCATTCAACCTCTGAGCTACACCCACTGCCCTATTTTGTATTTTTTATTTTGAAACAGTGTCTCACTAAGTTGCTGAGGGCCTCACTAAGGATCCGGGAACCATGATCCTCCGGTCTCAGCCTCCCCAGTGCTGGGATTACAAGTGTGTGTGCCACCACACCCGGCTATTTCGTCATATTTCTAAGATCAGGATATTTCACACAATCAATATATCTCCATCACACCTCAGATAGTTGTTAAAATTTCTTAATTTCCTTGAATATGAGGGAAAACTTCTTGATTAAAAACACAAAATATTTATTTTTCTCATCTTTAACTTATTTTTTTCCAACTCAAGCTCTATTTGGAGACAGAATTACCTGTCTTTAAAGCAGTACTAGCCTTGGCACTGGCAATAATCTAGCACAACAAAATATGTTCTGGAAGCTTCTGGGCACGATAGGATTATATGGGGATTGGGTATGATAGGATTTGCTAATCTCTCCTGCTGTTGTGATCTAATCACATTAACTTAAAAATACACATTTTCCTTTTCCTCTCGATTTCACCTCCTTATCCTAAAGTGCCTTCTTCCTACACTTGTTTGAATTTATCTTTAAGAAATAGAACCCTGGTCAAGACCAGCACGGGGCAACTTAATGAGACCCTGTTTTAAAATAAAAAATAAAGAGCCAGACATGGTGGCACACACTTGTAATCCCAGCGCTTGGGAGGCTGAGACAGGAGGATGGCACAGGTTCAAAACCAGCCTCAGCTATTTAGTGAGGCTCTCAGCAACTTAGTGAGACCCTGTTTCCAAATGAAATATAAAGTAGGGCTGGGGGTGTAGCCTGAAGGTAGAAAGCCCCAGGGTTCCGTGCCCAGTACCACCTAGAAAACAAACAAACAAATAAACAAATAAATAAAGGGGCTGGGAGTCACTTAGTGGTAGCATGCTTGCCTGCATACCCTGAGCCCTTGATTCAATTTTCAGGACTACGAAAAATTTTGAATTAAATGAAAAAGCTGCGTAGGATTTCAGTGGAGCCTGTGAGACCTAAGTTGTCCAGCCATAGAGTTATGGAAGAAAAAATAAAAAGGAAGTAGAACCTTAGTTGATGAGTTATCATAGAATTATGAAGCTAAAACTTTTGATGGATTAGATGCTGATGTTTTAAGTTGAAAATATAACGAGTAGGTGTAAGGTGATACGTATGTTAAATAAGTGATGTAGCAAAAGTTTTATTTGTCATTTAAAAAAATGATAGTTTACCAAAAGCAAAGAAAACGAATAGGACAGTAGAAGGTCAACATGTGGGTCTTTTCCCGCCCCACGCTCGTTTGGCCTTGAGACATTCTAGTGCTGCTTAGAGTTTTCACGATCTCTAACCCGTTGGGCCCTGTGTCAGGATGGATCCGTCTTGGTACCGCATTAGGCAGCTTGCCCATTGCGCTTACTGAGTTCTGACCTCAAACAGGTGTTGTTTGATTTGGAAGAAAGTCATTCCCAAGAATGTAGATTGAAGTCAAAGACCCCAACAGTTGCAAAGATGCTGGAGGAGGGGAGAAAGCCAGAGGCGGCCAGACGCTGTTTCCTGAGCCTCTCGGCCTGGCATCTGATTTCTTGCCCTCTTGTTCGAGTGTTAAATTCTAGATCAACTCAATAGAGCTGCCGCCTGGGAAGATTCTGCAGATGTGTTTATGTGAACTCCTTTGGTAGTTAAGGATGCACAGAGTTCTTGATTTCAGCCTTATTTTTTAAATCAGTGGTATGCATTTGCTAGTCTACATTGAGTCATGGAAATTTACTTAGGAGGCTGCCCTCGTGTCCCCGGGGGATGAAGCGACGCCCGTCTTCTTGCTCACCTACCCCAGGTTGAGGTCTCCCTCAGACTTCACAGCAGAGGATCGGCTTGTGCCCCCACATTTGCTGATCATCCAGCTATTCAATGATAAAAATAGCAATGTGAGGTTTTTTAAGTCTCTATTCCAAAGTTAAAAAAAAATTCCTAATGATATGTGATTTTGTGCTCCATGATAGTTTCTTGAAAAATTCACTCACCTCAGAGGAAGAGTAGAAGGGGAGAGAGGCCCCTTGGAAGCCAGCGAGCCTGGCCTGAGCCTCGGGATCAAGCTTTGGGGTGGACGGAGGGGACAGAGGAGCCTGGGGAGCTGCTGGGGTCTGGGTGTCCCCTCCAAAACCCCGTGGAAACTTAATTGCCATTGTGATGGTTTTAAGAGGTGATTGGATTTTGAGAGTTCTGTCATGAATGGATTGATACTGATGTTATGTGACTGAGTTTCTGATCAAAAGGGTGAGTCTGGCCACACTTCACCCTGTGGTGCGCGTCGTGTACCTCCCCTTCGGCCGTGTCAGGATGCTGCACGGAAGCCCTGGACAGATGCCGGCGCCTTGCTATCGGACCTCCCCACTTCCAGGGCTGTAAGCCCAAATAATCTGCCCAGACTGTGGTACTTTGTCATAACAGCAGAACAAGGACTAAGACAGGACAGTTCCAGGAGCCATGAAAATGGAAAGTTTAAAGATACCCCAATTAGGTGTGTGTGTGTGTGTGTGTGTGTGTGTGTGTGTGTGTGTGTGTGTGTCTGAGAGCTGTGTCACATCAGGGCACATCTGAGCTTTGTCTCGCATATTTATGAAACAAGGGAATGAGAACAACTGATCTTGCAAGGTTCTTTCCTGCTGAACCTTCTGGGATCTGGACTTTTTTAGATCTGCTGACCACCTCTGCCGGGTGGCTGCCCATTGTGAGGAAACCTCTGTTATAACCAAGGCTTTTTATGCTGGGTCAGCACAAGTATGTATACACACTCACACTCACTCACTCACTCACTCACTCACTCACAGCATCAAGCTTCAGAATACAGTTTTTACTCGACTATCTTCTTATTCTAACTTACTCTAACTCCCTCATTGCCTCTTATTGGGAGGAGACACTTATTAATTTTGATAAAATTATTGGTCTCTTCTGCTCCTGAAAAGAGTTCTTGTGTTTTTAATGTGAGCCAATGGAATAAATTATAGGGCTGTCTCATTCCTTTTCTTATTTACGACTTTGGTTACTGGCTAGTTGCCCTGAGGAGTTCTGGACGCCACAGAAGAGCCTCATGTATTTAAGTTTTGTGCGGATCTGGGTGCCCAGTGTCCATTGGACCGTTCAGGGTGCACAGAGCCTGTCTTCTGTTCCAAGAAGCGATGGCTCCTCTGTTCAGGATTACCCATTGCCTACCAATGGATGGAACATTGCTTCATTTAAAATTTTCTTTGGCTCTCCAGTTCGTTCCATGTTTTAAACATCAACATCCAGCTGGTGCAGTCACCTCTGAGTGAGTGCAGCCACCATAGATATTCTCTGCTTCCTGGGTTAGCTATGCCTGAGCCTCAAAGGCTGGGCAGGGGGCTTACCGAGGTCTAGAGCTTAGCCCGGCTCAGCTCAGCCTGTGAAATCAAAGCTAAGGGTTGACATCCAGCTCACCCAGGAGCGTTTCTGTTAGTGAGACTGTCCACACGGTCCTCGGCCCTGGAGTTCCCTAACACCTGAGCTAGAGAGGCTTTTCATGTCCCAAGGCCATGAAGTCTAACATGTAAACTATGTTCTCATTTTAGTCACCCTGTTCTGCCAAGAAGCCGATTAGTGTTCCAAGTGAACTCCCACCTGCTTCTTGTAAAGGCTTTCTGGAGCCCGGAGGGGATGCTAAAGCTGATCCACAACCCCAGATCCTCAGAGGCCAGAGACAGCCAAGGTCTCCAATGTTTGTCAGTGAAACTAGGGGCAGGAGGGAGGAAGGGTTTGGAGAGACTGGCCTGATGCTGGAGTGATGTTCACATTTCTTGCATTATTTGGGCATATTTAGTAGAGCATCCTCGACTCTAGGATGAGCATGAGCCTTAAGTCCTTTTTAGTTGTAACTACAGCAAAATAGCTGAGGTGGATACTTACAAAGTGATTTATTTTTGTTACAGTTTTGGAAGGTGAATCCCCCTACACACAACACACACACACACACACACACACACACACACACACACACACACACACGGAACACAGTGTTCAGAGATGTGTGGCAAGAGCTGTTGCTGCTTATAAGCAAAGCTTCAGGCAGAAGAGGAGATGGGGGCAGAGCCCCATGGGAGACGCTGGCAGACCCTGCGTGAGGGTGGCGCCAGGTCTCAGCTTGGAGTGACGCAGCAGTGCGACGTGTGAACTGGCCCATCCCTGGGGGAAAGGCTTTCCTTCCAGGAAGAAGTCCTGGACCTGCCTGGCTTCACCCCACGCTGACCATGCCTCTTGTCCCATAGCATCCTATCTCTCTGGACCCGTCTTCCTCCTTCAGTTTAAATCAGCTCCCAAGCCAAGTGCAGTGGCAAGCACCTGTAATCCCAGCACTTGAGAGGCGAAGACGAGGATCGCAGGTTCAAGGCCAGCCTCAGCAACTTAGTCAGACCCTGTTTCAAAACAAAACAACAACCCCTCCCCCCCAAAAAAATTAGGGCTGGGGGTGTAGCTCAGAAGTATACTGCCCGTGGGTTCAATCTTTAGTACCAAATATAAATAAATAAATCAGCTCCCACATCTGCCTGGCCCTATGTGTGCATATGTGTGTATATTGGGGGTTGCCTTTCGTTTTGAATACAATGGGAGAAGTGGAAAAATCGTGGAAAGTTTATGGTGTTATTGGAAGAGAATTTATTGCTTTGTAAAAATATCAGTTTGTCAGATAGTTGGTGTCCTGCTGGTGCGCAGCCCGCTGCCGTAGGCGTGGGGAGAGCCAGAGGAGGAAGCCACAGGAAGCCACAGCCGCTGGAATTTCCCTGCGCAGGTCTTTCCCTTCCTGGCCCTCGTGTGACGACGGTGCGTCCACACATGACACCACTTCACCCCTGCCGCCGGTTCCTCTTCCTCTGGGCTCTGAACGCGTAGCGCCTGCCGCCCTTGGTTTATTTTGGGAGTGCTCAAACAGCCGGGAACAGCTCACAAATAGGATTCTCCTCCGTGTTCGGTTAGGTAACTCGAAGGTTTTCCCTTGGAGATCACAGAAAGCCGAGCTCACGGAGGAATGCAGCTGAGATCTGCAGCCAGCGGGAGATGAGAGGACGGCATTACGGTTTGCCCAGAAAAGTGGGGGTTCTGGGCAGGTGCTGGTGAAATTCTCGGATTTCGGCTTCCCTGTGCTCCTTAGCATAGGAAGTTTATGCATTACAAACACCGAGCTCATGTGTTGACGCGCCTTTCTGATGACCCGTACACCTGATTTTTTGGTCGATTTAATTTTTTCCAGAAAGTAAAATTAGAGCCGGGCCTGGTGGGGTACTTGCCTGTAATCCCAGTTGTTGGGAAGCTGAGACAGGAGAATCTCAGGTTCAAGGTCAGCCTCAGTAACTTAGCAAGACAGCAACTTAGTGAGCCCCTCTTTCAAAGTGAAATATAAAATAGTGCTGGGGGTGTAGCCCAGATACAGAATGCCCCTGGTTTCAGTCTCCAATAATACGCACACGCAACACACACACACACACACACACACACACACACACACACACACCATTGAGAATATAGCCCGTCATCTGCCAGGACCGAGCTCTGTCCGCCCTAGAGTTCATTGACCAGAACTCTAGGTCACCATTCACTAGGACATAGATGTGCTGGGTCTATTTTGGGAATTTGAGTATTATGGTATTTTAATATAAATATTGACAGGTTGTGGCGGGCATCAAGAGGGAAGCAAATCAAATCATTTTTTAAATATCTGAGCCACCTTTATAGCCTGTTTTCCTAATATTGTTTCATCTTAAACCTTATTTTCATTTATAATGTTTAATGTCAGAGAGAACCTCTATTTCCCAGGAAGTCGACTACAGGGACAGTTATTACTGAATTTTCTAGAGAAAAATTCGAAATGACTTAAAATTCATAAATTGGCTTCATAAATAGAAGATGGTCTATTTAAAGTAATATTATACCTGCATTAAAGGAATAATCTCTGGTTACAGACACCAACATACCTTGACCTCAGAAATGTAATGTTGAGTGATATAAAATATGGTTTACTTTGTATTTTAAAATCATAACTAAGCCGGGCGTGGTGGCGCACGCTTGTAATCCCAGCGTTCAGGAGGCTGAGACCAGAGGATCACAGTTTGCGGACAGCCTCAGCTACTTAATGAGGCCCTGTGCAACTCAGTGAGACCCGGTTTCAAAATAAAGAATAAAAATAGGGCAAGGGGTGTGGCTCGGAGGTAGAATGCTCCTGGGTTCCATCCCCAGACCCACAAAAACAAAACAAAAAAAAATCATAACTATAAGTAGTTCTTTATATCTTTATGGTTGTGGGTTATTATGTATATATTAAGCAAATTTAAAAGATACACAAGATACTTGATTGTAATTAGTTCTTAAGATAGGAGGAAGGACTGGGAATAATTTTATCTACAATGATTATTTCTATAAAAAAAGACCTAAAACAAATATGACAGTATTATTTGCCATATCTGGGTAAGGAACATAGGGATTCTTGTTGTGGCTGCTGCTTGTGTTTTGGGCGCTTGGCTCTATGTTTAGCACCATCCCTCCTTTGTGTGGTGGTTGATGCCCATAACCCCAGGATCTCAAAAGGCGGAGGCAGAAGCATCACAAGTTCCAGGCCAGCCTCTCTTGAGACCCTCTCTCCAAATAAAAAATAGAAAGAGTTGGGATATAGCTCAGAAGTAGAGCTCCCCACACTTTAGTCCCCAGCACTATGCCCTCCAAAAACTATTCCCCTCAAAGAAAAGTCTACATTCATTATTTGACTTTATTTATAAAGTAATGAAAATTATATAGAAGCAAATAAAACTCACTCGTGATCTAATACCTAAATTAAACAGTCTTTGGTTAGGCATTACTCCTTGAAGGAATTTCTTGTACATCTACAAGCAAAATTTGAGCCTGATATCTCATGGTATGGTATTGACGAAATCATAGCCTGTGCTTAATATATTCCACAACTGTGCTTTTGGTTTTGTTTGTTTTCATCCTGGGGATTGAACTCAGGGGCATTCTACCTCTGCACTAAATACCCAGACCTTTTTATTTATTTGTTTTTAAGCAGTCTTACTTGGTTGCTGAGAGTCTTACTGTATCACTGAGGCTGTCCTCGAACCTGCGATGCTCCTGTCTCAGCCTCCCCAAGTACTGGGATTACAGGCGTGCCCCGCCGTGCCCAGCCTCAGCAGTGAAGTGATGTTTATCCTCCTAGAGTTGATTCTGTGGTTGATGGTGAGTCTTCATCTTTTATGCCCCGACATCCCAGGGTTGATTTTTTTTCTTTTCCCATTTCTTTTCAGAGTGCATCTCCCCAGCTTTTTATTTCCTTTCTCTTCCTAGGTAGGAAATCAAATACTGTGTGATAAGCATTGGAGCATTCTTAATTCTAACTTTTGCTTAGTTACTAATTTCCCTGTGGCCTTGGGCAGGTCTCCCCGCGCCCCCATTGCCAATGAGTAAGTCACCACCACGGAGTCCCAAGCACTGGCTGGGATTGGCAGGTAGCACAGGCATGAGAAGGTCCCCACACGCCTCCAGAGCCCGTGGCTGCCTGCCTCTGCCCTCGCCTCGTAGTCTGCAGAGTGAAACTCAGAGTGCCTGCCTCCTTTCTCCAACAGGCCATGCAGAGACCCCAGGGAGAGATGCCTTGGCACCACACAGCTTCCATGTTGGGGGGCATCGGGGATTGAGCCCCAGGGGCATCTTCCCTCTGAGCTCCACCCTCAGCCTTTTTTCAGTTTGTACTTTGAAACCAGCCCAGTACCAGGAAGATGCTAGCACGGAGCAGATCTGAAGGTCGGGTTTTGGGTCTCTCTCTGGTGTGAAGCCAGGGATGCCGTCACACGCCTCCCAGGCAGATGCGGGAGGCGGGTGAGGTAAATGCTCGGTCCATCTCTAAAAACTTCGTGTTGGGTGGTGCACCGGGATTGGCTAGATTTCTCTGACATGCTGTCAAGTTCTCCTGCCCTGCCAGAGCAATCCCTCGATTCCCAAGGGCCATGTAGATCGTTCTGTGTGACAGCAAAAACCAGCCCCAAACAGCCAAACGACTCACAAGCACGTTTTCGCATGTTTTCCTAATGAGGATAAAATTGGGGTCAGGGGGCCCGATGTGAACTGATGCTGTTTGCACAAACCCTTTTAGATAAGAAGGGCGGGGCTGAGCCAGAGCGAGGCCCTGGAAGGTTCATGCTGCATCGAAATGGGTTCCCAGCTCGCTTTAGCGATGGTTTCCACGTCACTTGGTTCCATTCCTGTGTGATCCCGCTGCAAGGTGGCAAGAGAAAAAGAGGACACGTTGATTTTGGTGTTGAGGCTCTGGGCCCAGTTCCTGACCCAGCCCCTTGTTAGCTGTGTGGTCTCGGGCCGGTGCTCTCTCAACCTCACTGTCCTCTGAAACAGGAGTCACAGCACCGACTTTGTTCTCTGAAGGAAAGAGTGTAGGTAAAGCTCCGGGGCCCGGTTGGCCACACGTAGTAAGTTAATGTCAGCTTTTATTATTGAACATTAACACAGCTTACTCATTCACCCGCTGGCTGGATAAGCAGGAGGTCCAGTTAGTCATGAGTTACTCTTTGGAACGACTGCCTGTGGAAAGTTTTCCAAAGTCAGATTTCAATCCAGTTGCCAAAATTTCCAGATATGAGCTTTGGATTAAAGAGTCTCTTTAATTCTTAATAAACACATCATTGAAAACTATAAAAGGAAGAAGCAGAGGCCCATCAAACGGATATTACGTTACCTGAGTGTTCAACAAGTGGATTTCATGGTCAGAAAATAGAGCAAGGCTTGGGGGCACACGCCTGTAATTCCAGTGGTTGGGAGGCTGAGACAGGAGTGCAGGTGTGAGGCCAGCCTCAGCAACTTAGTGAGGCCCTCAGCAACGTAGTGAGACCTTGTTTCAAAATAAAGCATAAAAAATAAAAATAGATAAAATATAATAATAAACTTTAAAAAAGAATAAAATAGGGCTAGGGGTGTAGCTCAAATGTAGAAAGCCCCTGCATTCCCCTAGTAACACACACACACACACACACACACACACACACACACACACACACGAAAGTAAAAAAATATATTTCTACGTAAACGGGGAATTTAGCCACAGGCTGATTCTGAATCCCTCGGACTTTTGGTTGTTTTTGTTTGTTGTTGTTGTTGTTATTATTATTATTATTATTGTTATTATTATTATTATTTATTATTATTATTATTATTATTATTATTATTATTATTATTATTTGGAAGGTGAAGTACTGAGAATTAAACCCAGGGGCATTCTACCTCTGAGCTACACCCCGAGCCCTTTTATATTTTTTGTTGTTTTGAAACAGGGTCTCTGTAAATTGCTGAGGCTGGCCATGAACCCACGATCCTCCTGTCCCAGCCTGCTAAGTCCTGGGATCCCAGGCTTGTACCACCGAGCCCAACTTGAGCCTGGTTTGTATCAGCGTGGGTGGGACCGGCCACGTCGGCCACATCGGCTGGGGCTCTTCCTCCTGCATCACATCTGCTGCTTGGTCTCCGTGGCCTCTGCATGGCTCTGCAAATTGTGGCACCGGGAGTCCTCCCGGGCTTGAAAATCCAGCCCTGTCTGCCCTTGGTGATGGTGCAGATGACTCCCAAGGCCTGCTCGCCTGCCTGCCCTGCCGCAGACCTCTGAGGTCCTGTCTGCATTTGCCTTTTCTCTTGCAAGAAGCCCTGGCCATGCCCACTCCCCTGGCAGGACACCCAGCCACTGCCCAGTTGTCCAGGGGACCTGTGGACCCTTTCCTCAAGCCAGTTTTTCTCTTGTGCAAAAGGGATTCCAAGCCAGCGGGTTCCCACGGGCTGAAGGGATGGCCTCTCACTTCAAAAGCCCTCAGGCAAGCTCAGCAGAAATATGATAGGAATCCCCGGAAGTCAGCACTGTCTGCTCAGGCCCCAGACTTGGACTGTGACCGACCAAGGCCCCGTGCTGGGGTTAGCTGGCTGTCGGGGAAGCCGGTAGCTAATGATTTCTGGCTGCCGTCTTTAGTGATGGTGAAGCCCATATTCGTGTTAGCTTTAGGAAAGTGGAATTCTTTCCGTCTCATTTTCACTTTTGGTTGATCTGCAGTGTATTTCACGTCCTTTTTCAAAATGAAATTGAAAGATGTAACGACCTCAGTGATGGCAGATGGCCGCTCAGAGCAGGCCAAGCCTGCGAGCTGAGGACGATTTTGACCCCCCCCCCTTACTTAAATTTTAAAAATTATGGTAAAATGCACCATCTTAACTATTACCAAGTGTTTGTTTTGGTATTAAGTGTACATGGATTGTTTCACAAATCACCTCCAGAACATTTTCATCTGAAACTCTCTACCCACTTAAGTTTTTAAGTGTTTTAAAAAGGAGAGAAGAAGAGGAAGAAAGAGGAGGAGGAGGAGAAGGAGGAGGAGAAAGAGGAGGAAGAGGAGGAGGAGGAGGAGGAGGAGGAAGAGGAGGAGGAGGAGGAGGAGGAGGAGGAGGAGGAGGAGGAGGAGGAGGAGGAGATGTGTGTAAACCCAGTACAAAATTCACATTTCACTGTCCATACATAAAGCTTTATTGGCACACACTGGCGGTCATTTTTGTGCTGTCCAGTGAGGCTTTTAGGCAGTTAATGGCAGAGTCAGTAGTCTATCTAAACTGTAAAGACGGACAGAGCTAGAAATCGGTGTTGCTTGGCCCTTCACAGCATACCTGGATGTGTAGAGCTGGTTCTGCTGGAGGTCGGGCTGTGGCTGGGTCAGGAGGAGGAGAGGGGCGGGGGCTGCCTCTTACCATTCCCCACAGCTATCATGTGTTCACTGAAAATTCCAACCACCCCCAGTTGATTTGAGGGGCTTTCTGCAGCGTTAGGGTGGGTCCACAGTATCTAACAACTATTGGTAATTTACTTGTTTTATGTTTTGGTATTAAAATTGTGGTAAACGACTTTCCCTGAGCCTCAGTCAGCTTGCCTTCAACTTACTTTGTCAAAATCAGTCAATCCCAAAAAAATAAATCTTCACTGGAAGGGTGTGTGTGTGTGTGTGTGTGTGTGTGTGTGTGTGTGTGTGTGGTGCTGGGGATTGAACCCAGAGGTGCTCTACCACTGAGCTATACCCCTGGCCCTGTGTGTGTGTGTGTGTGTGTGTGTGTGTGTGTGTGTGTGTGTGTTTGTTTGTAATACTAGAGATTGAACCCAGGAGAATTCTACCTCTGAGCTCTACCCCACACCTTTATTTACTTATTTTTTGCTTTGAAGTAGGTTCTTCCAAGGTTGCTCAGAGTCTTGTTACATTGCTCAGGCTGTACTCGAACTTGAGATCCTCCTGTCTTAGCCTCTCAAGCACTAGAAATATAGGCATGCCCCACTAGGCCCGGCTTCACTTGGAGTGCTAATGATCATCTTTCCAGGGGAATATAATGAGTTTTTTCTTTTATCACAGCCATTTTTATTTTACTACTACTACTATTATTACTACTTTCTCCTCCTCCTTCTCCTCCCCCCCCTCCTCCCCCTCTTTTGCGGTACTGGGGATCTAACCAAGAGGGCATTATACCTCCGAGCTATACCCCTAGTTTTTAGTCTTTTTATTTTTTAATTTATTTTTATTTATTTATTGGTGGTACTGGGGATGGAACTCTTCTACCTCTGGGCTACACTCCAACACCTATTTTTTATATTTTTATTTGGAAACAGGGTCTCTTAAGCCAGCGAGGCTGGCTTTGAACCTGCGCGATCCTCCGGTCTCAGCTTCCCAAGCACGGGGATTACAAGTGTGGGCCACCACGCCTGGCTAGTCTTTTTATTTTTTATTTATTATTATTTATTTATTTATTTATTTATTTATTTATTTATTTATTTATTTATTTGGTGGTACTGGGGTTCCTGGAAGCCCTTCTACCTCCGGGCTACACTCCCAGACCTATTATATATTTTTTTATTTTGGAAACGGTCTCTTAAGCCAGCGAGGCTAGCACCGAACCAGCGCAATCTCCTGTCTCTGCCTCCCAAGCTCGGGGATTACAAGCGTGCGCCACCACGCCCGGCTAGTCTTTTTATTTTTGAAACAGGGTTTCACTGAGTTGCAAAGGGCGTCACCAAGTAGCTGAGGCTGTCCGTGAACTGCGATCCTCCAGTCTCTGCCTCCTGAATGCTGGGATTACAAGCGTGTGCCACCATGCCTGGTTTTATTTTACTTCTTAGAAAACATTTTTTATTTTGAGACAGGGTCTCTCTAAGTTACCACATGCTGTCCTCAAACCTGTGATCCTCCTGTTGCAGCCTCCCCAGTTCTGACTGAGATTACAGGTGTGCGCCACGCACCTGGCTCCACTTGCAGTTCTAATTAATAAGGATCTTTCCAAGGGAATGCAATGAGCTATTTAAAATTTTTTTCATTATCCTTGAAAAAGAATGAAAGTAATTACATGGATAACTTAAATGTAGACAATAAGATCTTGATAGATTCTTGTAAGAGGAAAACAACCTGAAACTTAGAATTCTTCATTAAGTGCAGATGTTGTATTCACACTGAGTTGTTGAGACACAACCCTGAATAGAGTCGACCTGGAATTTGCTCTTGTGGAACCTAGAGGTTGGAAGAGAACATGCTCTACTAACAATTCCACAGGCAGCAACACTTTCAAATATAGCCTCGGTACTTGGCAAGGCTGAGACAGGAGGATCCCAGGCTCAGAGAAAGCCTCAGCAACATTGTGAGACACAGCAACCCAGCGAGACCCTGTTTCAAAGCAAATAAACAAATATAAATAAATAAATAAATAAAATTTAAAAAATTAAAAAGGGCAATGGGTATATCTCTGGTAGAACACTCCTGGGCCTGTCTCCATTAACCACAAAAATAGTTTTTAAGTGACTATAGAATTACCCTATTCTTCTATATTGGAAAGCCCAGCAGTCATTATAATAGCGAATAGTTTTAACAAGTAGATGAGGACATTTAATTTGGGGACCAATTCGTGAAATGCACCTTCTGCTGTTTTTCCCCTCACCTTCTGGAACTTTCTCTGTGTTCCGGAGCCCCAGGGATCTATTTCCGGGTTCAGGAGCCTTGTGTTACAGTGTAATACCTGGGAAGAGTTTCACACAGCAGGCTGCAGCGTTGGCACCCCCGTAACCGACTGGTCGTGGTTGCCTGGTGTGTCTTGTCTAACGAGGGCTGGAGTTTGGGTTGTGGGTCAGGAGGCAGCAGGAGATAGGCTGTTGCCGCTGCTGGGTGGGCTAGGGCTGTCACCTTCTGAGGGGTTGAGAAAGTCTCTCCAGAGGCAGAGGACACCTCTACTCAGACATTTCTGGCTCTTGATATGTAGCAGAAAAGAATTTAAGAGCACAGTAGGTCTTAGCCAAGAGGTAGGGTTTTCTCAGAAAGTAAAAGGCAGAAGCTGGGCATGGCGGCACACGTTTATCCCAGTTCTTGGGGGGCTGAGACAGGAGAATTGCAGGTACATAGATAGCCTCGGCTGCTTGGTGAGGCCCTCTGCAACTTAGTGAGACCTTGTTTCAAAATAAAGAATGAAAATAGGGCTGAGGGTGTAGCTCAGAGGTACAATGCCCCTGGTTCCATCCCAGTACCGCAGTAAATAAATTTACACATACATATATACATCCATAAATACATAAATAAATAAATAAATAAATAAATAAATAAATAAATAAATAAATAGAAAGTAAAGGTGGAAGCCCTGCTTGGTAGCACGTTCTTGTAATCCCAATATTTGGGAGGCTGAGACAGGAGGATTGCAGATTCGCAGCCAGCTTCAGCTACTTAGTGAGGCCTTCTGCAACTTAATGAGACCTTGTTTCATAATAAAAAATGAAAATAGGGCTGGGGATGTAGCTTGGAGGTAGAATGCCCCTGAGTTTAATCCCCAATAACCCCTCCCCCCAAAGTGTATATCTGAATTCTCAAAGCAGAATGAAGGCCAGTCTCAGGATCAAGGAACACTTTGGGGTCTCGGAGTGTTCTTTTAAAGGGAACTTGGCAGGGCGGGCATGGGAGGGTACGTGGATAGTGGTCAGCGGGTGAGCTCAGCGCTTAGATCCTTGGTCACCATGATCCGGTTCATGGGGGTCTGGTCTTTTTCCAGGACCTCCCAGTGACATTGTCTTTTCTATCTAGGTACCATTTGGAATGTGTCTATGTTACAGGTTTCTTAAAATAGCTCTCCCTTTGCTTTATCTAATCTAGAAATACATTGTACGAGCTACTAGTGCACTTAAACTTTAACCAAAACCAGGCAGTTTTCATAGATGAGTGAATTTACAGTAACTTTAAGATTTATAGATTTCTCCAAAATTTGGGGATGAGATCTGGAGGGAAAAGTCTAGTCTGGGGTGAAGTCTGATCCTGGGCTTTACATGTCCAGCTGTCTTTCTTTCTTTCCTTCCTGTCTCCACCTCTGTATCTCTTACCCCACCGCAGGGCCCCGGTGGCGGCTGTGATTTGAGCTCTCAACCCTCAACTCAGAGGCCATCGGGAAGATTATAAGGGCTAGCTCAAATGGAGCCTTCGGGGAAGAAAAAAATCCACTAAATGAACTCTGAGAGGATGCTAGAAACAAACCTGTTCCATGTTGTCAAGCATTTGGGAGGCTGAGACGGGAGGATCGTAGGCTTGAGGTCAGCCTCAGCAGCCAAGCAAGACCTTGTTTCAAAATTTAAAAACATTAAAAAGGGCTGGGAGTGTAGCTGAGAGGTAGATGCCTCTGGGTTCCATCCCCAGTACCAAAATAAATAAGAGTTAGAAGGGCCCTGGCCACTCTTGACTATACACTGGGCAGGGGTTATGATGGTCTGCGTGTTTTGTCCACCACAGTATCTGACATAATGGACATTCTGTAAGTGTTTGTCAAAGTAATAATAATGAAAACCAGAAACTCTGCTCCTTTCATCGCTCCTGCGAGGTACAGATGGTGTTTGGTGCGTTGAGAAATAGAAGCTCAGAACCCGTGATCAGCTGAGCTGTCCGGAGACCGTGTCTGACCTCCAGGAAGGAGCTGAAGGTTAAATAACAGAGGAGCTGGCAGAGCAGGCATTTGAAGCTAGATTACCTCTTTGCAAGGTTCATTTTATTTCCCCCCACAAATAGAAACCTGAGAATGTCACCTAGTGATAGATGGAGCCACTTAGAATCAGTCGTTCAAAAAATCGACAGAAGCCACTGTTTGCCATGGGCATGGGCATGGCCATGGGCACGGGTAAAGAGCCCGCGGCTGCTCGGCCTCGCCGCTCCCCTGGGCAGGTCCGGGGACGCCCTGCAGCATCAGCGCCTGGCTGCTGTGCGGGCGGCGTTTGCTTTGTCTAGGACGCCTCCCTCCTCGCGCTCGGTAGACTTTGCTGTTTCTGTCGATGTGATCTCTACAGGAAAAAAGTGAAAGGATCTCAGAAATGATAAACGAGGACATGAGATATCCAAGGGTTATTCAAGCAAACTCCCCGGAGCTTTCTTCAGCCGCACACATCCAGGCTTGGCTTAGAAAGCGCTCCGCCGGCTCCTCCGGTTTCTCTTTGTCTGAAAGGCCGGCCTCGCTGAGCCGAGCTCAGGTTTCCCTGGGCAGGGAAGACTCTGGAGGAAAGAGGGTCTGAACTTTCAGTGCTTGGAGGGGCCGGGCTTGAAAGTTCATGCCCCAGACTTTTAATCCCTGACTTTTATTTTCTTAAAGAAAAATAAAACAAAAATTAAATTAGCATAGATAGCTTTCTGTCTAAAGTTCTCTGTTCCCCTGTCTTTCTCATACTTTCTAAAATCAAAAGACCTAGATGGTCCCATTGAGAGGATTGCAATCTAAATACTAAACAATAGCAAAACGATTACTCATCCATTCTGAGTCCGTCTCGACACAAATCAGATCAAAGCAAGAGCTCCTTACACGTGTACAGGCCCCGCCGGCCCATCAGGCAGATGTGGCATTCACAGCAATGCATCCGTGTTTCAAGCTTTTCGAATGTCGGATAATAGGTGGTTGGCTTCTGCATGATTTGGTTGTAATATGATTCATTAAAAAGATAACTGTATGCTGGGCCTGGTGGCTCATGCCTGTAATCTCAGTACTTGGGGGCAGAGAGAAGGAGGGCAGAGCCTCTACCATGTGGCTCAGGAACCTAATAAGACCCTGTTTCCAAACAAAAAAATTAAAGAGAGGCTGGAGGTGTAGTTCAGAGTTAGAATGCTCCTGGGTTGAATATCCAGTAAAACACACACACACACACACACACACACACACACACACACACACACGAGAGAGAGAGAGAGAGAGAGAGAGAGAGAGAGAGAGAGAGAGAGAGAGAGAATTTTAGCCACACAATGTCCGATCCATCTTGCTATCCTGAATGAGCCAGGGAATTAGCTCTGAGTGGTCCAGTTATGCTTTTATCTGGCAGATGTCTTTTGAAACCAACACTTTCTCTGTGAGAGGTCGGATGCTGTGGCTTTGATTTTCTGTCGGTGATTGTAAATAAGTTAATGCCTCAACATACTCTCTAATGTTTCAGAATGTCATAAACCCTGCCAGGCTTAGTGGCACATGCCTGTCATCCCAGGGCTTGGGAGGCTGAGACGGGAGGGTCACAGGTCCATGGCCAGCCTCCGCAACCTAGTGAGGACCTGCTTCAAAATAAAAAAAAGACAGGGTGGGAGTATAGTTCAGAGGGAGAATGCTTCTGGATTCAATCCACAGCACTACACACACATATGCACGCACGCACACACACACACACACACACATACACACTTCATAAACACTAATATGAAATCACATGCTTATCATTTGAAAGTAGATTGAACGCACCAAACTATTTATATATAAAATAAATGATGTCTGGGAATTGCTTCTATATATAATGGGGTGTGGTTAGGAAGATAATATTTAACATTTATGTATTCATTTATTTGTTTTTAGGAGTCTTGATAAAAATAAAGGAGGGTCCATTAGTTGATCATTGAGGTAGGGTGGCAATTTGGTGTGTGTGCATATAGTGTATATATAAAGTATGTTATATTATAATATTTTATTATGTACTTATATTATGAATAATATATGTTAGAATAGAATATATAACTTATAATTAATATGTTGTTATATTAAATATATACATATATTTGGACTCAGGGGCATTCTACCTCCAAGTTATACTCCTAGCCCTTTTAAATTTTTTGTTTTGAAACAAGATCTCACTAGCTTCCTAACGAAGTTGCTAAGTCTGGCCTTGAACCTGCAATCCTCCTATCTCAGTCTCCCAAGTACTGGGATTACAGGTGTGTGCCACCATGCCCAACAATTTGGCATACTTTTAAAACATTCCATGATTTAAAAAAAATGTAATTATGTTTTCCTAAGGAAGAAATCGGATGAGTGCCTAGAGAAGAAAATGTATGATAGAATAGAGAAATTCTGAACTTTTTGGGTTCTAAAAGGACATGCCCCCCTTCTTTGTATCACTGAAAGGCGGAGCTGAGCTACTGTGCCAATTAGTGAATATAAAATGTCCCACTTTCCCATTGAGTGGTTGGCACTGGCGGCTGAGCGATTTCAGGCTTGAGAGGAGAGTAGAGGCGTCCTGAAGCATGGCTCATGTGTGACCTCCTGCCCACTTTGAGGCCGGAGGCCGAGTGATTTGCCTAACATCTGGAGGTAGTGGAGAAGCGTTACGTACTCTCGTGCGCGGATTTCTTCGGGTATTTTCAAAGCCTTGCCGTTGAGATGTCGCTCAATCGTGCTCTGCCTGCAAAAGCAGAAGGCAGAGGGTGTGAGGAATGTCATCGTGGGGAGGAATCAGTGCCCTGTCCCTCCCCTGAGGCGTGTGTGCAGGTGGAGTGACAGTGTTTGACGTGACAGCTGTGTGTGTCACTGCAGCCCTCGGGGCTCTCGTCTCTGTGCTCAGCCTTCCCCTCGCTGATGGAATTGATGGGTTGAGGCGCACGGATGCCAAGGACGGGATCCACGTCTCCGCTAGCGAGCGCTTCAGAATTTCTGAAAGAGACAAGTAGATTGCTGGGAGCCCGCTGAGCCTGCCCAGGGCAGCCGGGATCTGTACTTGGCTAGAGACATAGAGTGAGAAGCCCCCCTTGGAACGCGTTCTGGAGTACGTATTGGGGTATATGTTCTACTGTGTCCTTTTATAGAGCTGTTGATTCAAGATATTTACAGCATTGACAGTACTTGGGGGAAAAAAAATCCAAGACTGTAGGTAAAGCTGGATTACAGAAGATGCGTGATGGCGCCTCCTTAGACGAAAGAGAAGACCTAAACAGATTTGGAAATGGTTTGGTTAGCCCGGCGTAGCGGCACATGCCTGTAATACCAGTACTAGGGAGGCAGAGACAGGCGGATCACAGGTTTGCAGTCAGCCTCAGCAACTCAGTGGGACTTTCAGCAACTTAGCGAGACCCTGTTTCCAAATAAAAATTAAATGGGCTGGGGTGTAGCCCAGAGGTAGAAGGACCTTGGGTTCTACCCCTAATCCCCCCCCCCCCAAATAGTTTGGTTAGGGTAAAAGAAGTATAGGGAATTTATTTTGCTTTAAAATTGTCTTTAATATTATATATTTAATATTACATATATAATATAATATTATACATTTTAATATGTATAATATTATATATAATTTAATTATATATTTAATAATATATATTTAATAAAATATATAATAGTATATTTTATAGTTAGAGGGTTTTTTGTGGGTTTTTTTGGTGGTGGTACTGGGAGTGGAACCCAGGGACTTTCTACCTCTGGGCTATACTCCCAGACCACTTTATATTTTATTTGGAAACAGGGTCTCACTAAGTTGCTGAGAGCCTCAGTAAGTACCTGAGACTGGGTTCGAACCCGTGTGATCCTCCTGTCTCCGCCTCCCAAGCCCGGGGATTACAAGTGTGCACCACCACGCCCGGCTACAGATTTGTTTATAAAAGAACCAAAATAAGTCAGCTTTCTGGTATTCAAAAAGTTCTGAAGCTAGAATGTTCCCATTGGAGTGCAGTAGTTTCAACAGTGGTTCATTTTCTAGGAAGAAATCGCTCCCAACTGTAATTGGACAGGGTTTAGGGAATCTGTGTGCTGCCTGCGGCCTGACTGAGAGGGACCCCCTGAGGACAGTGGGGGTCTAACCATTGCCCCCAACACTCACACCTTGTTCTGGATGGATGTTCCAGCACCCGGGGGGGAGGGGGATGGAGTGAGAGGGAGTCATGGGGGGCACAGTAGCTGCTCACATGTAGATTTATGTTTCTCCCTCCCTTTCTTTCCCTTGGAGTAAACCCGAGGGCATTCTACCTTTGAGCTATACCCCCAGCTCTTTTTTATTTTATTTTTTTATTTTGACACAAGGTCTTGCTAAGTTGCTGAGGCTGGCCTCAAACCTGAGATCCTCCTGTTTCAGCCTCCCAAGTACTGGGATTACAAGTATACTCTATCACACCTGGTTGTTATTTTCTATTCTGATTTTAACTTAAAAATTACGGTATAAGGCCAGGCGTGGTGGCGCACGCTTGTAATCCCCGTGCTTGGGAGGCAGAGACAGGAGGATCACGCAGGTTCAAAGCCAGCCGCGCACGCTGGCTTAGGAGACCCTGTTTCCAAATATAAAAATATGTAAAAATAGTTCTGGGAGTGTAGCCCGGAGGTAGAAGGGCTTCCAGGAACCCCAGTACCACCAAAAAAAAAAAAAAAATTACGGTATATTTTGTTTTGATGTCAAAAGCTGATTGATATGTGTAAACATGCTGTACACAAACATTTGTTTTATTCAAATTATTTGCTAAATAAAAACAGTATATTTTTCTACGTGTCTCTGGCTGGTCTGGGACAGCGAGCGGGCAACCATGGATCAAGTCGTGAAGTTTGTCGAGCCCAGCCAGCAGTTCGTGAAGGACTCAATTCATTCTCCCTCCGAGCTGCACGCCCAGCCGTATTTTTGATTCTTTATTTTGAAACAGGGTCCCACTGAGTTGCAGAGGGCCTCACTAAGCAGCTGAGGCTGGCCGCGAACCGCGATCCTCCCGTCTCAGCCTCCCGAGTGCCAGGATGACAAGCGTGCCCGCCACGCCCGCTTCTATGTCACAAATTTAATAATATTGATTAGGAGTGTTTGTGAAGGATTTTGGACACCAAAAAACGTGGGTCACCATGCCTTATCATTTTATGCTATTTACCCGTATTGATGGCTCAGGAAAATACTTAGTTTAGAAGTACCATGGAGAAAACTTGTAGCTAAATGGGCCAGTATGAAAATGGATTGTTTCCAGGCCCGTTCTTGGAATATTTTACATATTCGAGAGAATGCCAAAGTGACGTCTATTCTCTTCCCTATGTTGACTCTCTTCACTGAGAATGTGGAAATAATCGATAATGTGGGAGTGACATTTCTATTTCCTTATTAATAAAATCACATCTGCTCACCCCTCTGGCACGCCGTGGGAATTCCACAGTGTCGGCTTGCAGCCGCAATGCCCCATGGGGCCGCTCGTGACGATGGGGGTGCCCTGTGCTTCTCGCTCGAGGTGACCACTTGAAATGGGGATCGACTGAGTGGTGACAATTTTTAATTTTAATTGATTTAAATTTAATGGATGGGGTGAGAAGGGAGGAAGGGCTAAATGAGTGATGTGTGCATGTATGCCTCCGCCATCTTGTACCCCATTAAGACATGACTGCAGCGCACCAATTAAGAGAAGCATATTAGCTAATGCGCACTCCTGAGCACATTTGAGGGTGTTGGGTTCAGCTGGAGAGGAGACTGAGCTGAGTGGGAGGCATGCTCGCAGCTGTCCCACAGGCCCAGTGCTCCGCCTCGTGATGTGATGTCTCCTGCAGACCTGGGCTCTGGCCTCTTCACTCAGAGGAGCTGGGGGAAGAATTCATGGTCTCCACAGAGGACATAGCCAGGGGCCTGGCTCTGGGGCACAGGTGCACTGCAGAGAGGAGATTTGTAACGTCTGCCATCTTCTTTTGATAAAGCCGTTTTGTGTGTGTGTTGGGGGGGGGGGGCTGGGGGTTGAACCCAGGGCATTCTCCCTTCAAGCTACACCCCCAGCTTTTTACAGTTTTTACATTTTATTATTTATTTGGTACTGAGGATTGAACCAAGGGGCGTTCTACCCCTAAGCTATACCTCTAGGTCCTCCACTCTTATTTTTGTTTTGAAACAGGGTCTCACTAGGTTGCTGAGTTTTACTACATTGCTGAGGCTGACTTAGAAACTGTAATCCTCCTGTGTCAGCCTCCCAAGTACTGGGATTTCAGTCAAACATCACCATGCCCAGCTATTTTTTTTTTTTTTTTTAATTTTGAAACCTGGTCTTGCTA
The DNA here is from genome assembly GCF_963383645.1 of Muscardinus avellanarius. Lineage (NCBI taxonomy): Eukaryota > Metazoa > Chordata > Mammalia > Rodentia > Gliridae > Muscardinus > Muscardinus avellanarius. The sequence continues at coordinate 189,534,747 of NC_137787.1, forward strand.
AGTTGCTGAGAGTCTAAGTTGCAAAGGCTAGCTCCCAACCTGAGATCCCCCTGTCTCAGACTCCCAAGTACCGGGATTACAGGCGTGCACCACCATGCCTGGCTGGTGAAGCTATTCTACTCAAATCAACCCGATTCACTTCTGCATAAAACTGTTATTGGCTCCCCTGAGAAAAACAGGCTCTTCAATAAGCTTTGGAGGCCTCTGAGATATTTCTCTGTCCAGCATTACTCTAACCTTGGCCCCCAACGCATCCCAGAAGACACCAGTTCCCATGCCATGGCGCACGTTGTTGTACTTTCCTGACTTGCCCTCTGCCACGGCCCACCGGAGGCTCACAGCTTCCTCGAGTCTTGCCCGAGAGATGATCCTTCTTCCTTGCCTCCCTCCCACAAACTGGCTCCCAGCACCCGTCTGGTGCCTGGTGGATCTGATTAGCCATGTAGCACCTCATCGGACACTGTCTGGTCAATAATCAACAAGGTAAGTTAATCACTCAACTTGAACCTTGGTTGTTTTTTGTTTGCACGTTATTTCTTCAGATCCTAACTTTGATGAGTTAATGACTTTTTATAGAAAGGCCAGGGGCCAAAACGTCTCTCAAACTTGTTTACTGAGTTTTCACTCAGTTTCATTAACTCCATTTGTAGACCTCATTTTGTAAAGTCGCTGTGGGTTGCTTTCATTGGAAGTGCTCTCATAGAAGGCGTCATGTGATGCTGACATACTACTGCTTTGTGTCATTACGATTTTGACAGTTATGTAATAATAAATAAAGCAAGAGCAAAAGAATATTTACACTTACTAATGATAGCCAGTAATAAAAATCACTTGTTTTAGAATGCTGCTTTTCAAAATCATGACTCTTGGGGTGGCTTTTAGATCATCCTCACCGGTCACAGAGCGCTGTCTGCCCCTGGCTTGCATTCTTGTTGCTCTGCGTTTGGGGATCTGCTTTTACCACAATTTACATTTGCCCCAGGTGCCCACCTACTTATAAAACAAGCACCGGAGTCTCTAAAAGCAGAGCTTTTAGCACCAGCAAAGTTTAAGGGTAAAAACTGAATTGTGCCAACTGCAAAGAGAAAATCTGCTGCCCAGTCAACCTTCAAGATAGGACTTTGCCATCTGAAACTACACGGTACGGACGTCCCTCGGCTCGTAATAAGCTGTATGTCTCTCTGGTTATCACCGGAATGACCCAGCGCCTTTAATTCTGGCGCGTAGGGAAATTGCCCGGGTAATTCTGTCCCCATTGGAATTTGGACTTTAGCTGTGATATGGAAAGCATGCTCCTGGCTGTCTCCAGTGTCCTTCCGGGTGTGTAAAAATTAACGGAGGCAAGTGGGGACGGGAAGCTCTAGGGCTTCAGTTGGCAGAAATTCTCCGCCCACCAGCCATGTATTTTACTCCTTTGTTTTTTATCCAATTATGATTAACTCAGTTAACGTACACAGGCTTCCTTATCGTTCCTGGGACATACGTTCTATTGGAAGCACTAAACTCAGAGATTGGGTAGTGCGGGCTGTGAGAACTGATAGCCAAGCTCTGGCTTTGAGAGGTCAGCAGAATAACAACAGACACAGAGGCTTGACTACTAGACACGAGACTACTCTAGTCAGGCTAGCAGTAACAGTAGATATTGGATATTTTTTGTGTGTGTGTGGTAATGGGGTTCCTGGAAGCCCTTCTACCTCCGGGCTACACTCCCAGACCTATTTTTACATTTTTATTTGGAAACAGGGTCTCCTAAGCCAGCGCGCGTGGCTGGCTTCGAACCTGCGTGATCCTCCTGTCTCTGCCTCCCAAGCGCAGGGATTACAAGCGTGCCCACCACGCCCGGTTTGGATAAAAATTTTTAAATTCACTTTTCTTGGCTTAAAACCTTCAAGAACTCTAAACATATTTGGAAGTGATTTCTACCAAAAAGGATTAAAAGATATTTGATCTTGAGCAACCGTTTTTGGAAACTCTCTCCTGTTGAATATTTTTCTGACATTGCTATGAAAAATGAGATGTCATTATACACCTACTGTCTCCGATGTGTTTTACTAAAATAATTATGCTAATCAGTACGCACATGTTATTTTGCTTTTCTGTGTATAATGAAGGACTTCATGCCTGCCTGAGAAGATTTGTCTTTCTGTACTTTAAAAAAGAATCATTTTGACTTGATTAAACGGGATAGCACTTTATAAATGCTCTAATCTGTAGAATATGCTTTGGTGAAAGAAAGTGGCTTGCTTGTAATTTGACTCAGTTCGGATTTTCATAAGGAAAATGAGGGCATTTTATCCATTCCAGGGAGGAAATCAAAGACAAGTTTGAGACAGAGCTATGTATGCAAAATTAATGTCAAGAAAGACTCAAATTACTGGAGGTCTTGACCTGTCTCTCAGCTTTTCAGAACATTTGAATGTAGAAGACAATCCCAGAAAATACTTCAGAAGGCAATTAAAAGCTTAGTGTTTCTCTAAATGCCTAAGAAGGCGACAGTCTGCTGAGGTGTCGGGATGATCACGTGGAGACCCTTCAGAGGGACGAGGGAGTGAAGCAGAGCTAGGAACCAAGAACCAAAGTCCTTGGTTGGGGCAGTAGCTGATCTTGAGATTCGCCACAGCTTTCCAATGAGTTGTTTTTGTTATTAACACCGTCAAAAATCTCTTGATAATAAGCCTTCTCATTTTATCAGCCATTCCACTACTATTTTCTGAGGTATCTGCTCTTACTGTGAGAGAAATCAACCTAGAGTTTGTACTTTTACATAACCATTCCATACCTTTAATTGGAAATGTTCTTAGGCTATAGAATAGTTAGTTTTTCTCTGAAGAAGACAACTAATTAGCTAGATTCTTTATGGGACACAGTGCCCTAAACATGAGGGTTTTTTTTGTGCTTTTTACGTTAAGAATTCACACTTAATAAAATCCAGAAATTTTCAAAGTTAGCATCCATATTGGAGAGGATAGAGAGCGGCACAGAAGGCAGCTTATATGGCCTTTGATCTGTACTATCCGGTGTATTAGTGTACTAGTCATGTGGCTGTTTACAATTCAGTGAAACATAATTAAAACATTAGTGCCTCTGCTGCACTAATCACATTCCAGGTTCTCAGTAGCCACCTGTGGTCAGTGGCTGCATGTTGGACAGTGCAGATTCATCTGGAACATTCCCGTTGTTGCAGAAAGCCACTGTTGCTACCAACTTCGCTCTGTCCACAACTCTTAAAACGTCCAAGATGATACATACACTGGAACTTTTCTTACCCGCGTCCTACCCCATCTGTCCTTTCTTGTAGTACTTAAGCAGTACCTAGCAAAACTAAGTACATAAGAAATGTTCACGCCAACTTGGGAGCTAGAAATCTGAGCCGCTGGTACTGGTAGTTCAGCTGGCTTCGGCAGATGCCTGGATCCTTGAGAAAAGTAGAAATCACTCTGGGGTTGATGAATGGACAGATTGCCGGCCTATTCTCCTGCATCCACCGGGAACGCTAGTCTCTCCAGAAGAACCCATCCCACAGGTTCTGATTTGAACAATTCTGATTTGAACAATTGTTTTCTTTCTGTGTCCTGGTTATATTTGCACATGAAGTTTGTGTCATCTCTTGGTGAGTTGAGGAAGTTAATTTTTAATATCCGGAGGATCTCGGTATGCTTTGAGGCCATCTAAGTAAGCAGGGGATTAGGACGAGGCATAGGGACTGCTCTTTTAGCCGCTAGCTGTTGACTCCTTGAGCAGAGGCCCACAGCCCCTATCTCCCTGGGCGCTCATCCCCATTGGGCAGATGGGACGTGCCATTCCTGTTAGCAGACGTGAGCTCCCTGGGCTCTGAAAGCCACACGGGCTCCATTTCATTTACAGACTTCTGATCAGATAGTTCTCGGGAAGCTGCTTCCATGTTGCTCTGGTTTTTAAAAGGGGACATATCATCATTTTATGATCTCAAATGTAATGCTAATGTCCCTGTTGACATTTCATTCAAGAAAGTGGGCAATCTAGACTGTAACGATGCCCATGTCACCTGATTGAGCTTAGTGGTATTTTAATTTTGAAGGGGAAAAAATTGTACATGTGTGCTCATTTCTAACTCCCTCCCCCAAAAAAATTTTGTTTTAATATAGAAGAGCATCTCCCTCTCCTCCTCATACCAACCAGGAGACCATCCTACTGGCAAAGAGCTAACAGACTGTTACTGCAGATTAATCCAGGTTTATCTGGTCGCCAGTGCCGCTGCCTTCCACTGTTACTTGCTCTTTTCAGCCGGATCAGCTACTCATTTCTATTTTATTCAGGATTTTCAGAGCGTCTTCCCTGTGTCGCAGAGGGCCTTGGGGAAGATGCAGGGCTGCTCAGCGATGCCACTCGCAGTCTGAGAGCCAGGTGCATGCCAGACACTCAAGTATGCTCGGTGCCCTGCCTCTAACCTGCTGCCTGTTCCCCCAGAAATCTGAACCTCAGTGGATCCCGGCTGTCTTGAAGAGAGCCGGAGCAGCTCTGTGCAGCCGACGTAGGGTAATTCTGTGGTGCATACTTGGCATTCAAGCCGCTGTCTTCCTTTGTGGGGATGATCTGGTTCATAGCACTTCAGCTCCTAGCAAACTTCAGCATCGACATGGAAATACGGATAGCAAATAGCTGAATAAGGTCCGTGGTTGCTTCTCAGCCGTCATGCCTGGTAGTAACCGAACGTGACAGAGGTGGCATTTGGCACTGATAGAGCCCGGTTTTCACCACTTTGAGGTTGAAGCCTGGCCTCCAGGGCCCTGTGTGCTCAGCCCTGACTTCTCCCTACTGACCTCTGCAATGGTCCTCTTTCATTTCAGGTCCAGTCTCCGTCTATACGTAGATGACCCACCGAGGACTGGACAGCTCTCTCCGCTGGTCCCCAAGTCCGCCATATTGGCCCGTCTGCAACTGCATTTTTTGTCCCTCACTGTTGACCATACCCCATTCTTCAACTGCTGCAAGCCAGTGGCTTCTCTCTCCCTCCGCCCAGTCCCCAGCCCCTGCCCACTCCCGTCTGTCACCGGCGGCTGCCTGTTCCCTGCTCCTACTTCCGTTAGGGTCCTACCTTTACAGCCTGGACAGTGCCATTCAGTTAGTTGGTCGACGGATTGCTTGATCCATTTGGTCTTGACGCAGGTCTTGCTCGGACCCGGTCACTTCATGTGAAGTAGGAACACTTCAGTGGTATGTACCACAGAATTACCCTACGTCGGCTGCACAGAGCTGCTCCAGCTCTCTTCAAAACAGCCGGGATCCACTGAGGTTCAGATTTCTGGGGGAACAGGCAGCAGATTAGAGGCAGGACACCGAGCGTACTTGAGTGTCTAGCATGCACCTGGACAGCCGATCCCTGTCCTCAGGGGGCTTAAGGTTTCAAGGGGCAGAGGAAGAATGACAGCAAAGCAGTCGGGTGCCCAGGGAGGAACCTGAGTGATGTGACAGCTTTGTTTATTCATATCTGAGCATGTCATTCTTCTGTGGTTTTTCTTAATTTCAAGGACAGAATCAAAACCCCGGAGCAGATGCAAATGTCGCTTCTTGAACCAACTGTGGCTTATGAAATACAGGAAGAGTCCCTTCTAGCTCAAGGCTTCCTGGCTTCCTGGCTTCCTGTCTGCTCTCCTTTGGAATGTCTGGGCCCTTTGTTTCTCGGGCAGGCTTCAATGCCAAGCTCAAGCACTTATGGGTCTCGGGAGCCTTTCCCGATCCCAGGTATTGCGCCATCTCTCCTCAGTCTCCCCGGCTCCTTGCTGACCATTTCACTGCGTGCTTTTTAAAAGTTCCTTCTCTAATAGCTTCCAAGGCCCTTGGCTGCAGAAATGATGTCTTCTGTCATTTCTCCTAGGTCTTTATCCTGATGTCTGGTGCATGGCATTAAGGATTAGAGGTGCCCACACACAGAATCACTGTTTGATGGAGGTAGGGACACCTGGTTTCCACAGGTGTTCGAGCAAATCCTGGTCTCAGATCTGAGGAATAAGGTTCTCTATTAGGTGGGATACTGGCTTATGTGTCATTTAAATGTTCTGATTCTAAGTTATCACAGCTTATTTCCCTCATTACATAATTATTTATTTTTACCATTCTCCCAAATGTCTTAATTAGGCCCTTCATATGTTATAAATTCTATTTCTGGTTATTGTGGGAACAGCGATTCCTACTGCCTTTTTTTTTTTTTTTAAGTGTGTGAGCAATTCAACTCAGCTGGATGATGATATTTTATAACTCATTACTGTTTGCAATACTGTGTACTCAAATATTCCGTGTCAACTGTCAGTTACCCTGGAACTGATCCCGCAGGCCATCACAACGCACTTGGTGGTGTAATCATCCTACGCCAAGGCTCGCTGGCAAATCCGTAGCAGACTGGAGCCACATGCTGTCCTGGTCCTTGAGCACAGAACCAAATAGATCCAATCATGCCTCTCCTCTCCGCCCAAAAAAAGAATTAACATTAATGTTTCTTTGGCTGGTGCTAAGTACTGAAATTAAGCAGGACACAGGAAATTCTAAGAGGTTACCCTCAGCTGGAGAGCAGCTTTGTTCTGGGTACAGGTCTGGTGTTGACCATTATGTACTCAGTATGAATGTTCATCATGCTTATTGCCCGGTGCTTATAAAATATGTCTTTTCCAATGGTAGATGAAAGCATTTATAGGAACCCTTCTCATGAACCAGAAACCTAGAAAACATTTGACTAGCTATTTTCAGTCTTTTGCTAGATGGGGGACTGTATGAGATGCCTGGGCCCGCGGTGAATGACAGAGGATCCCCAGACGGACTGATAAACTCCCGGGTGCCGCGATTTCTGTGGGCTAGTGGTGTGGATGGGGTTCCCTGTGCTGTTGCTTCTATGGAACTACAGAGGAGAACTTGCTGTCGAGAGGTGAAGTCGTTCAGTGTAATCCCGAGGAGTAAGCAGATGCTGTCACCCAGGGCCTGGCATCTGGGCCGTCAACCTCTATTACTAACGGGAATGCTCAGATGGAATTAAAATGAGCCCATGCAGGAAAAACATATTTTTGTCCTAGAGAAAGAGTACTTCTCTCCCCTCCCTTCACACACACACACACACACACACACACACACACACACACACACACACAGTGTGTTTCGTTCTAGACTTTTCAATCCAATGTTCTGATGGAGGCAGATGGGTAGAAATGTGTCTTTGGGGTGTCGTAGGAGGGAGAGGGCTGTCTGTCATCCCAACCAAGCTTTGCTATTGGATGATTCCATCGTCACACGGGCTGGGGTAGGCAGGACCATCCTGGAGCAGAGCCGCTCAGGGAGCAGATGTGCCTCTTGCCTCCCCCTGCACCCCAGTGGCTGGGGACACAGGCCCAGCCCCCCTGGCCTTGGCTGGGCTGGGCTGCCCTCCCTTGGGCTTGGGGAACCAGAGTGTGCCCCAGAAAGCCGGGAGCTAGCACACATCATTTCCTGTCCGGACCCTCTTATCTAGAACTAGACTGAATTTCTTTGGCTTTGTACAGATTACATATTCTAATTTAACAGCCCATAACTTTTTTTTTTTTTTTTTTTTTTTTTTTTTGCGGTACTGGGGATGGAACCCAGGGGCATTCTACCTCTGAGCTACGCCAGCCCTATTTTTTTAGTCTTTATTTTTTAAACAGGGTCTCATTGAGTCACAAAGGGCCTCACTAAGTAGCTGAGGCTGTCTTTGAAGTGCAGTCCTCTTGTCTCCGCCTCCCAAATGCTGGGGTGACAAGCACGTGCCACCACGCCCGTCTGCTCTATAACTTTTGATGTGTTCTTTTTGTGATGTCTGTATAGCTACAAAAATGTGTATGGAGAGAACTCTGCTTTGTGAAAGAACCCAGGTATTCGAGCAGAAAATGTACCCAAGGATGTTTGTTGCACACCTGCTATTCTTAGGTACTGTTCTAGTCCCTGGTGATAGAGGAATAAACTGAGCAGATGACATCCTTGCCCCATGGGACCTAACCGCTTATACAGAAGGACAGAAAAAGATCTGACTGCATCATGTGCCAGGAGGTCCTAAGTGCTAAGAGGAAAAACAAAGCAAGCGAGGAAGGAGAGCAGAGTGGTGAGCGAGCGCACATCCGTGCATCCATATGTATTATATAAACTCGCCAGTCTCTCTAGTAGTGGTAGTCAGCACAGACCTACAGGAAACCAAGGAGTAAGTCACGCATTTGGACTGAAAGTATTAGAGAGGGGGGAAGAGAAGGTGCAAAGGCCCTGGGACCAGTGAGGCAGCCTCTGTGGCTGGAATAGAATGAGGGAAGGATGCAGGATGGTGTGGTGGGGGCGAGGTACCCAGGGAACTAGCAGGGGCCGGGAGCAGTTTAGGTTTTACCATAAGTGATGTGATCTGACATGATCTCACATGAGAGGTGCCCTCCCTCCGGCTGCTGAGTCGGGAGGGCTGTAGTGATCAAGAGACCCCCACAGAGGTGCCAGGCAGATGTGGCCATGCAGGTGGAGGATGTGCTGGAGTCCCAGGTGGTGTGTGTGTGTGTGTGTGTGTGTGTGTGTGTGTGTGTGTGTGTGTTACTGGGGATGGAAGCCAGGGGCATTCTCCCTCCAAGTTACACCCCCAGCCCTATTTTTTATTCATTTTTATTTTGAAACAGGGTCTCACTGAGTTGCAAAGGGCCTCACTAAGTAGCTGAGGTTGTCAGCAAACCGCCTCCTGTCTCAGCCTCCTGAATGCTGGGATGACAAGTGTGCGCCACCACGCCTGGCTCCAGGTGTATTCTGAAGTAGAGGCAGCAGGGATGGCTAAGCAATGGGGTCTTGAGAGTGGGAACACAAGGAGTTAAGGGTGACCTAGGGCTTTGGGCCTGAGTAGCTGGCCGGGGGTGGTGGTGCCCGTTTGCAGAAGGGGAAGGTCCAGGGGCGAGTACATGAGAAAGAAGAGTAGCCTCTGGATCGTAGTTTTTTGTTTGTTTGTTTCTGTACATAAAAGAACTTTAAGATTTCCAGGATTTAAGACAGTGTTCCAGTGGCCTAATTCATGAGTCAACCTGGGCCTGCAGAACTGGCCTCCGCCTTCCATCACGGGCAGGGCTTTCTGATCATGAAAGCGGTTGTGGAGCAGAGCCTGCGTGTCGGGTTCCAGACTGCAGGGCAACCACTGAGACGGCCGCTGGGCACTTCCTGTGTCAGGAGAAACCTTCCTGACACCTCAGCAAGACTCTGCATCCTGATGCTGGGGCTGATTCTTGGGTACCCTGCCCTGAGAGTCAGCATTCCATCACTGTGACAACATACCAGAGAGAATCAGCCCAAAAGGAGGAAAGATTCATTCACTTATTTACTTGGTTATTTAAGGAAATATTCAGTTACTTATTTACTAATATATATATTATTCATATATATTATTCATTTACTTATTTACTTATATATATTCTTATTTACTTACTAATATATACATATTAGTGTTATTTACTTACTAATATACATATTAGTAAATTAGTAAATGAAAAAATATAGATATATATTTGGTTTTTATTTTTTGGTACTGGGGATTGAGCCCTGCAGAATTCTACCTCCAAACTATTCCCCCACCCACGCCCTTTTTACATTTATTTATTTATTTATTTATTTATTTATTTATTTATTTATTTTGGTGGTACTGGAGTTCCTGGAAGCCTTTCTACTTCCGGGCTACACTCCCAGACCTATTTTTATTTTTGGAAACAGGGTCTCTTAAGCCAGCGCGGCTGGCTTTGAATCTGCGCAATCCTCCTGTCTCCGCCTCGCCTCCCAAGTACTGGGATTACAGGTGTTTTCCACCATGGCCGGCTGGAAAGCTTTACTTTGGCTTAAGATTTCAAAGGTTTCAGTCCACGGTCACTTGGCTGTTGTTTGGGACAGCACATCATGGCAGGACTGTGCGGCTGAGGAGACCTGCTTACCTCACAACAGAAGCAAAGACAAGGGTGGAGGGAGACACCGGGATCCCGTGTCCCCTTCAGGAATACCTCCCGTGATGACCTTCCCCCACAGACCTACCTCCTGAGGCTTCCGCCATCTCCCATAGTGCCATGGGCCGGCGACCAAGCCTTTAACACACGGCCCACGGGGAGCATTTCAGATCCAAACTGTAGCACCCACACATGCTAGCAGAGTACTCCACACCCGTCAGCTCCTCACTGCTGGCCGCTCCCTCCCTGCTGGGCGGGGTGGCTCCCCTGGCCGCCAGGTCTCCATATCTTTGGAGTAAGTGGCCCTGCCACCTCCCTTTTTGGTCATTCAAAGAAAGATCTGTGTCACCGCTGCCGCATTGACACCGTTTGGCCTGATTGTTGCGTACAGTTTTCTTGGAGAGAGATTGTCTTGTGGGGCGTGGAGACAAAGCCTCTTTTGAGGGGAACTGTTGGTGAAACAATGGCTTCTATGTTCTGTGCAAGAACCTCTTGGGAGAGCAAGCTAAACTCGGGTGGGTGGACCTTGAAGAGGCTTTTCCCAGAGGAGGAAGCAAAATGTAATTATCCTCCTCTGCAAGAGTTCTTTTGGTTGACATTTCCTGCTTTGCACAAAGGATAGTGTGTGCCTATAAGTGTGGTGTTCTGGAAGCATCTACAGCTGCCTAGGCATATCTTTAGGACCTTGGTTACATTTTTAAAGCACACAAGTTCAGGAAAGTGAGACCCGCCGAACTGAATACTGAACATGAATGTTTGTAACTAGAAATCTGAGGTCTTCCTCTGCCTCCCATTTCACCATTGAACAGACACTTCTCATTCTCTTAAAGAAATAGAGCAGGGGTGGGCTGTAAGCCGCAGAAGATGCCAGTAAATACCTGGCAAGGTGAGGCATGTGTGGGGGAGCTATGGGCAATATCTACTTGTCAGAACATTTTAGCCTAGAGGCCCATGGTGGTGCATGCCTGTCATCCCAGGGAGGCCAGGACAGGAGGATCACAGGTTGGAAGGTAGCCTCAGAAACTTAGCTAGGCTCTCAGAAACTTATTGAGACCCTGCTTCCAAATAAAAAAATAAGAAATAGGAGCCAGGCATAGTGGCACACACTTGTAATACCAGCATTCGGGAGGCTGAGACTAGAGGATCGCAGTTCGCAGCCAGCCTCAGCTACTTAGTGAGGCGCTCTGCAACTCAGTGAAACTCTGTTTCAAAAATAAAATGACTAGTCGGGCGTGGTGGCGCACACTTGTAATCCCAGCATTTGGAAGGCTGAAACTTGAGGATCGCAGTTCGCAGACAGCCTCAGCTACTTAGTGATGCCCTCCATAACTCAGTGAGACCCTGTTTCAAAATAAAGGATAAAAAATAGGGAAGGGGGTGTAGCTTGGAGGTCAAATGCCTCTGGGCTCCATCCCCAGACCTGCAAAAATAAAATAAAATAAAAATAAAAAGATTCTAAAAATAGGGCTGGGGGTATAGCTCAGAGGTACAATGTCCCCAGGTTCCATCCCCAGTACTACAAAGAAAAAAAAAAAGAAAAGAAAAGAAAGAAATACAGAGCTGAGGTGTAGTTCAGAGTTAGAATGCCCCTGGGTTCCATCTCTCCCCCACCCCCCACAGACACACATACATGCATACAACAACAATTAAAATATACTTCTAGCTGGGCATGGTGGCACACGCTTGTAATCCCCGCGCTTGGGAGGCAGAGACAGGAGGATTGCGCTGGTTCGGAGCCAGCCGCGCTGGCATAAGAGACCGTTTCCAAATAAAAATAGGAAAATAGGGGTAGGAGTGTAGCCCAGATGTAGGAGGGCTTCCAGGAACCCCAGTACCACCAAAAAATAAAAAAATAAATAAAATAAAAAACACTTCTAGCCTAAAAAATGTGATAATAAGTCTCGTGGCCTAGAAGCATACCATTCAGTATAGTAGTCACTGGCCACATGTGGCTACTTAAATTCAAATTAAACTATTTTTGATATGATGCTGAAAGGCCTAAAAAAAATCTTGTTCCGTTGTTATGGCTTCTTAAGGTGGGATGGGATAGGGAACGAGTCATTTATTTATTTATTGTTTATTTATTTTTAATCCTTCAGTTTGAACCTGATCCTACTTGTAATTGGGTGAACACAGTAACATAGTACACAATCCTGGTTAGGTAATGTGCTCCCTTCTGAGACACTTAAAATAGAAAACATAACCTATTTTAGTAAGAAAGTAATATAATACTTTGAACCTATGAGGTTAATAAAAAAGAAAGTGGAAGCAGAGGAAGAGGGAGTGTGTGTGGGGGTTAAAGTCCTCCGTGGGAAGCCAGGCGTGATTGTACACACCTGTAATCCCAGGACTTGAGAGCCTGAGATTGGAGGATCGAAGGTTCAAGGACACCCTCAGCCATGTAGTGAGACTTTCAGGAACCCAGCAAGACCCTGTTTCAAGATTAAAAATTTAAAAATGAGGGGGGCGCTGAGGGTATAACTCAGAAGTTGAATGCCACTCTGTTCAATCCACAGTACCCCAAAGGGAAAAAATAAGTCCTCTATGTATCCTATTATTTGATACTCTCAGTAAAAGCAACCCAGATAGAGAGATCTCTTCTTGACTGTGGGTTAGTGACATATCATTTATGTCGATTTATCAGTTACATTTAAATAGAGGTGATTGTTTTCTTTTCTGGTGAAGACAGGCACAGGGTGGTGATCCTGCTTTTGCTTAGAACAGACACGCTGGGTAAATATTTACTAAACTGTCAAGGTCTGTGGGAACAGGACTGGTCCAGGATGCCCCAGAGTGGGTAACCTTCTCCTCACGGCAGAGGGCTTCACATGACCACTGCCGGATAAACCAGGAGCTGAAAGTTACGCTTGAGAGGAGATGCATAAAAGCCACCCGAGGCGAGGCGAAGTGACTTCAGACGGTCGAGCACTGAGGGACATGAGCTCTCTTTTCTAAGGTGCCAAGTTGCATTCCTCAGGTGCCTCCACAGTCCGTGGGAAAACTTCTGAGTGTCAGGAAGCTCACAGAGAAGCCTGGGACAGACTCCAGATGGGAACAGTTAGTGTGACATGAAATGCGGTCAGTCAGTGCACAGAATTGACGTGCCCATGTTCACTGCTCTCCACGAGTATGTGTTGACCTGAGGTCGGGGGATGTTGTAATGACAAGCGGTAGTCAGGGGAGGTAGAGCCTGGACAGCAGAGCAGGGACTTCTCCAGCAAGCCTGGGCCAGCAGAGGCGGTCCTGCCTCGGCCAGGTGGCAGAAGGGTCACGGTGCCATTTCGCAGGGTTTCAGCCAGCATTCTCACTGCCTGGACCCAGTAAGCCTGACCGCACACAGTTTAGAGAAAGGGAAGTTTACCTGCTCACAGTTCTGAAGATTTCAGAGGTTTAGTCCATGTTAGGCCAGGTCTGCAGAGCTCGGGGCTTGAAGGCAGGAGGCAGAGAGAGGAGGAGAACAAGGGCCTCTGCTCTCACATCCTGGAGGCTGAAAGCAAGAGAGTGGGCGAGGGGAGGAGGAACCATATACAATCCCCGAGGCCGCTGCCCCAAGCCCTGCCTCCAACATGGCTGCCGTGTTTCTCCGAGGTCTGGGGGACGTTCTAATTCAAACCACAGAACCCAGAGACAGCCATTTTACTTAAGGCGGCCATTTCGTCCACCCAGATCATCTTGCTTAGCTTACTGTTGATTCGACAAACCGTTGATCATGGCTGGTTTCCCAGGTGTTTTTGAACAGTGTGTTAGATTTTTATTGCTGTGACCAGAAATACTTGATGAAAACAATTTAGAAAAGGGAAAGTTTATTTGGCTCATGATTTCAAAGGTCTAGTCTATGGCTGGCAAGCTCCAAGGCACAGTAGACCACGGTGAAGGAAATTTGTTCAACTCCTAGCAGCTGAGAACCAGAGAGACAGAAAGGAACCAGTGACAGCTACGACAGACCATGAGGCCAATGTGACTGCCCATCCAGGTATGCTGGTCCAGTTGTTCCCTATTCTTTGCCAAGTAAGAATACTTTCGTGCTTAGAAATCCATCTATGAATGTTCTGTAGACTTGAGCCATTCCCCTAGATTTGGATTCTCTCTTTTTACGATATTCATTTTTCTTCCTAAAAGGAGAAAGAACAAATATGTCTGTTCCCCTTCATCATTTCAGCCCCATGGTTGCTTCCTTCCGCCATTTTGAAAAGAGCTGTTAACTAGTGACTACATTCATCTGACCTTGACCCTCCTGCTCACCTGACCTTGACCCTCCTGCTCCTCCTCGCGAGGAAGCTCCGCACTAGGACATTTCCGTGACCCTTGTAGGAGCATCAGTGAGCTCAGCTTAAACAGTGACCAGAGGAGGCAGATTTTTAGATGGCTTGAAGGAGCACACCCTCCTGTCACTAGCATTTGGTAATTATTGATGAATACTGTTACAGTATTTGTTTCATCCCATGCAGTGAGCCGGGAGTTTCCCCAGATGTCATATTATTTCATTTAAATTAAATAGAAGAAAGCTGACTTGTGCAGGGAGGACAAACCTTTATGTTGTATTTCTCTGTGTGAGCCACTGTAAGGAAAGCCACAATAAAAGACATACAAGCCCAGCCCTTTGTGTTTTTTTTTTTGTTTGTTTGTTTATTTGTTTTGGTGGCACTGGGGTTCCTGGAAGCCCTTCTACCTCCGGGCTACACTCCCAGACCTATTTTATATTTTTATTTGGAAACAGGATCTCTTAAGCCAGCGTGGCTGGCTTCAAACCTGCGTGATCCTCCTGTCTCCGCCTCCCAAGCGCGGGGATTACAAGTGTGCGCCCCCACGCCCGGCAAACCCAGCCCTTTGGATTAAGATAAACACATGGAATTGCTACGTTTGGAGAGACCACCTTCAAAAGTCACATCCAAAGGCTGTTTGGGGATTGGTTTTGTTTGCCTGATTGTTTTTTAGTTCCTGTTCTGAAAGGAGTGGAGGGCATTTCATCCTCCTGTCCCCCCTCAAAAAATGTATGTCCCCAAACAATTTTTGGCAAGTCTTCTTCTACTTACCCAAAAGGCTGTGTTGTTAGTGAAAATGAATGGAAGCAATGTTTTGGGCTTCTTGCCTGCTATAAATTGTACTCCTTTGAAGCAGTCCTATTGAGTGCTCCTGTTCAAAGTGGTACTAAATTATGGGGCAGAAATCATAAATTGGTTTGATTCCTCCGCTTGGTTCAGTCGATTCAGGGCTGAGAGAATGGCGTGTTAAGCAGAGAGCGGGGGTCCTGCTCACCACTCCTAGCACAGGCGATGTTCAGAAAGCATTTGCTAATGAGCCAGCGAGCTGGGAGTAATAGCTGCCTTTCCTTCTGAGGCTCCGAGCCCTATTAAAATACTTGTAAACTCGAAAGTATTTTGCAGAATCTGAAGTGATTTTAATGACTTTTTAAATGGCACTGATTTAAATGATTTTCAAATGATGGTTTTTAAACGACAGCAAACAAATATCTATTTGTCACCTTCCTATAAATTCAAGTCAGAACGAGGACGCTGGTGCTTTATTTATTATTTAGAGAACCGTCTGGTCGCCCTGCAGGTGGATAGGAGGCCTCCCCAGAAGGAGGGCTGACTGTGGAGCGGCCCCGCATGCAGTCAACTGCAAAGTGCAATACAACTAATCAACCGGAACTAATTAGATGATGTGTTTGCCTTGGGCAGCGACTCCGTAGGTCCAAAACCTTGTCCAAATAACTGAGCCGCCCATGAACTTTTATTATGTGGACTCACATCTCTCCAAGCCATCTGTGCACATGGTTTTGTGAAGCAATTATGTTGCAGGTGTGCGGTAGGGATGAAGTAATGACTTCATTATTTGGCGAAACAGCAGGCATTTTGGACTCAGGACCGGCTTCACAAACTTCCCAGGCTTTGAAGAAGCCATTTTGTTTGGAATTTTAGCACAACCTAGAGAGAGAGAATGATTGCAGCCTCTGCCAGCTGTATACAATAATTTTCAAATGTCAGCCTGCTCTATTTTTAAACCAAGTCATGAGAAGGTCTGCCTGGTTCTCTTTTAAGTATGATTTCTGTGGGGAAGAGGGGGTTGGGAAAGGGATGTGTGCTCACGAACTTTCTCAAATGTGAGTATGTGTATACAGCTCATCAGATTCTCAAAAAGGTCCTAGCCCCTTGCCGGGCATGGTGGCGCACGCTTGTAATCCCCGCGCTTGGGAGGCGGAGACAAGAGAATCGCGCAGGTTCGAAGCCAGCCGTGCTGGCGTAGGAGACCCTGTTTCAAAAATATAAAATAGGTCTGGGAGTGTAGCCCGGAGGTAGAAGGGCTTCCAGGAACCCCAGTACCACCAAAAAAAAAAAAGAAAAAAAAAAAAAAAAGGTCCTAGCCCCATAGGAATGGAAGTAGTAAGTGCTGTTTTAGATTTCGTCAACGCTGTCCAGTCGTATCTAGGAATTATGGATACATCCGGAGTGAGCTTGTGTTTTCTTTTTTCTCTTTTTTGTTGGTACTGGGGTTCCTGGAAGCCCTTCTAACTCCGGGCTGCACTCCCAGACCTATTTTATACATTTTTATTTGGAAACAGGGTCTCAAGCCAGCGCGGCTGGCTTCGAACCTGAGCGATCCTCCTGACTCCGCCTCCCAAGCGCGGGGATGACAAGCGTGCGCCACCACACCAGGCTGTTTTTCCTTTTTTTTTTTTTTATAATGTTATATGAAATAGAAGTAGAATTGTATCAGAGTCAGTTTCGACATTGTTCCTTGTTTACCACTGTCCCATGCATTTACTTTTTTTTTTTTTTTTATTAGGGATGGAACTCAGGGGCATTTTACCTCCAAGCAACACCCCCGGCTCTATATTTTGTTCTTTATTTTGAAACAGGGTCTCACTGAGTTGTGAAGGGCTCACTAAGTGGTAGCTGAGGCTGTCTGCCAACTGCGATTTCCCAAATCCTGGCATTACTAGCATGCGCCACCAGGCCTGGCCCATGTATTTACATCTTGACCTTGGCATTCCTGGTGAGCAGAAAGTGAGATGAACCAGGATGCAGGATACGAAGAAAAAAGGCGACCCAAAATTGCCACGAAGCTGCGCAGGACCTGGGTGGGAATGCCCCCGGCTTCCCGAGGGGTCCGTGCCCTCGTGGCCTGTGTGTGCTCATTTTGAGCAGTTTGTGTATAGTGCCCTTTTTAGCCCCTAGAGCAGCATTCTTAAAGACCTTGTATGTGGGAGTGGTGGGGCAGGGCTCCCCAAGGCTGTGTGCGTGATGTCCTCATCACTTGGAACTTCATTATGAAACGGGCGTGGTGGCGCACGCTTGCAATCCCAGCGCTTGTGAGGCTGAGACAGGAGGATCCCACAGGTTAGAAGCCAGCCTCAGCTACTTAGGCTCTTAGCAACTTAGTGAAACCCTGTTTCCAAATAAAGTATAAAATAGGTCTGAGAGTATAGCTCAGAGGTAGAAAAGCCCCTGGATTCCACCCCCAGTACCACCCCACCCCAAAAAATACAATGTAGCAATAAAATTATAAAAAATTTTTGAAAAAGGAAGCTTGGTTCTCCCCATGTTACCAAGGCCATGCGGACCGATGCAGTGTCTCATAACGCCCCTTGCATAAGGTTCCTCACGCCCCTGTGCTATTATTCATGCTGTGCCAAGCAGAGACTGATCGCGTGCCCCGTGCTTGCACAGAGGTGGGCTCTGCAAACATTTGCCAGAGTTCCCTGGCTAGCATAGAAAACACGCTTACGAAAGCGGAGGGTTTAACCTCTTAAGGAACCATACTTGGCATTGCTTTTCCAGCAGCAGCGTGTACAGAAGACTTGGCGGGGGGCGTATAATTCTTTTCCTTGTTCCTCAGCTTTCGGTTTTTTGCGCTTGCTCTGTTGGCAGTTTCCAGGTGTAAAGTGAAGTCCTGCGTCTGCTTTTACCTGTCGTCCCACTGGAGGCCCTTCAGGCACAGTCTTCTCAGACCTTGGTTCATTCTCGGCCGATGGGGCCTACGCACAGACTGAGGAGTTGAGCATCGCCCCTGGCCTTCTACCAGCTTAGAGCTTAATTAGGAAAGGAGCCTCTTACCTCTGGGGCACACTGGCCACGCTGCAGTGAGCTGCGTTAAATCTGCTGCTGAATGGGGAGTGTATTTCTTACAACCCTGCGGAAATAGAAAGGAACCGAATGGGGAAGAGTTTTGAGAAATTTAGTCGGTCAGAGGCTCCAATGGTGTGTACGTGAGGGCTTTCAAATGTTGTGCCGAGTGGAGCCACAATGTTATACGGAGAGTGGGCACCGAATGCAGGCGCGTGCTGCTGAGAGACCTGGCTGGAGGGTGCCGTGGGCAGGCAGCGAGCAGGCACCACAGCCCCCACCGCGCACCACTCCAGAAGACATTGGCTAGACTTTGTTTCTTTAAAAAAATTAATTATTTAAATTCTGGCCAAGAAAGTAATACATATGCCTGTTTAAAAAAAATGTTGAGCCCACACACATTTATAAAGAAGGGGAAAAATTCTTCCATGCAGAGGTAACCATTGTGATGAATTGTTTTGCGCCTGTTTTTCTCTGTGCAGGACAGCCTATTAATATTGACCTTTGCTGAACGCAGCCTTCTCCCTTCCTCCCTGTCTTTACACCAGCTCTGCCGTGCACTGCGAACAAGTTGATTACCAGCCAAGAGACATAAAAGCCGGAGCTGGCTGGCTCCATTTGAAAGATGGATCCCAGCAGGTGAATGGTAGGAAAGTGTAGGGGCTGGCTTATTGAAGAGAGGACTTTGACGCCCTGCATTCAAATGATTTCTTTCCTTGCCTATTCTACAGAAGCTCCTAAGCCTTCAGCACTGTGGTAGAATTGTGCTCCTGGGTGGCAGTATAATTGCTTAGAGAAAAAAAAATTTAAAGAAAGATATGGTCTGGGCCCCAAAGAACTATATTAAAGTCTTAAGTTCAATAGTAGCCTTGGAAATTTGAATTCTCAAATTTCTTACAAGGATTCTGCACAGAACTAACTTCTGCCCCTACTTTTTCTCTCTCTCCCTCCCATCCTTCTTCCTTCCTCCTTCCTTGCATCTCCAATTGGCCTCAGGCTAGCAGGGGCAGGACCTAGCCAGGTCTCCACACTGTGTCGGGGGCCTGGCTTCAGGGTGTGGCTGACATCAGGCTTTCCTCTAATTGCTGGCAACCTCTGCTGGTGGTCCTGAGTTGTCATCAGATGTGTGGACCGTGTCCCTCCAGACATGGTCACAGGCACCCCAAATCGGCACTGTCTTATTTATCCTGGGTGGTGTTAGATGGTTTTGGAGCGAGATAGGCAGATACTCTGGGACGCTCTTGTACAGCACCCAGGCTGTGTGTGCCTAATGCTCTTTGAGTAAGTTGATTGCTAGGGAAATAGCATATTCTATAATATGTGATTATAAACTCCTGTGCAGAGCGTTCTAGAAATGCGAGGTGTTTTTGCTTTCGCCAATGTTCTCTGGCCAGGTGTGCCACCATCTTGGACCCCCGTCCCCACACTTTTTTTTTCTGATAAAGAAAAAGAAAGAATAGCATAATTAATACTTGTTTTTTTTTCAGTACTGGAGATGGAACCCAGGGACATTCTACCTCCAAGCCGCACCCCCAGCCCTATTGTTTATTTATTTATTTATTTGTGTGTGTGGTACTAGGGGTAGAACCCAGAGGCTTTCTACCTCCAGGCTATACTCCCAGACCTATTTTATACTTTATTTGGAAACAGGGTCTCACTAAGTTGCTGAGAGCCTCACTAAGTAGCTGAGGCTGGCTTCGAACCTGCGTGATCCTCCTGTCTCAGCCTCCCAAGTGAGGGGATTACAAGCATGCGCCACCACGCCCGGCTATTCTTTATTTTTTGAAACAGGGTCTCACTGAGTTGCAGAGGGCCTCACTAAGTAGTAGCTGAGGCTGTCCGTGAACCACGATCCTCCAGTCTCAGCCTCCCAAATGCTGGGATTACAAGCATGCACCGCCATGCCCAATTAGTACTGGTTTTCAACCATGTACTGACTACAAGTAAACATGATGTTCTTAATATTTAGTCATTTCTTTGGAAAAAAAAAATAGGGCTCCAAAATGGCCCGGGGAGGTGCTGGAGCTTGTGGTTTGTGATGGCACCCGCCAGGGGCTCAGGCCTTGGAGAATGGCATCATAAGGACTCCATCAGTGTGTCCTAAGTGGCGGGCCCGTGGCCTGGCTACTTTCCAGCTCGCTCTAACCTAGCTGGTGGTTCTGGAGTTGGTCTGGACCAGTGACCCTCAGCGTGGTCCGTATGGCCACCCGTGGACACTCGGCGATACCTGGAGACTATTGATTCTCTTCTAATGGCACCTGGCCGGTAGAGGCCAGGGTGCTGATAACCCTCCTACAGTGCATAGGACATCCCCCCACAAAGCATCCTCCACCCCAGTGTCCCCGGTGCAGCGGTGGGGCAAACCCGGCTGGAGGAGCCCGGGGAGGCAGGGACCCTCCCCTGCAGCCTGAATGGACGTTCATTCTCTTCATTGGGTTGACAGGGGTTTCTCTGCTTGGGCCATTTTTCTTTTCTTCCTTTCCCTTCTCTTTTCTTCTTGCAGTACTAGAG
The DNA here is from genome assembly GCF_963383645.1 of Muscardinus avellanarius. Taxonomy (NCBI): domain Eukaryota; kingdom Metazoa; phylum Chordata; class Mammalia; order Rodentia; family Gliridae; genus Muscardinus; species Muscardinus avellanarius. The sequence continues at coordinate 189,555,247 of NC_137787.1, forward strand.
ATTGAATCCTGCCACTGAGCTACATCCCCAGCCCTTTTTATTTTGAATCAGGCTCTTGCTCAGTTGCCCAGGCTGGTCGCAAACCTGTGATCCTCACGAGTAACTGGGTGTGCACCACCGTGCCCAATTCTTTCTGTAGTTTTCGACATCTACTTGCCAACAAAAATTCTATTGGTATAGGGGCAAATGGTCTGTGGCCTGCTTAAAAAACACAGATATATGGTGTGAGGTTGGCAGCCTGGGAAGCTAATGTCACCTCTCAGGAAGCGCCTTCAGTTTTCTAAGCCTTGTTAAAAACGTGTGTGGCTAGCCGGGCATGGTGGTGCATGTTCCTAATCCCAGCATTCGGGAGGAGGAGACCTGAGGATTGTGGTTTACGGACAGCCTCAGCTACTCAGTGAGGCCCTTCGCAACTCAGTGAGACCCTATTTCAAAAATAAAAAGACTCCCAATAAAATAAAAAGACTAAGCCGGGCGTGGTGGCGCCTGTTTGTCATCCCAGCATTCGGGAGGCTGAGACAGGAGGATCAGGGTTTGCAGCCAGCCTCAGCTACTTAGCGAAGCCCTCTGCAACTCAGTGAGACCCTGTTTCAAAATAAAGAATAAAAAATAGGCCTGGGGGTGTAGCTTGAAGATACAGTGCCCCTTCCATCCCAGGTACCACAAAAACAAACAAACAAACAACAAAAAAAAAAAAGAAAGAAAGAAAGATAGATAGATAGATTGATTGACTGTGCGGCTGGTTTTCCCGGCAGTGACTTAGAGGTTTGGCATTTGTTTTCTCTTTCATATTTCGGGCATGTCTTTCTACATTCCTGGGCCTTGGGTAGTTAAAAGGTTAGAGTTTTCTAGACGATATTGCATCATTTAATCTTTCTAGAGGCAATTGTCTGGAGAAGAGGCATTTTGAGAAAACTAATTAAGGTATGTGATTTGTATAAACCTTTTGGTAGGCATTTCTTTTTTTTAGGGGAGTAGTGGGACAAGCCAAGAAATGCTGGCTGGTTAAAAACACACAGGGCAGTACTTGCCTCGATCAACAAATGTTTTTATTGTTTATGGACTTAAGTGCGCATGTCATGGAGGCATATGTCTCAGACCTCTTTGAAAAGCAGAAACTGAGGCTTGTCCTCTGAGCACAACAGGGCAGGGGGCCGGGGGTGGGGAGGTGGCCTGGAACAACCTCACTAATTAGGGTGACCGGATTTCACAAACAAAGCAGACCCGCTGGGCCATCCCCATTAAAATTCATGGACAAACATCCTTTCCCCTCAGGAAGCCTGATTTCTGTTAAGAAACACTTATTGAAGACACACCTTAGTTGGAGCCCCTCCACTGACTGCTCTGCACCCCTGCTTAAGTCCCCGAGGAGGAGAAGGAAGAAAAGATAAACTCTGCAGGCTTTGAGTTCAGCTGCTACTTGTTGGCTGGCAATTACTCTCCTCTTTGGTGGCAAGCCCTCCTCAAACCCACAGAATCACACAGCTAGTGCTCTTAAGGAAAGGCGTTCAAATCGCTGTGATCCTCACTGGTAACGTTGCCCGTATCGAGACATCCATTCGTATTTCCTTTCATTTTTTCTCTTTCCCAGGTGTTCTGTTTTTGACCTTCAACACTGACAGTGTTTCTGAACCACTGCAGACCCGAATGGTCAAAGATGGTCACTTGGCTTCCTGAGCCACCCCCTGATGCAGACAGATCGCCCCTCATGGCATGCAGAGGCCACAGCCCTGTCTGCCCTCCATCCGGGCACTAACCGTGCTGGCCCTCCATCCGGGCACTAACCGTGCTGACCCTCCCATCCGGGCACTAACCGTGCTGGCCCTCCATCCGAGCTCTGACCACGCTTAGCCCTCTTTCCGAGTGCTGGCCCCATTAGCTTCCATCTGAATGATGACCAATGCCTGAGTATTAGGGGAATTTCCCTCTGTAACTTAGATCTCTGGACACATAGAAAAAGGGTAAACTGGAGAGTGGGAGAAACTTCTCCCTGCCCCCGCCATGATTTTTAAAATTTTTCTTAAGTGAGATATATTTATGCTTAACAAGAAAAATTCACACGCACTATGAAAACACACAGACCACGTGGGCCATTTGGCTGTGTCAGAAACCTTACATTTATGGAAGCCACTTATTTTACAGAGGTACAAAGCAAACTTTATTACTTCGCGTCAGGGATGAGAAATCCTACTTGTCTCTTTTTTTTCAAGGGGGGCGGTGAGACCGACTTTTATTGGCACGTTGTACTTATAATCATAGCAAGGTTCAGTGTGATACAGACATGCATTCACACAGTGCGATTCCCTCCGCACCCACCGCACTCTCCCCTCTCCCTGCTAGTGCGAGAGGCAGTGAGACCTTTCCATATGGGTAGCCTTAGAACTGTTCCCTTCCTGGGCCTCCTCTTCCCCTTCCCGTCGCCCTCCCCCAATGCTCGTCTCGAAGTCACATACGACCTGTGACTTTTCTGAGACTGGCTGACCTCGCTAAGCATACTATTTCTTAGCCCCATCCACTTTCCTGCATACATCATTTTGTTCTTTATGGTTGAGTAAACCTCCATTGTGTGGATACGCCACGTATTTTGACCCATTTATCTGCTGGCGGATACCTTGTGTGTTCCCATAATTTGGCTGTTGTGAATTGTGCGGCTGTGAACATCGGTGTGCATGTATCACTGTGCCCCTGACTTCCGTGCTCTTGGAAAGATACTGATGAGCTGTCTAGCTGGGTCATAGGGTGGTTCTCTTCCTAGTCTTTGGAGGAATCTCCGTAGTGATTGTACTAATTTACACTCCTGTCATCAGCGTATAAGAGTTCCTGTTTCCCAACATTCTCACCAGCATTTATCGTTGTCTATATTCTTTTGTTGGAGGGAGGTACTAGGGATTGAACTTGGGGTGCTCTACCTCTGAGCTACACGCCCAGCCCTAATGTATTTTTTAGTTTGAAACAGGATCTCATTAAGTTGCAGAGGGCCTCACCAAGTTCCTGAGGCTAGCCATGATCCTGCAATCCTCCTGTCTCAGCGTCCGAAGTGTTGAGATTACAAGCATGCACCACCACACCTGGCTTCATTGTCTGTATTCTTTTTTTTTTTTTTTAAATGTGGTACTGGGGTTCTTGGAAACCCTTCTACTGCTGGGATATACTCCCAGACCTTTTTTTTTTTTTAAAATATTTTTTTATTTGGAAACAGGGTCTCTTAAGCCAGCGAGGCTGGCTTCGAACCTGCGTGATCTTCCTGTCTCCACCTCCCAAATGCAGGGATTATGAGCGTGTGCCACCACGCCCGGCTTCATTGTCTGTATTTTTCATGATTGCCATTCTAAGTGGAGTCAGATGGAATCTCAGTATAGTTTTGAGTTTAATTTCCCTGATTGCTAATGATGTTGAACATTTTTTCATATATTTATTTGCCGTTTTTATTTCTTCTTTTGAGACATATCTGTTGCCTTTTTTCTTTTTCAATACTAAGAATGGAACCCAGGAGCATTTTACCTCTGAGCTACACCTCCAGCCCTATTTTTTTAGTTCTTTTTATTATTGAAACAGGGTCTCACTGAGTTGTGAAGTGCCTTGCTAAGTAGCTGAGGCTGTCCATGAACCGCAATCCTCCGGTCTCCCCCTCCCGAATCCTGGGATTACAAGCGTGTGCCACCACGCCCGGCTGCTGCCCATTTTTTGATTGGGCTATTTGTTTGTTTTAGTCTTAAGGTTTTTTTAAAAAGTTCTTTATATATTCTAGGTACTAGTCCTCTACCAGAGGAGTACCTGGCAGAGTTTTTCTCCCGTTCTGTCGCTCTCCCTTCAGACTCTTGGCTGTTTCCTTTGCTGCACAGAGGCTTTCTAATTTGAAGCTATCCTACTTATTGATTCTGAGTTTTATTTCCTAAGCTTTGGGGTCTTATTGAGGACATCTCTACCAGTGCCTATATTTTGGAGAGTTGGTCCTTTTTTTTTTATAATAACTGCACAGTTTCTGATCTGATTTCTAAGTCTTTGCTCCATCTTGAGCTGACTCTCGTGAAGATTAAGATATTGGAGTCCAGAGCTGGGTAAATGAGTTTTCCCAGTGTCATTTGTTGAAAAGTTATCTTTTCTCCAGCCTATGTTCTTGGCTCCTTTGTCAAAAATCAACTGACTATAAGGGGGAGGATTTGTCTCTGCATCTTCTATTTCATTGGTCTTATGTTTGTTTTTGTGCCTATAGCTCTATAGTATAATTTAAAATCAGGTATTGCGATGCCTCCAGCATGGCTCTTATTGCTCAGAATTGCTTTGACTATTCTGGGTGTTTAGTTCTTCAGTATGAATTTTAGAACTATTTTTTCCCTAGCTCTGTCAAGAATGACATTGGTGTTTTGACAGGGATCGGAGTGTTAAACATATTTAGCCCTCTCTCATGTCCAAACACTGATCAAGGCCTGAGTATTTGAGGAATTCCCCTCTAAAATATTATTCTCTGGATACGTAGAGAAAAGGTAAGATGGAGATTGAGAGAAACTTCTTAAGGTCCCATTAAGGTGAAAGCAGAAGCTGGTAGTTGTTAGTGGACACATCTCTCCTTCTGAGAGCACGAGGGATTGGTTTGATACTGACCTTCAGTGCGGAGGGCTGTGCAGCTCTCCTCCGAAGCCGTGGGTGCTTTGTGAGTAAAATAAGCCCACTTCTGGGCAGTGGGGATATGTGGGGTCAGCCCCCAGCATAGGGAGTTTTAGAGTTTGGGCTAGAGAGTCTGCAGGAAGGGTGGAAGGACCACTGGGCCCGGGGGTATGATTTTTATGCACTCTGTGGGCTACAGGGTCTTTGTGATTGTAAAAGGAATATGCATAACATTTACGTTGACTAGACATGCTCCGTGCCCATGAGCTTCAGAAACATGGTGAGAGAGAGAAGCCAGGTACAAAGGATTACATGTTGGTCAACTGCTTTCATGGGAAATGTCCTGAGTTGCCCAATTTGAAGGCAGAAAGCAGATGAGTAGGTTGTCTCCATCTGGGGGTGGGACAGGAGTGACCACAGACTGGCTCCAGGGTGATGGAAATGTTTTACAGCTGGGTTGTGGGCATGTTTGCACAGCCCTATAAACTGACCAAAAACTGTATTTTACATTTGCAGCGGTTGAATTTTATAGGATGTCTATTATGCACCAGTAAATCTATTAAAACTGTCCTTTGATTGGGTTTTGTTTGGGGTGTTGTGGCCGGGGTTAAGGCCCTACAAAATGATTCAAATGGGGTGGCTTTGTGCCTCATTTTATGTTTATTCTGGTTTGGGGGGAAATGTGTTTATGAATGATGCTGCTAAGATCTGGAGCTTTGAAACAAAGACCTATTCTGAACATTGTATGGTCCTCATGTTCATCCACCGAAATGTTTAACATGTAAGACAGCTCATAGTCTATACGCGCAGGACATTGATTTATATATACAGGAAAGTCTCACCAATTGAGATCTATGAGTATAGCTCAAATTAGTAAAATTGGCGTGTGTAAAAAGAAGTGAAATTCCGTAATCTCTACATTGGAGAGAACTTTAAAGGTTAAGTGCTGGAGGACAGTATCATGAAGAATAGCAGATGTTCAGAAATTCAGAGACGCTGCCCTGTATTTGTCTAGCTGATTGAAAGACCTCAAAGTTAATTTATGCCCCTTTAACTAGAGAGTTCTATTCTTCACAGTTCACTCATTATTTGACACCAGTGGTAGCCTGGATTTAATTGCTAGTCTCCTTTTTTCCTGGTGTTTAAAAAAAAAAAAAGCCTCTATAGCTAATGGTTCTCCCTGGTTATTTTTGGGAAATGCTGTGTGATTATCATGACTGCTGAGGGTCAGTCCAGGCCTGGTAAAACAAGCTAAGCTGCCTTCTCCCGGCCCCATGGGTGGATTTGCATTGACATGTAACACTGAGCGTGCCAGGCTCCTGTTAGAAGCTGCTCTTGATCTGCCAAACTTGGAGGTGGAGGCCACTGAGATTCCTGTATCATGGGATAGGGCGTTGTAGCTGCTTAAGTGAATGTTCTTGTACTTCACCCATATTCACCTGGACTTTTACTTCTTGTCATTGATCTAAAAGCAGTTGGCAGAATAATTATTTTTTAATGGTTTCTAGACTGTTAACAAGCCTTTTAAGTGACCCATGGTTTAGTTTCATAAGTGGACTTCATGAATCCCTCGATAAACATATATGTTTTCCAGAAGGATGGGTCCTCTGTTGAGTTAGCTCCAGGTTAAGGAAGAGGGCTGAGGAGTGGCAAGGCCTAGAGCCCAGAGACACCAGGAAGAAACTCCAGGTGATGGGTCTAGCCTGGGCAGACATGTGAGTTTTTTTTACTTTAAATGGTATCTCCAACTGGTCATGGTGGAGAATGCCTGTAATCCTAGTACTTGGAAGGCTGAGACCGGAGGATCACAAGTTTGAGGATGGCTTCAGCAACTAAGCAAGCGCTTCAACAACTTGAAGACTCTGTTTCAAAATTAAAAAAATAAGAAGGGATACCCAGAGATAGACTGCTCCTGGGTTCAATCCCTAGTACCCAGCCCAAAAATGGTTTGTGAGACCCTGTGTTTCTCTCAAGTCAAAAAACCCACACAAAAGCCGGGTGTGGTGGCGCACACTTGTAATCCTCATGCTTGGGAAGCTGAGACAGGAGGATCGCACAGGTTCAAAGCCAGCTTCAGCTACTTAGGCTCTCAACAACTTAGTGAGACCCTGTTTCCAAATAAAATATAAAATAGGTCTGGGAGTACAGCCCGGAGGTAGAAAGCCTCTGGGTTCCACCCCCAGTACAATACACCAAAAAACAAACAAACAAACAAACAAACAAAAACAAAAAACCTCACTGTTCACCCATCCCTGTCCCTCTTTGGGTACTGAAAAGTTGTGGTCTGTTCTGGCCTGATGATAAGTTCATGCCCACAGGTTGAGATGTTGCTTCTCAGTCAGCCAGTTGGAGTGCAGTGTTCCTATCTTTCAGTTTAACCCTCAAGTCCACACAACAGCCGGTGACAGAAGAAATGTGCCCTGCTTCTGCCTTGGCCTCTTTCAGCCTTGCCCGGCTGTGGTATGTGTTCCTCAGGCTGACTGGCAAAGCTTTCAGCCTGGCATAATGTTCTTTGCCAGAGAGAGAGGTCAAAGTTCGCTGTTAGATGTAGTTAAAAGATGATAGATACTCAGTAAGAATTCAGAAGCATGTGTTATTTGTTCTTAGAGGAGAGAAAAAAGCAACCTTCATTCATGCACCAATGACAGCTTTTATAGAGAAGAAATCTAATCCCAGTGTTAGCTTCCACTTGGATGCTTTCCTTTGGGTCAGCCTCTGAAATTTTTTCCATTGTCCTTTCAACACTGCCGAGTTTTTCCGAGGATCCCTTCCATGTGCAGTTTTTCCTGCTGGCTTCCTTGAGGCATCCTTGACACTCTGGATGTGGCCACCTTCCTCGCACCCACTGCTGAAGTCCACCTCCACGGAGTTTCTCTGGCCGTGCTGGGTCTCAAACGGCTCCTGACAGCATTCCCACAAGCTGCGGTTTCTTCTAAAACTCTGTGTTCAATTCGGATCACACCTCCAGTATCATTGCATTCCATGTTGTTACTGCATGTTCCGTCAGCATTCTTGAAGATATAATCTAAAAGATTAGCCATGTAACTTAGAGGAAAGAATATTTTTCTTATGGTTTTGAGTTCAGTCCCTGTGAGGCCGGGGACCGCAGATCTCAGGTATGGCGGCAGGAGGCAGAGAAAGGGAGCATCCATGGGCTGTGCTCTTCGTATCATGGAGGCCAAAAGCAAGCGAGACAGCAGCAGGGAGAGGAGGAGACATATATATATATATATATTCCCCAAGGCCACGCCTCCCCCAGGGACCAGCTCCTCCAGCCACACCCCTCTGGTCTACTGGGTGCCACCCAGGTAAACCCATTGCAATGGATTTATCCACCTCTGGGATCACAACTCTCAGGACTCAGGAACATCCACTCCAAACATTAATAAGTGAGCTCTTTAGGGGACATTTTATATCTAACCATAACACTGCAGTTTCATTTTTGTCGACCGTCTTCCTTTCTCATTTGTCCATTTTGCTCAAATGTGATGTGGGTGCATCCTTAGGAAGGAAGGAGGCTACACCACTCTCTGCTTTCCTGGCTGCATGGGACCCAGATAATAAATGGGCAGCAACCCGTCTTCAGTGAACTCTGAGGTGTCGTGATTGGCCGCTGAGGCATGCACACCTTGAGCCTATGTTTTTTGTGTGTGTGTCTGTGGGTCTGGGGATGAAACCCAGGGGCATTCGACCTCCGAGCTACACCCCCTGCCCTGTTTTTTATTCTTTATTTTGAAAGAGGGTCTCACTAAATTACGGAGTGCCTCACTAAGTAGTTGAGGCTGTCCGCGAACCATAATCCTCCAGTCTCAGCCTCCCGAATGCTGTGATTACAAGTGTGCACCACCTTGCCTCACGTGCCTGTGTTTTACAGAGTAATTTGTGGACTTGAGAGCTAGCAACCAAGGTTGTCCTTTATGCAATTATAGCTAAATATATTATAATTGCTGAAATTCCAACTGTGTTGTTGGGAAAATGCTTGATTTACCTAAGCGATGGTAATAAATGAAATCAATCTATATCAACCCTGACAAGCAAGGACTTCCTGTATTCTTAAAAATGTGGGAAAGGGAGAAATTCCCTGAAGCACACAATATGGTTCCCTTATTTGTGAGGCCAATATGGGGCAGGGATTCCCAATTTTGTACTTTTGTTGTGCCCTATGCTAGTTGACTTTACATATTTCATATTAAAGGGCGAGCAACTGAGCCCATAACTTTTGATCCTATGCTTGAATATAGTAAGAAATTGAACCATTTACAATTCAACCCAGGATGCCAGGCGTGGTGATGCACACCTGTAATCCCAGCACTTGGGAGACTGAGACAGGAGGGTCATGGTTTTGAGGATAGTCTCAGCAACATAGCCACATCCCGTTTCAAAGAGGCCTGGGGGTGTAGCTTGGAGGTCGTACCATTACCACACACACAAAAAAAAGCAAACCCAGACCTTTCTAGCTCCAAAACCTATGCTCTTTATCACACACACTCTTTGGGATAAAAACCGAATGCTGTAATGAGAAAAGAGAAGGGTACTTGTTAAATCCTGGGCTTGGACTGTGTATTTCCCATGGTCATTTCTGTTCCTCACGATTCCCTCTAAGGATCCTTTTGCTGCCCCCCCCCCCCCCGTTACGGGTAAAAAATGGCAGAGCTGAGAGCAGCCAACCAGTCACCTAGCTGGTGAAACCTGGGTGGCAAGCATTGGAGCGCCTGGACGGAGCTCTGTAATTCTGCAGATCACTTTGCCAGTTTCACAGGCTTTATCCTACCGTGTAAAGGCTTTATCCTACCTTTATAAGTTGTGAGTCCACAGATGAGAAAGCCAGAAAAAAGCAAAGGATTAGAGTTTTACCTGCAAAGTTGATTAATTTCCTTTTTATTCTCAGAAAGCATTTCACGTTAAGGTATACCATTGATCTTGAGTAGGCTGGACGTTTTACAGGATGTGCTAGAAGCTCTGTTACAGATGGAAGCCTGTCCTTGCCCGGAGGCGCTCAGTCCCCCCAGCTCTGTTCTCTCACTCACTGATGCCTCCTGCCCTCAGCACCCCACAGTGTAGGGGTCCCCAGGGTGCCACCCTGACTCTGGTCCTTCACACCCCAGGTCTCACGCCTGTGCGGCTCCACACCAGGCTCAGTGTACCAACACCAAGGTTTGTCATCGGTGTCCTCTCTCCTTCAAGCCCATAACAAGTCGCAAGGACCTTGCTTTTCCTGTTAAATATTTTTGCATCTGTTCCTCCTGTTTATCTCTGATTCCAGTGCTTTGTTTAGATCTTCACAGTAACTATGGAATAATGAGGTCTTGCCGGGCTCCGTGTAGTTTTATTCCCCCGCCCCTACATAACCTTACCCTCTGCCAGGGCTTCCAAAGCCCAGATTTGTTAACGTAACTCTTTTGGAAAACAGTTGAGTTTTCATTGCTGGCTGGCTGAAGTTCAGATGGCCTGGCGGGGTCTGTAGGATCCCTTCCAGTCTTCCCGCCACCTGTCTTATTTCTCCTCTTCTTTGGGGCCCCACTGTGGTTTGGGACGGAGACTCTGCTGCTCAGGTCTCAGCCTTTGCAGGGCTGCCCCTCAGCCTCGGTGCTGTCCTGCCCTGGCCTTTGGCAGACCCGCCTCGAAGGTTTCCTGGGCTCTGAGACCTGCGCACCTCGTCCGGCCTTCCCCCGGCCACTCCACCTGGGGCAGCTCTGCACCGCACATCCCGCTTTGTTTACAGGGCTTTTCCAAAGGTTGTGTCCAGACTCTGAGGACAATGACTGCCCTCTCTGGGCTTGTCATGTAGCAGATATTCAGTAAATATTTACTCAGTGAATAGATCTCAAGGTCACTCCTCCTCTTATGCTCCTTTGGGTGTGTGGAACCCGAGGACCAAGGTCATCCAGGGTGTCTCTTGTTGATCTAATAGATAAGAACCATGGCTCAAACAGACTGACGGGTGCATTCTCCTCATTTTGTTTTTTTATTTTTATACTGGAGATTGAACCCAGGGGCATTCTACCTCCCAGCTACATCCCCAGCCCTTTTTATTTTGAAATCAAGGTCTTACTAAGTAGCGGAGGCTGGCTTCCAACCTGCAATCCTCCTGTCTCAGCCTCGGGTACTAGGATTACAAGCCTGGTCCCCCCCCCCGTAGATGTTACATCAATGACTTATGAAGGAAGGATGAGGGATGGGGATGAGTGATAGGGTTAAAAGGCCAGAGCCGTCTAGCAGAGTTCACAACTGGCCTCATGTTGCTACCAGCCACTTGAAGTGTGGCCCTCCAAACTGAGATGTGTTGGAAGTGTCAAAGGCATGCCTGATTTGAAAGATTTAGAACAAGGGCAAAGAGTGATTTAAAAAATGCAGTTTAGCCGGGCGCGGCGGGCACGCTTGTCATCCCAGCATCCGGGAGGCTGAGACCGGAGGATCGTCATTCACAGACGGCTTCAGCTACTCAGTGAGGCCCTCTGCAACTCAGTGTGACCCTGTTTCAAAATAAAGAATAAGAAATAGTGCAGGGGGTGTAGCTTGCAGGTAGAATGTCCCTGGGTTCTAATCCCAGTACAAAAAAAGGGGGGGCTGGGAATGTATTTTGGAGGTAGAATGCCCCTGGGTTCAATCCTTAGTAACACACACACACACACACACACACACACACACACACCCTGGGTTCAATCCTTAGTAACACACACACACACACACACACACACACACACACACACACCTTCAGTGCTTGTCTTCTTTTCAATCCTTTTCTGTATTTGTATGCATTTATGTAGCATTTTTATGCCAATGGACCAGCTTTGTAATCAGCTCTGTTTGATATAATAGTTTGAATATTTTTCCATCATAGGCTTACATATGAAATAACATTGAGAGAATACAGAAGAATAAAGATTTGGAATGAACATTTCTTCCACAGCGCAGGGTGTGTCCCCCTCCCTGCAGCACTGTTACTGAGCTAGTTCTGCGGTCATTGACTCCGGAGAGGCCGGTCTCCACACTTCCCCAGGAACTGCCCAGGAAGTAGCATTTCCTTAAGCCACATCTAAGCATCTTCCTCCTTGCGAGGGCTGCAGCTGCAGGCTGGAATAGATCAGAATACCAGTGATTAGGCACGCGTAAGATGAGGCGGACCGTGTACCACAGCTGTGTATGAGTCCTGGTACAGCTGGTTTAAAGTAGCCTAGAACACAAGATATTGAATGATTTGCAGCTAAGAATTTTTTTAAGTTGGCTATTCTTACTGAGATTTGAAAAATTGCTAATTCATAAAAGTGCTCCATGCAGAGGTTTTGAGTTAACTTGAGTCGGGGTAATGTCAGCTACGAGTCTGAGAACCTGGTAGATTTCAGATGCTGGTTAGCAGTGTGCATTCACACACAGTGTTGCCTGAATGGACTGGGCGATTGGTCCAGCGGCTTCACCGGGGATGGGAGAAGTGGCCAGAGCCTACATGTGTCTCAGATAGTAACTTCATCTCCCAAGAAATTCATCCGTTTTCCGTACACCTACTTGGTCTGCTACACTTTCATTTTTTTGTTGTTGTTTTAACTTTCTCATTTGAGAAGAATCTTAGTGTCTTCCTGCCACCCTTCTGCAGAGGCAGCTCAACTTTGAGGGATGTGGGATCCTAAGCCAGAGAGGTCAGAGGGCACGGTGATGGCAAAGCCGGGAATTGCCAGGGTTCTTGGAGCAGGTGTGGGGAGTCGACAGGAAATTCAGCGGCAGACAGGTCTTCCCACTGGTACTTACTATGCTATGAATGATAACTATCATTAGTAGGAACAATAAAACTCAGCGGCAGCACCGTTCATAGAACTTCAGTGTGGGCCCTGTACGTGGCAGTGCGCCTTTCACACGAGACATCTCCATCTTTACACAAACCCGAAAGAGACGCCACGTTATCCTCATCTGGAAGATCAGGCCCCAGTTCTGGGCTGCCAAAGTACAAGCAGATCTGTGGCCGCTTCTGCGTCCCTGGTCCCAGTTGCTTGGCCTCTAGGGCAGGGAATTTGGGCCTTTTAGATGTTCAGCATCCTTTAGTTCCCTGGCAAGATGTCTTCATCTTTTCTTGTTGGCTGAGAGCAAGGAAAATTGACAGATGACAAATGGGTATGGGGTGTGTGTGTGTGTGTGTGTGTGTGTGTGTGTGTGTTGTGAGTACACAGTGGCAAGAATGACAAGTCACACTTAATGTCTTTCACGAATACTCGGTTTATTTTACAGTGCTCATAACACTCCCATCCTTCTCTAACTAAGCCACTGGCCAGACAGCATTTGGCCACCAGGCAAACGGGTCTCCACGGGTAACCTGGGTTCAGGATCGCTGTCACAGCCGCCGTCGATGATCGAGGTGCAGATGCTCGATGTCCGGGGAATCAGACAGGATGAGCCCAACTGTCATTTAGAGGAATTGTCCAGTAGCTACCAGTGGAATGTTTCCTTCTGGCCAGGCTAACTTCCAGCCTCTTAGACAGTGGGGTCAGAGCCGCCAGTCTGGCCATTTGCCAGGTCATATATACCCTGAGTTGGTGCCACTGATTACGTGAGCTCAGTGCTTCGACTGTCATCTTGCTTTTCCAGCTGTCCATCCTATGGACATGCGTCCGCGCTGTGTGTCCACTACTTCGTCCTTATCTTGTCTTCCAGTTGTCCCGTCCTGCAGATGTGTGCCCAGGGTGTGTGTCTGTTCATTTGTCTTGGGCATGTCAGTTACATCCTTCTTCTGCCCCATCGTCTTTGCATTTCTGTCCAGTCCATCTGTCCCTACACTATACCTATATCCTCACAACATTTTTGACATATATTTTGTATGCTCACAACTGTGTATGTTGGTAAAATGGCGGCCCTTGGGTAGCAATTCTTTGGGTCAGCTTTTCTTTACTTCACAAAGTCTCATTCCAGAGAAATTTTTAAGTAAGAGCCTTAAGCCGGGCGTGGTGGAGCACACTTGTGATCCCAGCACTAGGGAGGCTGAAACAGGAGGATCGTGCTTCGTGGCCAGTCTCGGCTACTGAGTGAGGCCCTCTGCAACTCAGTGTTTCAAAATGAAGAATAAAAAATAGGGCTGGGGATATAGCTTGGAGGGTATAGCTCAGAGGTAGAATGCCACTGGGTTCCATCCCTAGTACAAAAAAAATTAAAATAAGAGTCTTTGACATTCTTATAGAAAAACTTTTACTTTGAGAAATCCACTTTGCCGGGCAGGGCAGGCTTCCTATGAGATGGGCTGGCCCACTTGCCAGCTGACCACCATCTTGAAGATGGCCATCGCTCAGCAGCTGGGGTTCCTGGTTGCTCTCCAGATTATGACAATTCAGGATGAAGAAGGAGCTTTCTGCTAGGGTTTTGGTTTTAGTTTTGATGACGTGGGGAGAAGTTGTGGAATGTTCTTTCTCATTCAGAAGAGGTTAACTGAGTGGGATAACTGGGGGCTAGAGATGGGGACGTTATCTAGGAGGAAAATAAATAAAAAAACCAAACATGCACCTGGGGTAAGAGGAAGAGTGAGTTTTCTGGCAGGAGGAGACCGTGTTCTGCCTTCCCTAGACTGGCCCGCCCAGCCCCTGCCCCCTCCCTCCGTGCCCCCTGGCAGAATTCATTTCATCTTCATCTCAGTTTCTGACTTCATCAGGAAGAGGGACGGCAGGCCTTCCCTCCATGGGCTGCTCAGGAAGACAAGCTTTTGTGGGATAAACTGTGTTCCCTACCTACTCTACCAAAAAAAAAAAAAAATAGATTGTAGGCCCGACCCCTGGTGCTATGAATTTAGTCTCACTTGGAAGTTGGGTCTCTGCAGATGTAACAAAGGCGTAGGTGAAGATGAAATGCCACTGGAACAGGGTGGGTCCTTAGTCCACACAACTAGTGACTTTGTAAACACAGACACGCAGAGTAGAAACGCTATGACACGGACATACAGGGAGAAGGCCAGGAGACAGCCACCAGATAAGGATCACCCGGCACGGCCAGCCCCAGCAGTAGACAGCAGCTCAGATTCTCCCCCGAGGCCTCCCATAGGAGCCCGGCCGGCCCACGCCTTCATTGTGGACTTCTGGCCCCCTCAACCATGAGAGTAAATTTCTGTTATGTTGCTTTGTGACCGCAGCCCTAGGAAATTGATGCACAACCCTCCCACCAGGTCGCCATGGATACCTACGCTCATGATGCCTAGTGCTTCCCTCGCACCCCTGGGGAAAGATACTCAGTCCTACTGCACTTGAGCATCCATCTAGTGTGGTTCTGGGAAGCAAAGAGGAAAGTGACCCCCAGAGAAAGTGTGAACACAGAAAGAACAGGAGACAAGGGCTGGCCAGCTGCCCTCTTATCCAGGCTGCATCTCCTTCTCCTGCCTGGCCAGCTCCTCTAACGTTTCCCGTGTGTGTGTGTGTGTGTGTGTGTGTGTGTGTGTGTGTGTGTGTGTGACTAGAGATTGAACTCACATTCTACCTCTGAGCTACACCGCACCCCTTTTTTCTTTTTCTTTTCTTTTCTTTTTTTTTTTTTGGAAACAGTCTGGCTGGGTTTCTGAGAGTCTTGCTAAGTTGTTGAAGCTGGTCTCAAACCTGCGATCCTCCTGTCCCAGTGTCCCAATTACTGGGATTACAGACGTGTGCCACTGTACTGGGCTATATAATATTTCACTTTGAGTAAAGAAGCAAAAAGATCCCTTGTAGTCTAAATGAAGACCAGACCTGCAGGTCGGGGTCCCGTCCTCGCTCCTGCACTGGTTTGCACGTTGTGGAGCCTAAAGCCCCCTGGCCTCGTGAGCACGCGGGAGCAACCTGGGTCTCAGGGTGTGTGGGTACAGCTTGGGGGAGTGCCAGGCAGGGGCCCCGGGATTGAGCCTCTGCTCCTGCCTCTGTGCACCATATGGAGCCAGTAGTCTAAGCTATTCCTCTCTATGACAAAGTTTTGCCAACGGCCCACTGTATACCCGGCACTAAAATTTATTGCCAGTCACTAACATTTATTGTTTAATCTTTAAAAAGCACTCCAAAGCTGCTATTTTTATTCTAAAGCTTATAAAGTGACCTGGTAGTAATTAAACTTTTCTCTGAATAACTCGTACCTCTGAGGGTACTATTGGGACCGGATGAAGTCATGTACATAAAGCTCCTCGTGCAATTCACAGCGTTTAGTGTGTGCCCAGTAAATGAAGGTCTCTATTTATGGGACAAACTTGGGCATGAGATAATATAGGGGACGCTGCTGGCCTAACAGTATCAGGCGCTTTACAACGTTGTTAATTTTGTTATTTCAAGGGGGTGGGGTCTGTGCTAGAATCCCATGTAGTTTGAGA
Source organism: Muscardinus avellanarius (assembly GCF_963383645.1). Classification (NCBI taxonomy): domain Eukaryota; kingdom Metazoa; phylum Chordata; class Mammalia; order Rodentia; family Gliridae; genus Muscardinus; species Muscardinus avellanarius. The sequence continues at coordinate 189,571,145 of NC_137787.1, forward strand.
TAACAGCAAGATTGGCTTTGATGAAGCCAGCCAAACCCTTCAGTTCCTGCCTCTTTTTTGAGGCAGTTAGACCGCAGGGACAGTCCCGCCCTAGTGGTCCCCAAGGTAGCATTTCCTAGCCACCTCTGGGGAAGAGGGGTGATCTCATTAGAGAAGGAAGGAGCTGGTGTTTATCATGGGTTTTGTTTTTGTTTTTGCAGTACTGGGCTTGAACCCAGAAGCACTCTACCACAGAGCTCCATCCCAGCCCCTTTTCATTTTTATTTTTTATTTTGAGGCAGGGTCTTGCTAAGTTGCCCAGGCTGGCTTGGTAGCACACGCCTGTAATTCCAGCCACTTGGGAGGTGGGAGGAGGCAGGAGGATCCCAAGTTCCAGTGTGTGGTTTTTACATATTGTGTGCATTGCTCTGTGTGTGTGTGTGTGTGTGTGTGTGTGTAGAGAGGCGGTCTCATCCTTGGGCCTCAGATTGCAGGCAGCAGATGGCTCAAAGGCTTGGAGCGCAGAGCCTGGAAAAGCACCAGGACCATGGGGGGGGGGGGCACGGCAAAGAAGCCGAGACCCCAGTGCTGAGAGGGAGGCAGCAGATGACCAAAGCAGCAGGCATGGGCTCCATGGCCCATCAGTGGGCTGCTCCGTGAAAGTGACTGCAAATTCAGAACTAAATGTGCTACCCACAGACATTCCTGTAATACAGCTGCTAAGAGTCAAGTGTTTACCTGACACAAGCCATGACCTTCACACTCAAGTTCCGTCTGCCTCTGTGTCCTCACTGTAGGAATTTTAGGGGAGAAATGTGAGACTAGGTGGTCTCATGAGAAAGTACTGTGGTCTGCTTAAAAAATCTGGACCATGCTAGGCATGGTAGAGCACACCTGTAATCCCAGGATATGCGAGGCTGGGACAGGAGGATCACAGGTTCAAGACCAGCCTCGGCAACTTAGCGAGGCCCTGTTTCAAAATAAAAGCAAAATAGTGCTGGGGGTATAAGTCAGATGATATAGGATGCTCCTGAATCCAATCCCTAGTACTTCAAATTAAAAAAAATCAGGGTATATTTAAAAGGACCACCAAGACCAGGCGATGGCAAGCTCTCAGGAACACGCACCTGCTCTTTATTTCGCCTCATCACGCTGGGGGGAAGAAAAGGTATGAAGTGATTGCTGATGTTTGAGTCGCTACAGTTAGGAGAACTTGCTGGTGGCTTCTGAGTCCCCGCACAGCACGCTGAGCAGGCAGAGAGCAGGAAACCTCAGGTTGGCTTGGGCTTCGAGGCTGAGTCATAATTACCATCCTAAATGAAAATAGCTCTTCCAGTGTTACCCATTTCAGCTTCTTACTGTCATTAAAATCTTTTTGTTTTTGTTTGCATGCTAGGCAAGTGTTCTTCCACTGAGCTGCACCCCAGCCCTTTTGCTTATTCATGTCGTTTTGAGACAGGGCCTCTCCAAGTCCCCCAGGCTGGCCTTAAACTTGTAATCCTCCTGCCCCGGCCTCCTGAGTCGCTGAGATTAGAGGTGTGCATGGCCACGCCCAGCTCCGTCATTAATGATCTGAAGTAGGCCCTGTACACTAGGCTAGCCACAAATCCAGCCATAAAATGAATGTGCAGCCTTATGGAATGGGCCTGGGGAAACGTGGAGGCATCTGTAAAATTAGACCACGTGAGTGGCTTTCTACCAGCTCGCTCAATGCGTGTTGTGTTAATATTACACCAAAGGTTTTTATTTTATATCAGCCCATCTGAATACGGTGCTAGGCTGTTTAGCACAATTGTGAATTTAAAAAAAAAAAGGTCCCCTTTGGGTGGATGATGAAGGAAGGGTGAGTGGCCTGTGTCACCTGCTTGGGACACACCGCCGGGCGAGGAGGCACTGACCACAGGCAGCCCCCGGGAACTCGGCCCGTTCCTGCAGGTCAACTCTGCGCGGCCTCTGAACCCACAGCAAGAGAATTCGGACTGTACTTGTTCTGTTCTTATATCCCATTGCTGTGTCCTGGCTGAGCCCAGTGTCCCCTGTCCAGGGCCACCCTGCACCCTCTTGTTTTGGTCTAGTTTGCATGAGAAAGTCTCTACTGTGGTTCCTTTCCAGAAAGCAGAATTGCCCCTTGGCTGAGGCCCTTGGCTGAGGCCAGCTGTCCCACGCCCCGCGGCCTCTTCCACCTGGACTCTGGTCGCCATCCTGCTTCTAAGGCAGATGGTTCCCTGGAGGACAATCACACCCCCATGAAAGAAACACACAGGCCCTCTGACAAGAGCGCCGCTCCGAGCCCTTCACAGGTGAGCACTTGTGAATCGCCACAAGAACTTTCTCATCAGTTTTACAGGCCAGGAAATGAAGGCACTGGCCCAAGGTGCAAGTGGACCTGTCACCCGAGGGAGCTCAGTGCCCGGCACCTGGTCTATGTGCAGTCCTGTGCCCCCAGTGCTGGGGCTGCCATGCCAGGCCTGCCTCCGCCTCCCCCTCCATTCTTCCTTTTCCCCGGAACACCTCCTAGGGACACGTGCTCCCGGCCAGCCCCACCAGGCAGACAGCCGGAACGCCATCCCAACAGGCATCGCGAGCATGTCTATACTTTTACTCAAAGATCATAACACGAGGAGATGGGTCTTATCCCTTCACGGTGCCACGCGGGTGGCCACAGGTGTGATGTCACCAGAGATAAAATTAGCCCTGACATTCGAGCACGTGTAGTTGGCGAGTTCGTTGTAAAGAATTGACTCCCGAGCAGCAACAGCCGGTTGGAAAGCAAATGAATGTGTTCCTTACGCCCTATTTTTGTGACGTGTTCTTGGTTAGGCTCATAAAGCTAGGAAGGAAAGACCTGTGAGACAAATTCTAAAATTACCTGGTGTCACAGTTTGCAGCAGATTCTGTGGGTAAGTGTCGGGCTTCCTCTCAGAAAGCAGGCAGGTCCCTGCTGAGTGCATGGGTGCTCACGGCACGTTGAATGCAGCGCGCTAGTGGCATGGTGGTGCACACCTGTCGTCCTAGTGCTTGGGAGATAGGAGGATCGCAGGCTGAAGGCTAGTCTCAGCAACTTAGCAAGATCCTGTTTCAAAATAAATTTTAAAAAAGAGCTGGGGTGTAGCTCAAAGGTAGAATGCCCCCTGGATTTAATCCCTAGTACACACACACACACACACACACACACACACACACACACACTCACTCTCACTCACACACACACACACACAGGCAGAGTGTTTCTGACGGCCCTTGTCTCCCTTTCCCTAGTCCCACTGTTTCTTCCTGGAAGGAAGAGTAGTATTAATTTTTAATTTACCAGCAAAAATTGCATATATTTATTGTGTTCAGGTTGTTTTCAATACTTATGATAGATTCCAGCTTTGACCAGAGGAAGTTGTTGCTACCAGAAAGACCTAGAACAAGAGATTTCAAAGTTGAAGCTCCCAAGCTGGGCGTGGTGGTGCACGCTGTAATCCCAGCATTCGGGAGGCTGAGAAAGGAGGATCAGGGTTCGCGAACAGCCTCAGCTACTTAGTGAGGCTCTTTGCAACTTAGTGAGACCTTGTTTCAAAATAAAGAATAAGCTGGGGTGGTGGCGCATACTTGTAATCCCCGCGCTTGGGAGGCTGAGACAGGAGGATCGCACAGGTTTGAAGCCAGCCTCAGCTACTTAGTGAGGTTCTCAGCAACTTAGTGAGACCCTGTTTCCAAATAAAATATAAAATAGGTCTGGGAGTATAGCCTGGAGGTAGAAAGCCCCTGGGTTCTACCCCCAATACCACCAAAAAAAAAAAAAAAGTAGAATGCACCCTGGGTTCAATCCCAAGTTTCATAAATAAATAATAAAAATAAAAGATAAAGTCCCATTTCACCTGGCCTCCGTTGCTTCGATCAGAGGCACTTACTCTAGGGATGACCTGGCCTTACAACACTGTTGCTGGGGCGATGTGTGCATGTATGCCTCTACCATCTTGTACCCCATTAAGATGTATGACAACAATGTACCAATAACAAAAAAAGACACTTTCTTTTCTTTATATTCTCAGGCCCTTTCAGCTGCAAGGGTGAGGGATCGGTTCCTTATTCAAGCTTGTTTTCAAAAAAAAGGTAAAAGATGGAAGCTGAGTTTTTAACCGGTCCCCTCTATCTTTTGGGATGAGCGGCAGCCTTGGTCAGTGCCAGGTCCCCCACCCTATGCCACAGACCAGGTGACTTAAATAACGGGTTTATTGCCTCACTCTTCTGGAGGCTGCAAGCCCAAGGTCAAGGCTGGCTGCCTCTTGCTGATTCTCCTGGGGCAGAGAGAGGCAGGCAAGCCCTCTGCTCACTCTCTCTTCTGGGGATGGAATGGTGTCTCTTTTAAGGTCTCTAATCCTATCAGATCAGGATTCTACCTTTATGACCTCACATAACCTTAATTACTTCCTTAGCCTGAATATCGCCACACTGGGCGTCAGGACGTCAACATGGGAATTGGGTGGAGACACAGTCAGTCCTCAGCAGAGGCAAAGCTGCCCTCTCAAGTCAGCAGGGAGCAGGTGCATGTGGGCAGGAGACCAGAAGACGCCGCGTGGGCAGGCAGGCCAGCGCCAGCTCCTCAGCATCACCCGCTCTGTTGCATGCTGGGCGGCTCATGCCTTTCCCTGCTCATCTTCCCATGCCTCCAGGCCAGGAGGAGGAGCTGGCCAGGGCTGGGCCATCCATCCTTCTCCTTCTGCTGTCCACTGTATTCCTTTAGAGCTCCCTGCCTCGCCTCTAGTTCTAGAAGGTGGGTTGCTGCCGCCTGCCTGAGTGCCTGGTGGCTTTCAGATGTGGAAACAGGGTGTGCGTGCATGTGTGCGTGTGCATGTGTGCGTGTGTGTGTGTGTGTGATGGATGTATCTGTGTGAATAGACAACATGCATGTCTTTAGATATATACATATATATCCTTAGAGTTTAGATGTTGCACAATTGGTCAAATAATTGAAGGAGAAAAGCACAATCCATTCTGGGAAGTCAGAATTGAGTTCAGAGTCTCCATTTACTTCTCTATTTCCCATTCGTAAATGAATATATAACATAGGCCCATTGAGAAATTGTGTGTATATATATATATATATGTATATATATATATATGTACTGGGATTCCTGGAAGCCCTTCTACCTCTGGGCTACACTCCCAGACCTCTTTTATATATATTTTTGAAACAGGGTCTCTTAAGCCAGTGCGGCTGGCTTTGAACCTGCGCAATCCTCCTGTCTCCGCCTCCCAAGCGCGGGGATTACAAGTGTGCGCCACCACGCCCGGCTGAGAACAATATTTCAAAACAGAAAACAATTTGTCTCAAGTATAATTTGGCAGGGTTAGAAAAATTGTGTGTGTATGCATGCGTGTGTATATATGTGTGTGATGCTATGTTTCTAACAAGTGCTTTGCTACTGAGCTACATCCCCAGACCAGCATCAAATTAGTTTTATTTTTCTCAGGTAATTTACTATTCTGTCGTTTTTCTTATAGACTCAAGCCCCATCTTTATCTTTAAAATCTAAATACCTACACTGAAAAAATAAAATGGCATTCTTTCCTTAAAAATAGGTTGGGGGAAAAGTTTGAAAGTGTATTTCTGAATTACTTAGGACCCCCTGGGGTATAGATGAAGAACTATTTGAGGTAAATAAAGCAGGACATGGAAATGGATTCTCAGGGGTACAGAAGCGTCTCCGACGCCCGGGTGGGGATGCGGCTGGACACTGTGGCGTTATCCGGGCCCATCTGGGTGGTGAGAGACACCGTCTCTCTCCCTCATAAGCCAGCTGTTCTGAGCCTGCCAAACTCCCCCTCTGTGGCTGTGTTCTGGCTTCTCCAGACACAGTGGAGGGCTCGTCCTCAGCATCTCCACGAGCCTAGAATCAGAAGCCTGGGCATAAGAAGAGGCACAAATCCACTTCTCAGTCGAAGTTGCAGATTCCCAACAGGGCATTCTGAGCAGCCCAGGCGAGCTCGGGCCCGCTGTGCGCACCCCACCCTGCACACAGCCTGGATGCTGCCAGGGGTCTGAGTATAGACTGGTTCAACTTGGCAGCCATGACTTGGGGCTATCATCTGTGCTGTCCTAACCCATGTGTGGCTGAAGTTCCAAAATCATCTTGGGCTGATAATGAACTGGAAAGAACAGGTATTCCTTCCTCCTTCCACTACTTGTATCCCGGCAGAGGATGTCAAGATACCTAAGAATAGCCAGGCGTGGTAGCGCATGCTTGCAATCCCGGCATTCGGTAGGCTGAGATCATGCGGTTCGCAGCCAGCCTCAGCTACTTAGTGAGGCCCTCTGCAACTCAGTGAGACCCTGTTTCAAAATAAAGAATAATTTTTAAAAAAGGTACCTGAGGATGCTTTCCCACATCAGATGATGATGACAAGATTTGAGCTGCGCTCTTGGGCCACAGCTGGGATGGCTGGGTAATACCCAGATCAGCAGGAATCTGAATTGTGAGCAGAATATTCCCAAGGCAGTTTTTTACTTAGAATGCCTCCAACAGGGATCTTTAAAAAAATCTGAGCCCTAGCCGGGCGTGGTGGTACACACTTGTAATCCCAGTATTTGGGAGGCTGAGACCGGAGGATCGAGGTTCGCGGCCAGCCTCAGCTACGTATTGAGGCCCTTTGCAGCTTAGACCCTGTTTTCAAAATAAAGAATAAAATTTAGGGCTGGGGGTGTAGCTTGGAGGTCGAATGTCCCTAGGTTCCATTCCCAAACCTGGGAAAAAAAAATCTGAGCCCTGTTCTCCTGGTCTTCTTTCCCAAGCAGCCACCTAAGGGGGGGCCTCTTTGTGCGCTGCCTGGAAGGAGATCCCATTTAGATAAACACACAGGGCCCAGGCTGTTGTCCCCAGGGTAGCACAGACTCTCCATTCGCTCTGCAAGCCTCAATTCAAACTGGAGTGGACAGCCATTCCTGGAGAGAGCCCCCTCCCGTGGAGTTTAGGGAGGTGCAGGTGTCTCCCACAAGCACCTCTCAATGTCCGTGACTCGAGCCTGGAGTCATATAGGAGGATGCGGCCCTGGCCTCCACCAACGTCTCTTATGTAATTTAAAGCTGCGGTCTGTGAGCATCCCCATCGGTCTTATTTAGCCATGCTGTTCAGACAGACCTCCAGGACTGCTGGTGTCTCCAGGAAAGCCGGGCTGTCACCACTGACCTGGTGGAACAGAGTCCCCTTCTCTTTCTGGATCATTTTATACTGCTGGCTCGCTCTCTCCGGGGCCTGAAGCTGGGGACCAACTTTTTTTTTTTTTTTTTTTTTTGTGGTACTGGGGTTCCCGGGAGCCCTTCTACCTCTGGGCTACACTCCCAGACCTATTTTTATACTTTTTTATTTGGAAACAGGGTCTCTTAAGCCAGCGCGGCTGACTTCGAACCTGCTTGATCCTCCTGTCTCCGCCTCCCAAGCGCGGGGATTACAAGCGTGCGCCACCACGCCCTGCGTGGGGACCGACTTTCTGTGGAGTCATAAAGGCATATCCTTCTCAGCCTGCTCAGCCCCAGCATTGAGCTAACTTGTTGATGTTCTGAGCCCAGCCACAGAAGCAGACCTGCGTTCCAGGCCAGAGCAGGAAGTTAAGCCTGCCCTGAGAACAATGGTTGTGTGTTTGGAGAAAGGTTCTCAGAATCGAAAGCAACTCCAGGGAGCCAACGGAAGCCACCATCTGATCTGTCCAGGGGTTCCTCAGACAGCAGATGGGCAGTGAGATGTTTGTCAACAGCAGCGATACACAGTCTTTCCAGGGAGAGAAGAGGCTGTGCTCTTGCAGAAGAGAGGCCTGTTGACGTGGAAGTGGAGTTCGTTAGGGGGTTGAAAACGGAAGCATGTGTCTCCAGCAGTTCTAACTCCTCAGAAACTGCTGAAGGAGCAGGGCGTGGTGGCACATGCTTGTGATCCTAGTACTTAGGAGGCAGAGACAGGAGGATCACAGGTTCTAGGCCAGCCTCAGCTACGTAGTGAGGCCCTCTGCAACTCAGTGAGACCTTGTTTCAAAATAAAGAATAAAAACTAAGTCTGGGGGTATAGCTTGGAGGTAGAATGCCCCTGGGTTCATTCCCCAGTACTGCAACAAACAAAAAACAAACATACAAAAACTGAAGGAAAACCTCCTCGCCTCTGTCTCCGCCTCATAGGGCCTTCTGGATCTCAGCTGCTCAGTTATGACGTGAGACTGTAGCTAGTTTGAGCATTATCCTTTGGACATTTTATGGAATCAGAGAATGTTTGACATAATTAGTCATCTGAGGAATCCAGATTTTATTGCCTGCCCTGCCGAGGCTTTGGAGCTGGGCAAACCTGAGTTTGCCGCTTGGACCTGTCATCTGGTCACTGGGCACGTTGTCTGCCACCCCGCGCCTCAGGGTCTTTGTCCAGCGCTTCCTGGTAGAGTTCTGTGAGAGTCAGATCAGATGACGTGTGGAAACGCCTGGCACAGGGCTCGGCAGAGAGCCAGCAGCACCCAAAAGGTCCTCCGTGAAGGATTCCCCCAGGTGAGGAGTGCTTAGTGCCACGCAGCCACTCCTGGCTGAACACCAGCCTGACTCCCCCACCCGGGGCCACTGTCCCCTCAACATTAGGATGGGCTTTCCGTCCACCCCGCTGGATGACAGCCCCAGGGCCACCCTGTCTTCCTTGTCAGTCATCAGTGCTTAGTGAAGGGAAAGGGGCCTGTCTCCTGCCGTGGCAATGGTGGGACAGAGGAGGACACGGACCAGGGCGAAGGCTCTGGTGGAGGCCGTGGCCTGGGCGTTATCCAAGAGGCGCACTCAGGAACACTTTCTGGGCTTGTGGATTACACAAGTTGTTCGTTTGGTTTAAGTCGCATTACACAAGCAGACCAAACCTAACCAACTGAAAATGTGAAAATGTGCACACACACCCCACATCCACCCTATTCCAAACAGGCGAAAACATCACATAATTGTCTTGGTCTTATATGTAGATCTGTTCTTTTTAGATTCTTTCACTTTGGAGGGAAATTATTTTTTACTTTTGCAGTGCTGAGGCTTGAACCCAGGGCCTTGTGCATACTAGGCAAATGCTCTACCTCCAGGCTACATCCCCCAGACCCAGAGGAAAACTCCTGAAGGCCATCTTTTAAAGTGCTTCTAATTGGTACACCTCTGATTATTAGTTTTTGACTTTTAAAGGAGACTGAAAAAAAAATCTTCAAACATATGTCCAATGAATTTTGCTATGATATAAATAACAAAAACATTCTCAATTCCTACAGACTACCTGCAGTTAGCTTTGTTCCATCTATAGAGGAAAATGAGCCCTTCTTTTCCGGAGTTCAGAGCCCCATAATTTTGTGTTCCTGTTGAGCGTGAACAGTTTTTTTAAGCCCATATAAGGAAGCTAACTTCAGAGCAATTAAATACTTAAGAACCAGAATAGAACGTAGTCATCTTTATAACAAATGTACACTTTGAGTTTTGGCACAATGCAACAATGCCCAAAGGCTTGTGTGTAAATCAGGGCTTTATCCCTTGATTAATATATTAAATGCACTAGGAAATTTTTTTTTTTCAGAGAGTCTCATTTAGAACTTAAGGCAGTCTCTTCCCACTAGCCAAATTATGGAGCCAACCAAGGTGTCCATCAGCCGATGAATGGATTCTAAATTGTGGGATATTCACACCATGCAATTCTCAGCAATCAAGAAGAACGAAATAATGTCATTTGCAGAAAAATGGATGGACCTGGAGACCATTGTGTTAAGTGAGATTAGTCAGTCACAGAAAGTGAAAGGCCATATGTTTTCTCTTACATGCCCAAGTTAGGGAGGAATCGGGATCTAAGAGGGACCATAGGTGATGGAGAAGAAACCCCGGTGGAGCCAGGGCGGTGGTACCCGGGTGGAATGGGGGAGAGAGAGGGAGGATGAATGAAGGAGCCAGTCCCACTATGTGAGGATGCCGATGCCAGTCTCAGTATCCTATCCAGGAATGGGGAGACTGGGGAGGGGGCCCCGGGAAAGCCCACCAAGTGCTGTGTGCATGTATTTACTGTACATGAGCTACATTACGCTGTCAGACTATATAATACACCAACAAATGTATAAAAATAAAATGTCAAAAAGACACTCTCTTCAATTGTGTATTAAATTTTATATAATGCTGGTTTTGAAAATGGTTTTTCAATTCCAGGTGACTCTTGGTTTATTTTATTCTTTCTTGTGTGGTTAAATTATTCTTGGCTTCGGGGGAAAGCACACATTCCAGTTACCCTTCTACTTCCCCGCCAGTCCTTGTGTGAGGGAGTCCCTTTCCATGAGGACCTTGGCAGGTCTAAGCCAGCGTGTGTGTTTTGGCAGTGCCGACCAGCAAAGCACAGTTCTCCCTGAACCCGCTGTGCCTTCTAGAAGATGTATTTTGAATGCCAAGATACTCACATTTTTCACATTTAATTTACTACTGTCTGCAAGTCGTTATCATGCTGAAATTCTTGATACACCCATTGAGTCTGAAGAGCCTGAGAGAATTATGATCTGGTATGTTCTGAAAAGAGTTTACCTTTTCAAACGATGCCCTTAGCTTTTTCTAATGTCCTCAGAAGGAAAAAAAAATTGTTTGCCATTACTTGAGAAAAAGATGGAGTGCTCACTGACCTGGTTTCTGTGGCCACAGTGTGTTGGCCACGCCCGTGCGCCCGTGTGTTTTGAAGCCTCCTGGGCGCCTCTGTCTTCACAGCCCTTCTCTGCCCAAATTCTTTTCCTTTTTCCTTTACCATGTGGGCCAGAAGAGACCCTTGAATCATCGGGCCCTGGGGAACACAAGCCTCCATTCCAGGGTCTTTGGGGTACTATGTTTCTCCCCCGCCTTTCTTTCTCTTTCTCTCTCTCTTTTGTGGTGCTAGAAACTGAACCCTGGGACATTCTACCTCAGATATTCTACACTACCAGCCATATTTTATTTTTTATTTGGAGATAGTCACACGAAGTTGCTGAGGCTGGCCTTCAACTGCGATCCTCCTGTCTCAGCCTCCTAAGTACAGGGATTACAGAGGTGCAACCACACGCCCAGCCGGGAGGTGCTATGTTTCTGACTTTAGTCCCCACGATGGCTTCCCACCCTGTTGGCCTCGCCACCCTTGACTGCCTTCTTAACATTTCTGGTGGATATTTCGAGGCTGTGTTTACCGGCCAAGCCACAACATTCTCCTCTGTGAGGCGTTGATAAAATAATTGAAATTTCATAGCCAAAAAAAGAGAATGGAAAGTAGATGCTACAGAATCAATTTTGGAGACACTGTCAGGAACCATTGGAGCATAGTGAAGATGTCCCATGTTGATTGGCAAATAATTCATAAGAAAGACTTGTAGAAATAAGTCATGAATAATATGGTTGAGGCATTTGATGTTGAAATAGCAGAAATTACTTCGTTCCTGTGAATATTTTTGTGTGTGGTGCTCCGACCCAGCCTTTTTTATTTTTTATTTTGAGACTAGGTCTCGCTAAGTAGCTGAGGGTCTTGTTAAATTGCTGAGGCCAGCCTCAAACCTGTGATCCTTCTGGCTCAGCCTCCCAAGTACGAGGTGGGATTAAAAGCCTATGCCACTGCACCCTGCTTTTTTCCTATATTTCAATATCACTTCTTTCCACATTTAATTGAAAACAGTACTTCTAGAAAGATATATCTATTTTTATAACATCATTGGATTCATCTGTATATTCAGCTTCTTACTGATTTGCTTAATAAAAATGTGAGGTTTTTGTCTTTGTTATTGGTTCTCTGTCCTGGGACTTGGCTAACCTGTATGACTCCCTAGAAATGAAGGCTTTACTACATCACTCACTAGCTTTTTGATTAAGTTTAGACTCGCCCGAGTGTTTTAAGAGTAAACAGTCTTATCACACTATTCCAGTTTCTTCATCAGAGAACCAAGGGTGATTTCCGGGCCGAGGTTTACTAACTGAAATCCAGGAGAAATAAATACTTGTCCTGTCTGTCCACTCATCCATGAACTCAAAGCCAGGTTCCTTAATTTGAAATTGCACAGATGTGTGTCAAAAGGCACCCATAAATCCGAGAACCACATCCGTCTTGTATCAGGCCCAGAGGACTTCTCAAGAATATGCACTTTGACACAGTTTCCCCCATCTGATCTTCATAGAACTTTTTTTTTTTTTTTTTCCGGATCTGGGGATGGAACCCAGGAGCATTCGACCTCCAAGCTACACCCCCTGCCCTATTTTTTATTCTTTATTTGGAAACAGGAGTTGCAAAGAGCTTCACTAAGTAGCAGCTGAGGCTGTCCTTGAACCGCGATCCTCCGGTCTCAGCCTCCTGAATGCTGGGATTACAAGCGTGCGCTACCACTCCCGGCTTCATAGAACTATCTTACAGGGTATTTGTGGCCGAGGATTCTGTAAAAAAGAAAAAAAAAGTATCATGCTTATGAGAAATGTTTCTCTGTGTTCAAAATATGTAAGTGCCTCAAACCCAAAGCCACTGAGCCCTGAAAGCCACCCTGTGTCCTGTTCCCCTGAAACAGCAGCAGAGCCTTGCAGCAGAGAAACAAAGCTGGTCTTATCCTTCCTCTTCGTGGCTCCCCTGGCAGGCTGGGAGGCACCTGGAGTGAAAACCAGGCTGCTAGTGATATAATAAGCGCTTTTGAAATGTTTCTCTTGGGTGGCCCCTCAATAGGAGACAGCTTGAGAAATGAACGAAAATGGATGGGAAAGACATCGAGGGCTGGCGCTTGGTAACACCGCAGACCCCGGCCAGGGCGCCCATCGCAGGCGTGTGGACTGTCTGCATGTTAGCTTCTTTATAACCTGGATCCAAGCCATCAAAAGGCTTCTTGGCCTACAGTACCATCTTACAGCTTTAGCCAGCAATGCTTTCTTGTCTTTCCCTAAAATTGGGGTTAAAAAAAAAAAAAAGACGAGGATGAACTGTAATTCCTTTAACTTTAAGCTCGCCGTTGGGCAATGCGCTCCTGTAGCCGCAAAGGAAAGCTCCAGGACTTTTTCGTTCTGCAGATCTGGAGCCCTGTGTCCCTCAAACAACTCCCCACCCCGCTCCACCCCGCGCGCACGCGCACACACTAGACACCATGCTGCTTTCGGTTTTTATGAATTTGTGCTCTGCTGTCTTTTCACAACACATATTTGTTCCTGAGGCTCCTCATTCGACGCAATTTGGACTGATGGTGCCCTGAAAAAGGGAGGAACAATGTGTAATTTTCACAGTGGTTTTTGTAAAACAGAGGACCCAGTATATACTCACCAGGAGGTGCAGTTCTAATTAACTTCTCTTTTGGCATCGGTATTTAAAATATGTTAAAGATGTCTTGCATGGTTAGCTAAGGAATTCGACGGAGGAAAGCAGATCCAAGCTTTAAAATTAGATCCGTTGCTGCCCGTGTGGGACAGAATCTATTCTCGACTGTCCAGTCTCCAGGCAGACCTGTGAGCCCTGTTTCTTCTTTTAAGTGATGTTTGATGTCTGCCAGATCGTTGGCTCTTTGTCTCAAAAACAGACTTACTGTCCTTTGGTATTTTAATATGTTTTGTTTTGAGCACTAACATTATTGCCCATCAGTTAGGACACAGTGCATTTAACGAGCACACAGTCGGGGGGGATCACTCCGAGTGCCCCCACGCTGGGGAAGGGTCACACCGGGTGTTCACGGCCTGCTTCTTGCTGTCTGACACCCCTGTGGATTTACTTTTCAATCATAGCTGACTTAGCTTTTCTGTTTTAAAAGGCTTTTATATCAGTATTGGTATTAGGTCACTGCAGGCAGGCTGTGCACGTTACTAAATCCAGTTTATAACTGGGCAGGACTTGACATCAGAGGTGTAATCTACAGCCATGCGTTCCCCGTCCGTCCACACCTGCCTTGGGCGCCCCTGCCGCTCCCCAGGAGCGGTGGTGATACCTGGGCAAAGGTGGGGATTATTGCAGTGCGATGGCTGGACGCTCCGCTGCAGAGAAGGCTCCACACCTAGGGGCTTAGGCCAGCCCAGAGCTGCGCCAGGATGAATTAGCAACAGACCATGCTGAATCCGGAGCATCCTTCTCCTACCCAGATGTCGGAACCACCACACAGGGGCAGCAGAAGTGACAGGTGGAGCAGCCCCAGAGGATTTAAATTTTCAGATACTCTGGAAGCACCAAGTCAGAAAAAGCCAGCCTCCGTCAGTACTTTCGCACTCTTGGCCCGTGTCTAACAGCACCCGAGGGCTAAGGCAGAGAAGCAACGAGCCCGCTCACGACGATGTAACGCATTCGCCAGGCAAGATGGATCCCCCTGCAAGCGGCCCTGTCTCTGTGTGACTGTCACGTGACCGGCTTGGGCGCGCTCGGCTGTGCTGTTTAACACGCATTTAAGACTTCTTGGTCAGGAGAACATCACTTTCAATTTCCCATTTTCTTTTATACACTTTTCCCCGTCGTGGGCCTCTTGTTAGTGGGTACGCATTTATGACATTTTGAAGATGTCAACACTTAGAGTGACCTTTTTTTTTTTTTAAATAAAAATGTTTTCTCTAATTGGTTTTAGAATTTTGACCCTACTTTGTAGTAGTTTTTAGTTTAAAAGACTGAGTTATCATGGTCTCATCATGGAAATTATTTATTTATTTATTTATTTTATTTATTTTTTGGTGATACTGGGGATTGAACCCTTTTACCTCCGGGCTACACTCCCAGACCTATTTTTATATTTTTTATTTGGAAACAGGGTCTCTTAAGCCAGCAAGGCTGGCTTCGAACCTGTGCGATCCTCCTGTCTCCGCCTCCCAAGCGCGGGGATTACAAGCCTGCGCCACCACGCCCGGCTCATGGGGATTTTTTATATGTAAAATATTCATTTCTTCATCCAGCAGGTCTGTAGCAGAGCTGACTCTGCTTCTTGCTGTTCTGGTCACCAAGCAGCCAAGGCCCCGTGTCCTGGTAGAGTGTACATTCTAGCAGAGAAGAAAAATCAGAAGATGTGTTGTTTGGGTTATTAGAGAGTAATAAGTCAAAGTGAAAAATAAGAAATGGGATGGGATAGAGGGCAGGTGTGTAGGCACGAATCAGAGTTTTGAATAGGGCGGTCAGGGTCAGCCCTGTGGCACTCTGACACTTGAGCAAAGATGAAAACAAGGCAAAGAAATGATCCATGAAGATTTCTGGGAAGAATCCGAACCTGGGAAGAGTCTGTGCAAAGGCCCTGGGGCAGAAGTGTGCCTGGTGTGCATAGACAGGAGCTGATGGGCTCTTGCAGACTGAGCAAGAAGAAGAGTTTTGAGTAGCAACTCAGACACTGGCAGTGTGTGGCAGATCACCAGGGGCCGTTTCCTTCTCCATTGTTAGTCCTTTGCTTTAACTCTGAGTGAGGGGAGTTTGACTAGAGCACTGGACATGATCTGATTTAGTGAAGATGACTGTTTCTGCTAGAGGTAGCTTGAGAAGCAATTTGAAAATTATTTATGTTATAGGTCAGATGGTAATCCTAAGTGCCAGAGTCAAAGGTAGGCAGAGAAATTCAAGGACAATGCCATAAAAATATGTCTTCTAGGTACTGAAAAACGTGAATTCATTTGAGAAGAGTAGCATTACCAGGAACGTTTGTGGGTGTGTATGTGAATATTCAGGACTGCCAGGCTTTCTAGGTAGGGGGTAGAGGATGCTGATGCTTTGAACTTTCCAGGTGAACCTGATTTCTAGAGTTTCCTTGGATCGGTGATATCCTGGAATTAACTCTCTAATAAATTCTGGCATATAATCTATCAAATCTACCAAGCAGAAGCATCTTAATTTTCAGGACAATGGTTTATTAGCACCAAAGAGATTTTTATGGTTTTTTTTCTAGTTTATCAATTATAAAGACTCCACTTTTTTTTTTCCTGTATTCATTTTCTTACTCCTCAATTTCCCATCAGAAGATAGAAAATATAAGAGAAAGTATAAATTCTATTTTATAGTGGTTAGAATATAGAAAGGTTTAAAAATACTCAAGAAGAGTTTTATTGCTTCCAAGAGAAATATCATGGAAGTTGTTTCAACTAAAAATGATGCAAAATGGTTAACAATGATTCAGCAAGATGGAGGGTGGCCTGTGTGTGTGGCACTTTATGTCTTTTTACTTCATTCAATTCGTACTACCATTCTTATAGATATTTAATATTATTCCATTGTTAGATGGGAAATCCTGTACCCAGGAGGGCCATGTAACTTTCCTGGGATAGGTAACCCATGTTGTCTTCATTCCAGGCTGTTCCCAGACATAACCATATACATTTTTATACCCAGCCGTAATAGCTCCATCCATTGAAAATGATGTAGAAGTTAGATTTCCCACCATCTTTCTTTATGATTAAATACATTTTTTGTAGTGTGTGACTTTCTCTCCCCACCCCTAATTGACCATTTGTTTTAGCAGATTACCAGTATTTCTGGAAATGCTTTTCTGCATTTTATATTTTTGTTGTTGTAAAATAGACATAAGGTAAATATTTTTAACCGTTTTATAGTGTGGTAGTCAATACATTTACACTGTTGTTCACCATCCATCCACAGAACTCTTCATCATCACAAACAAAAGTCTGTTCCTATTAAACACTAACTCTACACTCCCCACCCCCACAGCCCTTGGCAACTTCTGTTCTCACTTTCTGACTCTGTGGGTCTGCCTTTTGTACTTTTATTATATACTAATTTGTACATTTCTTTTCTCTAAGCCTATGTGCTTTTATTTATCTGAGCTTTCCAGATTCTAAAATGGGAAACTCTAAAATGAGGGTAAATAACTAAGCATTTGATTGAAGTCTAACCTCTTTGCAGATACACAAACATTTAGCTGGTGTCTACTCTCCCAACTCACTCTCATGAGTTATTAAACAAAACAATTGAAAATATTTTAGTCCATTTTCTGTGGTTATTACAGAATACTTGAGACTGAGAAACATACAAAGAAAAGACATTTATTTGGCTCACGGTTCTGGGTGCCTGGTAGTTCAGGAACGTGGCACCAGCATCTGCTTAGCTTCTGGTGAGGGCCTTGTGCTGCATTTTAACATGGCAGAAAAGCAGAAGGACACGTGGGTGTGGGCAGAAGAGACAAAGCCTGAGCTCTGGAGAAAGGCGTCGATCTGCGCTGAGGTCCTAATCACCTGTTAAAGGCCCCACTTCCCAACACTGCCACATGGCCATCACACTTGTACAGGAGTTTCTCAAGGGTTGAATCATGTTCATACCAGAGAAAAAGAATAATTGGGAGGTTTTCTAAAGACACCTTTCTTCTTAAAGGGCCCTAAACACTGGGTCCACACTTATATTTGTCCCATGTTTAATTTTTAAGCAGTTTGTATAGCTGAGCATGGTGGCACATGCCTGTAGTTCCAGTATTTGGTAGACTTAGTAGGATCACAGGTTTGTGGCCAGCCTCAGCAACTTAGTGAGACTCTGCAACTTAGTGAAACTCTGTTTCAAAGAGGGTAGAATGCCTCTGGATTCCAGTACCAAAACCAAACCAAACAAAAACATTTGTATAAAAATCATTTGAAGCCGGGTGTGGTGGCACACGTTTATAATCCCAGTATTTGGGAGGCCGAGACAGGACGATCGTGGTTCGCAGACAACCTCAACTACTACTTAGTGAAGAAGCCCTTTGCAACTCAACGAGACCCTGTTTAAAAAATAAAGAATAACCCTGTTTAAAAAATAAAGAATAAAGCCGGGCGTGGTGGCGCACGCTTGTAATCCCCGCGCTTGGGAGGTAGAGACAGGAGGATCATGCAGGTTCAAAGCCAGCCGCGCTGGTGTAAGAGACCCTGTTTCAAAAATATAAAATAGGTCTGGGAGTGTGGCCCGGAGGTAGAAGGGCTTCCAGGAACCCCAGTGCCACAAAAAAAAAAAAAACAATAAAATACCTATTTTCCATCTTTCTTTGAAACAATAATTTTGGAGGCCACGTGTATGACATCGGGTGGTTTTTCAGAAAACTCAGGTTCACGGGGCTGAATGCACATCCGAGTCTTGGTTGGACCAGGAGGGAGCCCAGGACAGAAGCGCCAGGCTAGGCAGACCCGCGAGGGAGCCGAGCGTCGTCCCTGCAGGAAGCGGCGTCAGGCTCTGCCTGAGTGGCCCGGATCTGGTTTATACACCCCTTACTCATTCTTTGTGTGATATTTTATTCCCTACGTACTAGATGCAGTCCCAGGATGCAAGAAAGACTTTTTTGGGGGTGAATTTTAGAATTGTTTCTCCCTCTGCTTCTAAAAGCAATGAAAAGACAAGGAGCTGCAGGAGGGCTTGATCAGAGAAACCCTCCGTGGTGTGGAGCTGGGCGCTCCCTTGCAGGGCTGTTTTTTTCTTTTGCTCACTGCCTACCAGGTTTACAGGAAAGTAGTAGAAATCCTACACACACACACACACACACACACACACAGAGTCTGTACAAGTTCCAGAAACACGGGAAAAAGGGCACTCTGTCCCAAGGACGCCTTGATTATCCCGTCGCTGAATCCCAGCGCAGGAGCTGAAAGGGCCCATTCTCCCCTGTCCCGGAGCCTGGGACTCTGAAACCCAATCTGCAGTGTGTTTAACGAGCGGGTGTTCTGAACGCTGGGGCTCAGGGCTGGGGAACAAGGAGACAGTGTGTCTCTGCGGCCAGGGCGGCCGCCCCTTGAGCCCAGCGAGGAGGAAGAATCGCTGCATTTGTGGGCAGAACCCATGGCAGGCCTAAACATTTAGCCACGTTCTCCCAGAATGGATGCCTTGTTCTGCCCCGAGTTTGGGTTTAGAGTTTTAGTTCCTATCAACGGTGATTTCACAGTTTCCTGTCGAGGGGACCGTCCAGTCTGCTGGTCAGCTATGGAGGCATTTTCCTCCTCCCTCCTCTCCTTCCTCTTTTCCTTCCTCCTCCTCCCTCCTCTACTTCCTCCTCTTCCTCTTCTTCCCTTTTCTTTTTCCTCCTCCCTGTCCTTCTCCTCTTCCTCCTTACCCTGTAGAGCTTCCTGTGTTCAGAATACCCTTCTCAGGGCTCAGTATATACTGACTCATTTAATCCTCCTGACAACCCCGCAGATGGTCTGATCATTGTGCCTGCTTTACAGGAGAAGAAACTGAGGCCCAAAGGGTAGCTAGCCTCAGGCCAGTGTGCCCCGGGCGCTCTGATGTCCTCGGTGTGGGAACACAGCAGAGTCACAGGTATGCAGATCCCTCTGCCCATGGCTGAGGCTCCAGGCCCGTCGCATCTGACCACAAGTGTCTTTATTTACACAGACGTTATCGCTGGCGTCTCATAGAGTGAGCGCAGGAGAGGCAGTCTGGCTTCTCAGGTGTGGTCATGCCTGACTGGTCCATGACAGACTGTATTTATGACGACCCCATAGACCACAGTGGAGCTGAGAAATCCTAATGGCCGGTGACCTCGTAGCCACGGCACAGTCCTCACGTGTCTGGGGACGCGGGTGTCAACACACCTGCTGCACTATCAGTTGGATACAAGGACGGCACATCCCTTATGTACAGCACGTAATGCTTGGTGGTGATAAACAGCTGTGCTACTGAACTGTGAATTTACCATAGAGCACTTTTTATCATTATTTGAGTGTACCTCTACTTATATATATTAAAAAAAAATCTCTGTAAAATGGCTTGTTACCGGGTGTGGTGGCGCACGCTTGGAATCCCGGCCTTGGGGAGGCTGAGACCAGAGGATCGTGGTTTGCGGATCCTCGCTACTTAGTGAGGCCCTTTGCAGCTCAGTGAGACCTTGTTTTAAAAAATAAATAATACCTTAAAAATAAGCTCCTAAACTGGGCGTGGTGGCACACGCTTGTAATTCCCGCGCTTGGGAGGCGGAGGCAGGAGGATGGCGCAGGTTCTAAGCCAGCCACACTGGCTTAAGAGACCCTGTTTCCAAAAATAAAATAGATCTGGGAGTGTAGCCCTGAGGAAGAAGGGCTTCCAGGAACCCCAGTACCACAAAAAAAGCTCCTAAAAATAGGGCTGGGGGTGCACCTCAAAGGTTCAATGTCCCTGGGTTCCATCCCTGCTACCGCAAAAATAAAATTAAAAAATGGCGCGCCGCGTGACACCAGTGGTAATCCCCGCATCTTCTGTTACTGCCGGTTTTGATTGCGTCATTTTCTCCTAAGCTTGATTTAATCTTCTGTCGTGTAAGTTCACCATGACCCGAGGGGCAATAGGCTATACCACACGCGCGCGCGCACAGGTACGCGCACATGCGGTGTATTCTTTGTGTACAGCGGATCATATTATATGGATTTGAGCTCACTCCGCGATGTTTCCAGGTTCGTGACGAAATCACCTACGGACACACTTCTCAGAATGTCTTTCTGATTGTGGAAGGCACAGCTGTATTCAGGAAGTTCTATGCCCTTCTGATATTTTTATCTTCTGCTTTCTACTCTCCTAACTTTTAGAATCTTCATTTCTTGTCTTCCGTATTTTTCTATTCTGTAAGATACTCTCTGGCCCTTTTCAAGCTGGAACGTTCTGGAAATTTCCCCCATCTTGTTCTTGGATAATCTCCTCTCCTCTGGGCTCTTTGCGTAGAAGGCAGGAGCTCTTGCACTGAGGTGCTCGATTCCCGGCACCTGCTCCACTCCCCCGCATCTTTTCTTGTGCCTCGATCTCCTAGGAGAGTGTCAGCCTCACTGTCAAACTCTCCTGGTGAAGTTTCTATTTCTGCTACACTGCGTTTGTATTTCTAAGCTCCTCGTTAATCAAATATTCCTTTTTATAATCTTCTGGGTTTGTTTTTAAGTTATAAGCTTTCAGCTTTAGGTGCAAATTACAGTGTTTCCAAAAATAATTTTTATCACACCCTGCATTGTCAGAAACACCTGGCTGCTCCCATTTCTGGCCTTTGGGGGAGTTTTGCATAATTTGATTGTTTCTATTGCTGACTCTCCTCTTAATTAGGTCTCCACTTCCTTCTCTGTCATCTCTCAGAATTCGGAGCCGTCTCTCACCTGCTGTCTGCTCTTTTTCTCTTTCTAGGAACCCATTCTTTCTCCATCCTCCGCTGTCTCTTTAGCGGGTGTCTGCAGATGAGCTGCGTGCATTCGATCTGCTATTTTTAGCCACAGTCTGACATTCTTTTCCTAGTTTACATCGAGCCCAGGCTGGCGGTGGCCTTGTGCGAAATCCTTCTAGGAAAAGCAGTCATCTGCAGACAGCTCCGTGGGCTCCTGTGGAATCTCTCAGACTGTGCTGTCCTGGGACGTCTGCCTTGACAGCTCTTTGCCACCAGTGGGATGGGGCTGGTGGTAGGAAGCGTCGGCCTGAGGGAAGGAAGGGATGTCCTGGTGGCACCGCAAGGACCTTGGGTGACTCCAGAGCCTGGGATCCGGCCCCTTCCAACTCTCTGGGCTCCAAGGGTCTCAAAAGAAATGGCATTTTATAGGGAGAACTTCAGCTGTGGAGCAGTGCCCACATCTAGAGCAACAAGGGTAAAAGGATGGGGAAAGTCATTGGTCCACCATAATCGGTCTATCTGCTGGCTCCACTGGACTCTTGAGGGCTAGGAACTCTGAGGGTCAGTTTGTTGCGTTGCTCTGAGTCTGCTCATCGGTACTAGTTTGTCATCATCTTTCTATCTGAAAGGGACAGTGTGAAGTGACTGCACTTTTTCTGCCCACACGTGGTCAAGGGCTGGGATCGGGTGCCCTGGAGTGGCTGTGTTCATTCCCTAGGGCCGACATGACAAGACTCCATTTGCTGGTGGCTTCCAACAACAGACATGTATTACCTCATCATTCTGGAGGCGGGAAGTCCCAACTCAAGATGTCCACGGCCATGTTGCCCCTGAGACTCCAGGTAAAGTCCTTCGCGGCCCTGTCCAGCTTCAGGTGGTGGCCCTCAGCCCTGGGCCTGCAGCTGCAGGCCTCGCCTCTGCCCGCTGTGCCCCGAGTTTCTATTGGTATGTCTCCTCCACATCTCCAATTAGAGGGACACCAGTGGTGTTGAGTTAGGGCCTCGTCTTCTCTTGAGGACACCTGTGTAGATTCTCTTTCCCAGTAAGGTCACGTGCACAGGTACCGGGGTTAAGATGTGAACGTAGGTTTTTCAAAATGCATGTCAGCCCCTCGCAGAGGGTTGTGTGTGTTGCTGTGGTCAAGTCTTAGGGTTGGTATTTATCCAAGATGGAAATCAAAACAAGAGGCCACAGAGACACCGGCAGCCCGGCCTGAGGTCTGCATGTCACGTGGCAGCAACTTGTGGACGAATCTGGCGGTTTGCTACTTAAAGCTCTCCCAGCTAGGTCCCAGGCCTTCAACACTTGAAACTGAGGAACATTCCAGATCTAAACCATACCAGGTTGTAAGAAAATCTGTGACCATGTAATGCTCTAAGACCAGACAGGTGAAGGGTTAGTGGGTTACAGAAGCTTGCACAATATTCTAAAGGGTATTAATGATCAGAAAAGAGAAGACATTCCCTTCTGCTAGATGAGAGGGCGCCCTGGTCGTCATGGTTACGCTAATCCCAACACAGGAAAACATGCTTCTAGAAATGACCTCTGAAACCTCAGCAGATGCAAATTTTGAAAATCTGGTCAAACATTAGCATTATATATTTCTGTCTAGGGGGTAATTTCTGAAAGACAGAACTTTGACCTGATCAAGTAGGGGATTAATTTTCTCAGCTCCTTGAGGAGCTCAGGAAAGGGGAGGGAGGATATGCTCCCAATCTACAAAAGAAGTATGTCTTTATTCTCTTAGAAGTGAAAAAAATGTTTCTGCATAAAACTTTATGCACTACAAATCGCCTGAAGGCACAGCATTAGTTTCAAGGCTCAATGAAGGGAAGCAGCCTTGACTCGTGGTTGGCCAGAGCTCGAAGCTGGCCCTTGAGCGTGCACCACATTTAGCGTGCTGTGCTCTCTCCCCAGATGGTCCCCAAGAACGTCGGCCTCTGCCTAAATTCAATTTTGCAGGACCCAGTGAAAAGCCAGTTTGAGGTGGAGAAAGCAACAGAGACACCCAGTTTGCAGCTGGCCAGTTTGTTTGTGCAGTGTATTAAAATTCAGATACTTCTTAGAGCATGATTAAGAGAAGCCAATAAAGAAAAAGTGATAATAAACTCGATTATGTATTTTGCTAATTGTTGGTTGGTTCTTCAAAATAAAGCTTTATGATCCCAGTCTTCTTGTCAGGAGGCGCTTCTGGGCTCTTGCAGTCAAGATGGCGGTGTATGGGGTCTGCTGAGCGCAATGTTTCCTTTTTTTTTTTTTTTTGTGGTACTGGGGTGGAACCCAAAGGCTTTCTACCTCCGGGCTATACTCCCATACCTAACTTTTTTATTATTAGGAATCAGGGTCTCACTAAGTTGCTGAGAGCCTCACTAAGTAGCTGAGGCTGGCTTCGAACCTGTGCGATCCTCCTGTCTCAGCCTCCCAAGCGCGGGGATTACAAGCGTGCGCCACCACGCCCGGCTGGGCGCACCGTTTCTTAAAGGCAATAGAAGCCCTAGAGATCTGCCCCCATCCCCAAGACACACATTTAAGAAAACTGGGGACATGGAAGAAAACATTTATCTGCCATCAGGCCTCTTTTATATTAAACCATTGCTTCACATACAGGTTTTGAAATGCCGCCTAGATAACTCGATTTCTCTTTCTCACGTACGATAGTTTGAGCAGTCAGAACAGTGCGTGTGCATGTGTGTGCGTGCACGTGTGTTGAACTGGTTTACTCTGAGAAATTATGTTTTCACCTAATTCCTCCCATTGTCTTCTTTGTGTTCCGCCAGCTTAATCTATTCTGTTGCTGCCTTTTCCCCATCAAAGTTTATTGAGTGGTTTACAACCTTTCTTCAAATCAACAGAGAGCTAGTCCATGTGTAGCTTTGAGTGCCAGCCGCGGCGTCCAGTGCAAAGCCTGCCTGCCTCAACGTGTAATTTGTGGTGACTTCTCAGCATGTTCACTTTATGCCTTTCACCAGGCACATATAAAGGGCTCTTTATGCTGAGAAGTTTCAGCAACGAATCGGTGCACACGTAAGGCTCTGCCCCTCCTCACCCCTGGCAAGGCCTTATCCCGCTGTGTTTCCCTAAGATCTAGTAGATTTCCTTCCTTCCTTCCTTCCTTCCTTCCTTCCTTCCTTCCTTCCTTCCTCTCTTCCTTTGTATGCCTGTGTGGTGTTACTGGGAATCGCACTCATGGGGTTTCACCTCCAGCCCTATTTCATGGGGTTTCACCGCCAACCCTGTTTTTAAATTTGAAACAGGGTCTTGCTAAATTAGCCTGTCTTGCTTCAAACCTATGATCTTCCTTTTTCAGTCTTTCAGGATGCTGGAATTAGAGGCATATGCCACCAGGCTCAGCTTTTGTTTTCTTATTCTTAAAACTAGTGTTAGCCAGGCGTGGTGGTGCACGCTTGTAATCCCAGCATTCAGGAGGCTGAGACAAAAGGATCTGGGTTCGCGGACAGCCTCAGCTACTTAGTGAGGCCCTTTGCAACTCAGTGAGACCCTGTTTCAAATTAAAGAATAAAAACTAGGGCTAGGGATGTAACTTGGAGGTAAAATGCCCCTGGGTTCCATCCCAGTCCTGAAAAAAAAATAATAATGATAATAAAAGAAAACCAAACAAAAAATATAACTAGTGTTCACAGAATGTATTATGAGTAAACCTTCTTTGGTTGTTTCTTGATGTGAGCTCTATTTCCCAGTTACTTTTCCCCACTTTTATTCTGTATTCTTTATTGTGACATCATAATAGGTAATATAAAATAGAGCATTTTTCCACTCTTAGTTATACCGCGCGGTGACATTCAGTACCCGCACTCTGCCATGTGAGCATCCCCGTCGTCCAGCTCCAGAACGTTTTCCTTTTCCGCAACTGAAACTCTGTTCCTATTAAACGCTCCCTCCCCAAGCTCCCTCCCCAGCCCCAGTGACCTCCAAAATACTTCTGTGTCTATGAATTTGTCCTGTCTAGATACCTCATTTAAGTGGAATTGTTTAGTATTTGGCTTGTGACTGCCATATTTCACTTAGCACAGTGTCTTTGATGTTATCTGTGTGCCAGAATTTTCTTTCTTTCTTTTTTATTTTTTGCAGTACTGGGGGTGGAACCCAGGAGCATTCTACCTTTGAGCTACACCCCCAGCCCTATTTTTTTATTCCTTTATCTTGAAACAGGGTCTCACTGAGTTGCAAAGGGCTTAATAGATGAGCCTGTCTGCGAACCATGGTCCTCCTGTCTCAGCCTCCCAAATGCCAGGATTATAAGCGTGAGCCACCAATACTTGGCTTCCTTTTTTAAAAAAATGGTACTGGGGATCAAACCCAGAAGCAGTCTACCTCTGAGTTACACCTCCAACCCCTTGTGTTTTCTCTTTGGGAATAGGGCCTCATTAAGTTGCTGAGGCTGGCCTTGAATCTGCAATCCTCCTATCTCAGCCTCCCAAGTACTAGGATTACAGGCAATGTGCCACCATACCCAGCTTCCTTCCTTTTTAAGGCTGTAGGGTTTCCGTTGTATGTTGCTGTGGTTTGGATGTGGTTTGTCCCCCAAGGGCTCATGTGTCTGAGGTTGGGCCTCAGTGTGGCGGTGTTGAAGTGGTAGGTCTTTAAGAGGTGGAGCCTATTGGGACATCCTCAGGTCACTGGGTGCTCCTGTCCTCAGAAGGGGTTAAGGTGGTTTTTAAGAAACCCCTGAGTTAGTTTTCATGAGAGGGTTGTTGTAAGAGAACAAGTCTACCACCCCCTGGCCTCTCTGACTTCCTTCCTGTCTTATACCAGGATCTCTCGGTCCTGTACCCACTCCCGCCACTGCGATGCTGGCCACCATTTGGCTTTTGCAAAAGCCAGCCTGTGTTGGTGCCACGATGCCCTTGAGCCTCTGGAACTGTGAGCCACACGTTCCTCTCTCATCTTCAAGTTACTCAGACACAAGTATTTCCTGACAGTAATGGAAAACTAACTGATAAATGCGCAGATACCGCACTTTATCCATTCTTCTGTTGATGGACATTTGGGTTGCTTCCAGCTTTGGGCTCTTGCTAGTGACGCTGCTGTGACCACGGGTTCAGATGTCTCTTCAGTAGCACACTTGGAGTCTGTTTTCATGCTATACCCAGAAGTAGACTTCTTGGATCACGCGATGATTCCGTGTTTAATCTTTAGAGAAACCACCAGGCCGTTTTCCAAGTTGACTGAGCCATTTTATAGTCTGAGATGTGATTTATAGCCGAGTAACTTTCAGGAGTTCAAGAGCTCATTAGAAAGAAGCACAAAGATCAGATATTGATGCAGGAAGTCTAATAAAGGAAGAATAACTTTTCTTAAAGAATAAAGAGGAAACTCCTCATGCCTCCCTTCTCTGAGATACTTTCTCTGAAGCAGAATTTTGCCCTGGAGGCATTGATGCACCCTGATGGTTCTATCTCACTTTCTAAAAGAAAAGGCAGTAGGGTCCCCAAACGCGTCATGGCATCAGAGCGTCTGAAGGCATTTTAGGCTGAGCGGCCTGGCGGGTGCTGAGATGTTGTTCATGCTGAGTCCAAGGAGCCCATTCAAGTTCCATTTAGCCATGAAATTGTCAAGTGGTGGGTGTATTTAAGCCTTTAGATGTGCTTTCTAGTGATGCTGTGTGCTAGGTTTCTTCAAACCCCTAAACGGAGCCAACATTCACAGAGGGGTTTATATAATGCCGTATAGACATCTATTTTATAGATGAATTTTAGGAACTATAAAGCTATCATTCAGACTCCCAAGTTGTTGTCTCTCCGTTAAAAAAAAATAACAGCATGGAAAAGTCCTTTTGATAGACATTTGTACAAAGTAATAAATTTTTGAAAAAAATCTTAGGAATCGAGACTGGGTTTGTGACTTACTAGCTAGGATCCAAGCATCTATTTCAGAACCCTCATTCTGCAGGAAGCTGGTTACTTGCCATGCTCTTCTCTAGCAGGACACATGTTGCCTTCGCCACACTTGGGTACAGCTTCTAAGGCTCAACCCAGCCTGTGCTTTGACCAAGATCTGCTCAACATGGTCACAAAAGCCTCTCTTTGGAAAGGACTCAGTTTTCAAGTTCATTCTCTCTTGCGTCTCCTACGAAGTGCTTAGTTTAATGCCCTGTCCATAAAGGCATCCGTTGTGTATCGATTTTTCTTTCCTGCTTCTTTAGATTTCCAGCGTTGAGCTGTAAAGTCTAATTTGTCAGACTCTGTGAATCTAGACGAAGTTATCAAATGCCTTTAGTTCCAGGAATTCTTTGAGAAATGGGAGTGCCTGCCAGCTGGGTAGATAATTGGTGGTTCAGTTTTGTTACAGATACACAGTGTTGAGAATTGTGAGAAAGGAAGATTGTGAAGTTGGAATTTGGTGCTCCCTTCAAAAATGAACTTACGGTGCAGGAGTTCTTCCACAAAGTTTTTATTCTCTGGTCTGTTTCTAGGATATTCTTATTCATATTTGCAGATGTTAATGGAATTTCTGGGGTAAGAGGAGGTCCCAGAATAAGTAGCTGTATATAAGCTAACCATGTTGCTGATGTGAGAAGTTGAACCCAAATCAGGGGCCGGCCTAGCTGGAGAATTCCTACAGGCACGTAGTATGTCTGCAGCAGAGCAGACTGCTGTGCCAAAATGGTGGGAAATGAGATGAGCCACCAGTAATCCATGCTGGCTT
Organism: Muscardinus avellanarius; assembly: GCF_963383645.1. NCBI lineage: Eukaryota > Metazoa > Chordata > Mammalia > Rodentia > Gliridae > Muscardinus > Muscardinus avellanarius. The sequence continues at coordinate 189,598,751 of NC_137787.1, forward strand.
GTCATATCATCCTCTGGATGGGATGGGAAGGGGAGGCAATCTGATAGGAAGGAGTGGAGGTTACTGGTAGTCACAGGTTATTCCCACCCTCCGCACATAAAACGACTCTTCCCATGATCCTGGGGCCAGGCCTTCAAGGTCTATAGCATGATGGTTGGAGATTGTCTGGGAAAATGTTGTACACCTTTGGGTTGCTGGGCGTATATTCTGGATCACAGTGAGGATAGCCGTGGGAGCATGAAGTGGTAGGTGTTATTAAAACATTTGTATTCCGCCGGGCGTGGGAGTGCACGCTTGTAATCCCCGCACTTGGGAGGCGGAGACAGGATCGCGCTGGTTCAAAGCCAGCCGCGCTGGCTTAAGAGACCCTGTTTCAAAATTTTAAAAAAGTATAAAAATGGGTCTGGAAGTGTAGCCTGGAGGTAGAAGGGTTTCCAGGAACCCCAGTACCACCAAAAAAAAAAAAAAAAAAAGTGTGTATTCCCAGTAGGTGGAAGGCCGAACCAGGAGGATCAGAGGTTTGTGCCCAGCCTCAGCAACTTAGTGAGATCTTGTTTTAAAGTAAAAGATAATAAGACTGGGGAGTGGCTCAGAGATAGAATGCTCCTGGGTTCCATCCCCAGTTCACACACACACACACACACACACACACGCTCGCACACATAGTGTGTAGTATTGAACACTTAAACATCTTTCTTGGCTTCCTTGGTCAGGCTGGGCTGGGTGAAGGGCCATATCTCTCGCTCTGTCAGGCAGCCTCTGGTGTTTCTGAAGCGCTCTGCTCTTCTCAGAGAGAAGAAAGTATAAACCAGTAAGCAGAGATAGCATTGTCTTTGAGACATTTTCCTTTCTATGCTGGAACTGCTTGGTGGGTTTGATCCACTTACCGTGCACCATTAGACATCGGCCAGGTAGTGAGGAGAAACCACAGCATGTGATCTGAAGCTTTCTAGGGTAGAAATTGGGTCCTTATGTTTAAAATTCCCTTTCCCTAGAGAGCCAGTATATAGAAAAGGCATAAGTGGCGTTGGTGCTGACGTGCATGAGAGGAAGACATTGAATGTCAGGTACTTTGCGAGGCAAATGGGGATATAAACATAAGGCCTAAAGTTAATTGAGGACACAGTCTCAATTGGGACTACTTAGCTTTATTCATTTGCTCATTCAGTCCACACAATTGGTTGGTCTTTAGGCACCGGGGATGCAAGGCTGAATGAAATGTGGCCTCTGCTTCAGTGTGGGCATGATGTGGACGGGGATCTCTGCCAAGTGCTACCGGAACTGAGAGAAGAACCCCAAAGAGTCATAAATGCTGTGGGGTAGGAGAGGCACCGTGACATGACTTCACTTAAAAAGGCCTCAGGCCATGACTTGAAAATTTATGTCCACACAAAACCTGCACACAAATATTGATAGTATCTTTGGTCATAACTTCCACAATTTGGAAGCACCCGGGGTGTCCTTCAATAGCTGAATGTGGAAAGCAGCTGTGGACATCAAGACAGCAGAAGGTCATTCAGCCATCAAATGAAATGACCATCGAGCCACCCGGAGGGACACGGGAACCTGCAGTGCGTATAAGTAAGAGAAGCCAGTCTGAAAGGCTGCAGGCTGTACGATTGCACCCACGTGCCATTCTAGAAAAGGACAACCTTAGAGACAGTAACACGACCAGTGGCTGCAGGAATTCAGAGGGACGGATAGGTAGAGCACGGGGGCTTCCTAGGGTAATACTCTCGTGTTGTTTTGTTTCATTTTGGTGCTGGGAATGGAACCCAGGGGCATTCTAACTCCGTCCTACTTCCCCTCACCTGATTTTTGGTTTGGAAACAGGGTCTCACCAAGTCATAAATCCTGAGGCTGTCCTCAAACCTGCAATCCTCCTCTCTCAGCCTCCCAAGTACCAGGATTACAAGAGTGCACCATCACACTCAGCTATAGGGTGAAACTATTCTATATGATACTGTAATGGTGGACTCATGTCTCTCTATCCAGTGGTCAATACCCTAGAACTTCAGCACAGAGTGGACCCTAGAGCCTAGAGCCTTTGGGTGATAGTAACGTCTAGTATTGGGTCAACAATGATAACATAGACAGGCATGGTAGCACACACTCTTAATCCCAGTACTTGGGAGGATGAGACAGTAGGATTGCAGTTTCGAAGCCAACCTCAGCAACTTAATAAGACCCTGTTACAAAACAAAAAATAGAGTTGGCAGTGTAGCTTGGGGTAGAATGCTCCTGGATTCAATCCTAAGTAACGTGCACATATGCGCACGCGCACACACACAGTAACAAATGTGCCACATTACTATGAGACATTAACAATAAAGAACACTATGTATGAATGTGTCTGATGGGGAGAGGGCTCTTTGTAATTTCTGCCCAATTTTTGGTAAACCTAAAGCTCCTCTAAAAAACAAAGTCTATTATTAAAAAAGGAAAGGTGGTGTGCCTGGAGTTGGGGTGGGGAGAAGATGTCAGAGAGATTTTTGTCTAAGTTTGTACCAAGGGATCAGGACAAAGACGGGAGTGGGGCTGGCGCACGGGGCGTCTTAGCAGTGGGTGGGGTGTGCACGACCTACAGACTCGAGTTGCCGTAACGGAGGAGCCGAGGCTCGTTTCGGAGGCTTAACTCTGATTGTTTCTGTTCACAGCAACGAGCTCCGGGCAAGGTGCTCCTGGATGCCGTTTGCAACCACCTCAACCTCGTGGAGGGCGACTATTTTGGCCTTGAGTTTCCTGACCACAAAAAGATCACGGTAGGAGACATAGTAGATGCTAAATTAATGTTGCTATTTTACTGTCTGTTCTTCTTGGGGTGGGTGGGGAGATAAACTGTTACCTCTCCCTGGCCATGCAAAAGCAATAGAGGGAAAATACCTGGAAAGCCCTCATTGATATTTAAATATGTGTGCATTTGTATATGTTTTTGATTAAAAAATTTGTGCATAGACATGTACAAAAACATGTATCTTTGAAATACATAGATGTGCGTAAATGGTGTGCAAGCGAAACCCTTCATTCTCAGCACGATGGCTCTTCTTCCTCTCTTCCTTCATCCCATAGTTCCGGTGTAATTTACAGCTTCCATTATACATGATCATTACTTTGGTTTTTTAGTTTTTCAATTGCTATTACAAATGATGCCATGGTAAACATATTAATTAAAGGTTGCTATGGTTCGAATTCAAAGGCCTGGCATTGCCCAATCAGTAGGTCCAACCATCTTGTTTTTTTTCTTTTTTCTTTTTTTTTTTTTTTTGGTGGTAGTGGGGTTCCTGGAAGCCCTTCTACCTCTGGGCTACACTCCCAGACCTATTTTATACTTTTTTATTTTTGAAAACAGGGTCTCTTAAGCCAGCGCGGCTGGCTTCAAACCTGCGCGATCCTCCTGTCTCCGCCTCCCAAGTGCGGGGATTACAAGCGTGCGCCACCATGCCCGGCTAGGTCCAGCCATCTTAAAGTTGCTAAATATGTCAAAATGTCCTTTTGATTTTTGCAGTACTGGGGATAGAACCTAAGGGCATTCTACCTCCAAGCTACACCCCCAGTCCTATTTTATTCTTTATTTTAAAACAGGGTCTCATTGAGTTGCAAAGGGCCTAAGTATCTGAGACTGTCCATGAACCGCAATCCTTCTGTCTCAGCCTCCCAAATGCTGGGATTACAAAGCGTGCGTCACCACGCCCGGCTCCAAATTGTCCTTTGAAGAGGTTTTACCACCAGGCATGATGTTACATGCCTGTAATCCCAGTACTTGGGAGGCTGAGAGAGGAGGATTGCAGATTCAAAGCCAACATCAGCAACTTAATGAGACCCTGTTTCAAAACAAAAAAATAAAATACAGTTGGTGGTGTAGCTTAGGGATACAATGTGCGCACGCGCACACGCACACACACACACTCTCACTCACACACACACACACACACACACACACAGAGTAACAAATGTGTCAGACTGCTATAAGACATGTCCCTTTACACTGGTCGACACCCATAGAACTTCAGCACAGAGTGAACCCTAGTGTCAGTGAGACTCTGGGTGAAAGCAGTGTCTAGTGTTAGATCAACACTGATAACATAGCCAACCGTGGTAGCGCATGCCTTTAATCCCAGGATTTGGGAGGATGAGACAGAGAGCCCGACTGAGAGGAGCTCAAGTGTCCAACACGCACCCATCTGAAGACCCCATAGGACTGCGTGCCTCATGCTGGGTTCTATTGATCATGTACTGTCTGTCTGTCTGTCTCCCTTTGGTACTGGGGATTGAACCCAGGGACTTTCTGTCTTCAAGCCCAGCCCATTTATGTGTATGTATGTATATGTATGTATTTATGCACGTATGTATGCATGTATTTAGTAACAGGGTCTGGCTAAGTTGCTGAGGGCCTCACTATTTGCAGCACTTGGCAGCTGCATATACTGCGGGACTGCCGCGCAGGTCGGTTCCAAGCTCGCAGACTTGGGGAGCCCTTGCTGCATTGTAGAGGGCTGGGCTCTGACCTAGTTTCTGGTTTAGGAAGACAGCTGTAGCCACACTGGACTAGGACAGGGCCAGAGCAGAACTGTTAGGACACGAGGTTTGCCGGAATGTGGGAAAGGCCAGGGCTGGAGACAGGTGGTTGGAGTCTAGAGGCTTGGGTGTGCTTGGGGGGATGCGCCTGGCAGGAGAGCAGGCTCAGAGTGCTGGCCTTTCAGCCTTTGCCAGCTGGGTGGACCTCAGGACCCTGGCTGGGGAGAGAAAGCCTTAGGAAAGACGACATCCTGCCACTGAGGTCAGCCTCATCAGAGGCGAGGGGCAGGGGGAGCGGGGGCCTGGGTGGCGTGCCCCGGCCATCCCGTGGGCAGGACCAGAAGGCGGCTGTCCTGCTAGAGCACAGGGAAGATCTGTGTCAAGATTCAGATTCTAGAATCCTGCAGTGATGTTAAATGTCAACCACAGCTCTAAAGCTGGATGAGAAGGGAGAGAGAGAAGGCAGGGATTGGGTAGAATGACGCCTTGGAGGAACAGAGGAGCAGAGCCCTCTTGGGAGCACAGATGGGAGGAAGGGCAGTGGTCGGGTGGAGAGAATCCCTGGGAGGGTGGGAGGAGGACGCCGCTCCAGCTCTGGGCCCGTCCTCGCGCGCTAAGCCCAGGGCAGGCTTTCTCTTACCCCACTCCTAACTTCATTTTCTAGTTCATGTGGTAGTGCTAAGCTTCCTCACTCCCACCCATTTCTTTTCCTGATGCGGCAGGTGGCTTCAGACCTGCCACGCCAAGCCTGCATTCATTCATTCTCTGGGGTGAATGAAGGCCACCCCGTGCCCACGCTGTGTCGGGTGTCACAAGGGGTTCTATAGAAGAAACAAGAGGTAGTGCGTCAGCTGGCGAGAAGGAGCTGAGTTTCCAGTTAGGAGGGCACTGCTTAGCAAGAGAGCCCAGGAAACATAATTATCACAGAGCCGGGTGGAGTGTAGTTATGTGGAACAGGGTTTCATAAGCTCATTTTACGTTACAGTAACAATTCTCAAAATACCTGAAGATTTGTTATCTCATTACTTCCAACCTGCCTGCCTCTCTTCCCCCCCATACTGGGGATTGAACCCAGAGACATTCTATCTCTGAGCTATACTCCCAGCCATATGTTATTTTGAATCAGGATCTCACTAGATTGCTCAAAGTCTCGCTACATGGCTGATGCTGTCCTTGAACCTACAATCCCCGTCTCAGCCTCCCAAGTACTGGGATTACAGGTGCGCGCTCCATGCCCAGCTGGAAGCTCAGTCTTGACTGGTTCAAAAAGGCAGGTGGGTGGAAGGGGAAGAGGTGTGGGATTCAAGTTCCATCTCTGTCAACCCTCTGTTGGCTACTGTTCCATTATGACATTATGTCTCTGGATTAAAGCAAATTAAGTTATTTTGATAAAACTGATCTGTGATATTAGAGGAAACAGTGCAAGTCACTAAAAGAGGGTACAACTGGGGTCCTGTCTGTGTCTGTTTCCTGACCTGGGTACTGGGTCTGTGGGTGCAGTCCCTTTGGGAAAATCCAGCGAGCTTACAGAATAACAGGTGCCACGTGTATAGAGAGATCTTCAGCAGAAGTTGACCCCAAATTCAGTGGACTTAACGCACGCTGCAGCAGACCCAGTGACTGAATGCTCTCAGAAGTTGGCTGGTCAGCCGGGCGTGGCGGTGCACGCTTGTAATCCCAGCGTTCAGGAGGCTGAGACCAGAAGATCGTGGTTTGTGGCCAGCCTCAGCTACTTAGTGAGACCCTGTTTCAAAATGAAGAATAAAAAATAGGGCAGGGGGTGTAGCTTGGAGGTAGAATGCCCCTAGGATCCATCCCCAGATCTGAAGAAAAAAAAAAAAAAAAGAAGTTGGCTGACGGTTCATGGTGCGAGGACCCGTCCTGATTGGATAACCTGAACAGCCCACCCGTGGAAATGATAAACTCTAGGCGGACTTCCCTCTGCCCTGGGTGAGCTTGTCTGGAAGTGTAAGCCTAACATTGCCTTCATGGCTGCACCTGTGGAGTCAGGCAGCGTAACATGGAGTGCTGAACTCAGGTGGTAAGCCCCTGGAGCCGGGCCGCCTGGCAGCAGGGTGACAGCATGTTACTTTCTCCTGCTGAGCTTCACTCAGCTAAATGGGTGTCTCTGTGAGCTTCTGTGACTTTTAAAAGGATCAGATGTGGCTGAGCCTCCGCTAATTAGCAAGGCCCTTTGCAACTCAGTGAGAACCTGTTTCAAAAAAAAAAAAAAAAAAAGATTAATGTGGATCTGGGCGTGGCGGCGCACTGTTGTAATCCCAGCATTCGGGAGGCTGAGACAGGAGGATGGTGGTTCATGGACAGCCTCAGCTACTTAGTGAGGCCCTTTGCAACTCAGTGAGACCGTTTCAAAATAAAGAATAAAAAAATAAGGTGGGAGGTATAGCTCGGAGGTAGAATACCCCTGGGTTCCATCCCTAGTACTGCAAAGAAAAATAAAAGGATCAAATGTGATTTAAAATAGACATATTTAAAAGTATATGTATTTGAGTATATCCGTGTATGGGGCCTTAAAGTCCATAGAGAGCATTAGTAATGCAGACAGTTACAGTCATCATCCTCGTCCTTATCATTTTTTATTGTGTTCAAAGAAAACATGAAATTTGCCATCTTAGCTTTTTTTTTTTTGGTACTGGGGGTTGAATTGAGGGGCGTTCTACCTCTGGCTACACCCCAGTCTTTTTTATTTTTTATTTTGAAATAGGGCCTCCCTAAGTTGCTGAGGGGTCTCGATAAGATGCCGACACTTTCCACAAACCTGTGATCTACTTGTCTCAGCCTCCCAAGTGCTGAGACGACAGGCACACACCACCGCGTGTGTATTACCTTAGCCATGTTTAAGTGGACAGCTCAGCAGTTTTAACCCTGCCCAGCTTTTTATCCTGCACATTTCTAGAACTCTCTCATTTTGGCAACCTGAAATTGCACCCTTGCACAGTTTCCCATTTCCATCTCCCACCTCCTGCCCCCGACACCCACCACTTTATTTTCTGAGAATTTGTCTAGTTTAGGTTTCTCAGAGGACTGGAATCCTGCAGTGTTTGTCTCTTTGTGGCTGGCTGATTTCAATCAGAATAGTGTCCCAAGGTTGGCCAATGTGACAGGCTTTTACAATGCTAACTAATATTCCTTTGTGTGTGAACACCATATCTTGTATACACGCTCATCTGTCAATGTGGCTTCTGCCCCCGGGCTGTGTTATGACGCTTCACACCACGATGTGACTGTTACCTCTGCTGGGCTCCATTAGGAGGCTGCCCAGGCGTGGGGCTGCCGGAGCAAGCTTTGTAATCCATGGGGAAACAGTTGTCCCCCAAAGCCCCTGGAAGTCCAGTTTGTGGGGCTCTTCCCCTGAGTGGTAAGTTGTTGAACCAGGCAACTTGAATTTCTGCTCAACCTCTTCTTCATAGAAATACCCAGCCCAGGACATTTCTTTCTTTCCTTTTTCTTCTTCTTTTATTTTTTGTACTGAAGATCGAAACCAGGGCTTCATGCCTCGAGCAAGTGCTTGCTCTGCCCCTGAACCGTATCCCCAGCCCAGAGCTTTTTCCCCAGTGAGGATCCAAGATATTTCAAGGGGAAAACACGTGCTTTTTAGTGTTAACATGTATTTTTTTTCCACATTGTGAATAAGCAAAGTGATCATTATTAAATAATCAATGGCACTCTCCCCTTCATTAGACCTGCCCGAGGCTTGTTCATCAGTAGAGGGGTTGCTGTGTTTTCCATGAGTTCGGCCTGCTTTGTCCAAGGGAGCCAAAGGATTTCTCCACAGAGTGGAGTTTTTTAACCAGCTTTTTATTTTTCTTTTATAATGAATTGGGCTTTCCATGCCAGAAACACTACTGATCCCAGGCTTTAAGAGCCTGCACTAAATTTACCAGCCTCTTGTGCAGGAGGTCTGGAGGCTAAGAGACCAGAAAGCCACTGGGCTGCTGTGCAGGGAACTCGGGGGGAAACAAGGAGGTCTGTCTAAATGGACGTAGCAGAATTCTTGCTAAAAGCCGACACAGAAGCCTCTTGAGGCCCCGTGGAGAGGAGAGCTCTGGGCGCCTGGCTGGGGTCTGGTCAGGGCCGGGCCTTGTCACACACCCCCACTCCCCCAGCAGGACAGAAGCCGCTGCCCGCAGGACGTTCCGATGAGACTTCCTTTAGGGCTGTGAATTCTGGATTGCTTTCATATGGTTTTTACATGTCATGAAATAATCGTTTGCTTTTGATTTTTTTCTACCACTTGAAAAAAAATAAATACAAAAGCCAACCTTTGCTGCTTCTGAGCCAAAAAACAGGAGACAGGCCGGATCCGGCCCCTGTGTCTTAGTGCGCCGATCCCTGGCTTACAGCGTCCCTCCAGGTCGGTATTCTACCAGCTGCAGTGTACAGCGGACAGATACAGAGCAGTCCTGCCCTCAACAGCCAGGTGCGTGGCTGTGACTCACTTGTGCTGTCCCGGCCAAAGCATATGGCGTCCTTCCTGCCCTTTGACCCCTTTCCTCCGGTGTCCCCACCTCGAGAGCCACACAGCCCTTCCCAGCTGAGACAGCTGTGTAAGCAACGTTTATCTCACCGACCTGCCGAGGACAGCGCCGAAGCCCTGCATTAGGCCCGTGAGTCTCTTTATAACTCCATGTCCTCATTTAGCAGCTGGCTACATTCTTAACTTCCTTCATTTTTCACCCTTTATCTGAAAAAATGGGAATAACACGTGGCTATTTCCTTTTTTATTCTTTTTTTTAAATTTTTGCATTATTGGGGGTAGAACCCAGGGGCATTCTATCTCTAAGCTACACCCCCAGCCCTGTTTTTTTTTTTTTTTCTTTATTTTGAAACAGAGTCTCACTGAGTTGCCAAGGGCCTCACTAAGTAGTAGCCGAGGCTGGCCACAAACCACGATCCTCCTGTCTCGGTCTTCCAAATGCTGAGATTACAAGTACGCTCCACCACGCCCAGCTTACTCATGGCTATTTTCCAAGGTTGTCCTGACGAGTTCAAGTGCTTTACCAGAGTGGCTCCATCGGGGCTCGTGGCACATAGTAGGCACTCAGATATCTCTAGCATTTTGTTCTTGTGTTTTAACTCAGAAGCCCGTGAGGCCTGCCCACCAAATCTTAATTAAAGCAGAATTGTTTCCAGGCCTGATATAATAATTCTGGTCTCTTATAAATAAATACATGTAGAAATCAGGAAAAGGATTGGCATTCTGTCAATCATTTTCTGTCCTTTCTGGGCAGAGAGAAAAGTATCGCCAGCCGCAGCTGTGCTTTTGAGAGGCTCCAGCCCTGCAAACCGCAGCTACTTGGTGCGACCCGCGTCCCTTGCCGGTTCTCCTCTATTTATGAATAGTCCCAGCCTGTGACCTTGCTTCTTCCCAGGGGTCCAACTGAGGACACCTGAGACCGGGGGAGGCCCTTGAAGGAACGTGTCCAGTATAAAGAATGAGGATGTTGCAGGACAAGGTCAGGCTGAACAGTTGCGGTGCTGGCAGAGGCGAGGGTGCAGGGTGCTTCCTCACTGCGCAGAGCCGCACCCTGTGACTGCACCCTGTGACCGCACTGTGCAGATGGGGCAGGTCCCCAGAGGGGCAGAGCCCTCCTCAAGCGAGTCTGCGCCCTTCAGCATTTGCTAAGAGCGTGGATCTCATGGTAAGTCTTCTCACCACATTTTAAAAATTCTAGTTAAGTAGCCCGAATACCCAAATGACATCCTTTGAAAGGCAGTTTTCAAAGGTAACGAAAGTTAAACAAATGATTTAAAAATGAGTAGAACTGAGTAGTAGCTGTTTTACAGGTGTGATGCCTGAGGTTGGTGTCTGAGCCCTTCTTAAGATGTGCAGATCGCAGGGCTAAAATCTCCCCACCAGTAGCAGTTCCGAGTCCCCAAGCACAGCTCTGAAACGTTACCACTTGGTGTTCTCCCAAAACTTCCCTTTGTACATATCTGGGCTATCCAATCCTGCGTAATGAATTGACACACGAATGTGCTGCAGCTTAGAGGTCTGTCTTTAATTTCTTTCTTATTGAAAGCTTTCCTTGTAAATAAGTAAATAAAACATAACCTACATTTTTTGTTTTTGTGGTTTTTTGGTGGTGCCAGGGATTGAACTCAGGGCTTCATGGATCCTAGACAAGCATTCTACCACTGAGCCGCATCCCCTAAGCTACGTTTCTTAGTTCAGGTATTATTCACAGATTCTCTTAGCATGTCAGTGTTGTTTGGGAAGAGGTGTAGGTATGGGTTCTGGTTTAGATTGAAAGAAACTTAATAAATACAACCAGATTGCCAGCATGGTCCTGGGTTTGTTTTCGTGGTACTGGGGGTAGAACTCAGGGGTGATCTATCTCTAAGCTACATCCCCAGCCTCTTCTGTTTTTTATTTTGAAACTGGGTTTTTGCCAATTTACTGCTGGATACTAGTTTTGGCAGGCCACCAGTACGGACATTCCTTAGTCAGTGGGAGGAATTTGTATATAGTCTTGAGTATTTGATGTGAGAAAAGTTTACAAAATAGAAAGGTCTACATCATAGCGGGAGGGAGTAGGTAATAAAACGCTCTCTTTGGGGTTTGACTGTTTTGCTTTGCTGCGGTGCTAGGGATTGAACCCAGGGCTTTCCACAGGTAAGTCAAGCAAGCACTCTACCGCGAGCTACATCCCCTCCCATTTTGGTTTTTATAAAGTATATGTAATTGGGCGTGGTGGCGCACACTTGTCATCACAGCATTTGGGAGGCTAAGGCAGGAGGATCGTGATTCACAGACAATCTCAGCTACTTAGTGAGGCCCTTTGCAACTCAGTGAGACCCTCTTTCAAAATAAAGAATAAAAAATAGGGCCAGGGATATAGCTCGAAGGTAAAATGCCCCTGAGTTCCATCCCCATAACCGCACACACACACACACAAAAAGTATCTGTATATCCCACACATCACACCTAACCAGAGATCCGGAAATGTACACAAAGCCAGTGGCTCTTCAGGCGCGGTCTCTGGACCAGCTGGCACATCAGCGCCACCAGGCAGTGGCTGGGAAGCGTGTGGTCAGGCCCCGCCCAGATGAGGAGCCCCGGTAGCAGGGCTGATGGCTTGTTTCCCAAGCCCTTTCGTTGGGCTTCAGACCTGCTCACCTTGAAGAACCACTTCACCAAGGTGTTAACAGTCATCTTCTAGTGGCATAAAATGTATATAATTTTTATACTGATTGAAGATTATTTTTAAATAGTTTTTAATGATATTCCACAAATTTTATTTTATTTTTTTGGTGGTACTGGGGGTGAAACCCAGGGCCTTTCTACCTCCAGGCTATGCTCCCAGACCTATTTTATATTTTATTTGGAAACAGGGTCTCACTAAGTTGCTGAGAGCCTCACTAAGTAGCTGAGGCTGGCTTCGAACCTGTGCGATCCTCCTGTCTCAGCCTCCCAAGCGCGGGGATTACAAGCGTGCGCCACCACGCCTGGCTGACATTCCACAAATTTTAATGTTTTGTTTTCATGTTCACTCAGTTTAAAATACATTCAAATTTCCCCTTGATTTATTCTTTAGAAGTGTGTGATTTTATTTCCGTAAAGCTTCCCTGGTTGACTTTCCGGGAAAGGCATACTGAGGGTTGGACTCGGCCTAGCGCGTGCTCGGCAAGAACTCTGCTACTCAGCTCCATCCCCAGCTTGGCTTTTAATTTAATACTGTGGTTGTCAGGGAATGTACTCTACAACAGGAATATTTTAAATAACTTGCTGATATTTGTCTTATGGCCCCGAACATGGCCTGTTTTGGTAAACACTTTGGATACACATGGAAAAAATGTAGAGACAGGCGCTGTTTAAGGACATTTTGCTTAACGACAGACCGTGGTATATCAGCAGTCCCATAGATTGTAACACACTGGAAAAATTCCGAGGGGGTGGTATAATGCATTCTCCGAGTGTCTGTGGTAATGTTGGTGTAAACAACCCTCCTGCGCCGAGTCCTGTAGACGTGTAACACGTGGTCTTGCACTAGATACGTGTCAGCTCGATTTCCTTGGGCGACAGTGTTGTTCGAGGTTTCTGCCTACTCGTTTCTACCTGTTGCAGCTACTCTGGAGGCTAAGGCAGGAGGATCCCAAGTTCAAGGCCAGCCCGGGCAACTTAGCTAGACCCTGTTTTTGTCAACCTGGACGGGCCCGCTCACACGCCAGGGCAGCCCTCTGCAACAATCCCAATTTCCCTTTTGGGCACCTCTGCTTTGTGGCCCTTCGTCCTGGGGATTCTCACGGCCTTGGCCCCTGACCTCTCAGCTCTAGCCCATTCGCTCCGGGCTGGCCGGGGTTGGGCAGACGTAGAGATCACACGTGCGTCTTCCTGACTCTCGAAGATCACCGGCTCTGTGGTCTCGTGGCCTGTGTCTGTAGGTCTGTTGTGTTAACATGCGTTCATTTCTTTTTATTGTATCACTTGGAAAAATAAATCTAGTCCTCTTTTGACCAGAAGTGGAAATATCTAAAGAATATGTTTTTAAAAAGAAAACCAAGCCGGGCGTGGTGGCGCACACTTGTAATCCCAGCATTTGGGAGGCTGAGACCTGGAGGATCGCAGTTCGCAGACAGCCTCAGCTACTTAGTGAGGCCCTCTGCAACTCAGTGAGACCCGGTTTCAAAATAAAGAATAAAAAATAGGGCAGGGGGTGTAGCTCGGAGGTCAAATGCCCCTGGGTTCCATCCCCAGACCTGCAAAAAAATAAAGAAAGAGTGAGGTTCCGCTGTGTGTATATGCCACATCCCCTGTATCCATTCATCCGTTTGAGGACACCTGGGCTGGTTCTATAATTGACTACTCAGAATGGTTCTGATATACGGTAGCTAGAGAAAACAATAGAAAATGAAAGAGACTTCATATAAATGAGGAGAGACCAGTAGAAGAGTGGAAGAGGAGAGAGGGAGGCGGTGAGGGATAAAAGAAGATTGAAGAAGGAAACGGTTCAAATAATGATGTTTCCATACGGGAAACTATCATCACCAATCTCACTAATATGGGCCAGGAGGAAAAGGGAGGAGTGGGAAGGGATGAAAAAAAAATATACCAAGTGATGTGTGCATGTATGTTTGTACCACTTTGAACCTCACTATGTTGTATAATTAATAATTCTCCAATAAAATTATAATATAAAACCGTAAAAAAAATAAAGAAAGAATAAAAAGAAAACCATACTTAATGTGTCTTTTAAATATAACCAAATATAAAATTATTTAAAAAATAATGTAGAGCTGGGCATGGTGGTGCACATTTGTAATCCCAGCTTTTGGGGAGGCTGAGACCGGAGGATCGCCGTTCGGGGACAGCCTCAGCTACTTAGTGAGGCCCTCTGCAACTCAGACCCTGTTTCAAAATAAAGAATAAAAAATAGGGCTGGGAGTGTAGCTCAGAGGTAAAATGCCCCTGAGTCCTACCCCCCAGCACCTCAAAAAAAAAAGGAATATAAAAAATACACCAAACATATTGTAAATTAAAAAAAAATTCAAAGTAAATTCAGTTCTTCTAAAGCTCAGCCCAAGGAAACACTAATTTGTTGCAAGGAATTCTAGATATTGAATGATATTTTCTCTCTTTCTCTCTCTCTCCCTCTCTCTCTCTCTCTCTCTCTGTGTGTGTGTGTGTGTGTGTGTGTGTGTGTGTGTGTATGTGTGTGTGTGTGTGTGTGTAAGATACACCACCACCTCTTTTTTATTTTGAAGCAGGGTCTTGCTAAGTTATCAAAGGCCTTGTTAAGTTGCTAAGGCTAGCCTCAAATTTGCAATCCTCCTTTCTCAGCCTCCCAAGTACTTGTATTATAGGCATGCACCACCATGCCTGGCTTGAATAATTTTCTATAATAAACATTTTATCTGGTTCCTATATGTGTTATAGTTGATGGTGGAATTTTGGGGCTATATGTAGTTTTGGTTTTTAAACAAGAGCTTTAAATTATAAGAAGAAAATTGCCACGTGCCATGGCAAACACCTGTAATCTCAGTACTTGAGAGGCTAAGACAGGAGGATCACAGGTTCGAGGATGACCTTAGCAAGTAGTGAGACTCCCATCGACCTCATGAGACCTGATTTCAAAATTAAAAACAATAAAATCGGGCTGGGAGTATAGCTCAGTGGCAGAATGGCCCTGGGTTCAATCCTCAGGACCACAAAATAAAGTCGTTTTGTTTTGTATTTTAAGTAAGAGGATATTTGATTTTAAACAAGAGTGCTAAATAAGAAGCGAGCTGAGCTTTCGCTTAGCCCTTCAGCTTTGGGTGGGCGTGCACTCTCGCAATGTGAGGGCACGTTTCTGGGTTCCGCTGGGCTTGAGGCCACGATCCAGCTGTGTGATTCAGGGCAACTTACACAGCACCCTTAGCTCGGGCTCTTCACGCACAAAGGGACCGCGTGTCGTGAGCATTAAACGAGAATATGTATGTAACAGACCTATCCAGTGCCTGCCACGCAGTAGGTCTCAAGAAATAACAGTCCCATCCCTGCACCCAGTCCGATATCATATGCCTGACCCTTTTAACAAAACCTTTCCCAAAATACCTCAAACCTTCCAGGTGCCTGCAAAATCCATCAAAGATGTCAGCCATCAAAATAATAAGAGAAAGAGGAAAAAACCATGCTTAGAGACAGAAGAGAAGCGCTCTGGGGACCGCGATTCCTCTCTCCGTGCCTTTGACACATCGGCACAAAAGCATTCCTTCTCTGCTCTCGGTTTTCTGTACTGAGCACACGTCCCAGGGCACAGCATGAGCGGGGATGAGAGGCAGAACAGGACGGAGGGAGCAGCGCGCTGCCTGGAATGCAGGCAGCCAGGGACGGAGGGGTGCTGTGGCTCAATCGCGTGTCCCCAAAGCGCATATATGGACGCCCCAACTCCCCGGCGGGACCCTCTGGAGATGCATCGGTGCAGAAGCAACGTGGTGTTTAGATGCGTTGCCCTGTCTGGATCGGTCCCCATTCTGCCTAGGCTGCTGGGGTGCATCTGTGATGACCTAATCCGGGCCACACTGCCTCCCTACCGTCCGCTTTACCTCCAGCCAAGCTGCATCTGTTTGACATGGTATTGCCCCTGCTCTTCTGCTCATTACAGTTCGGGTCCTCCCTGGGCAGGGCCTCCGCCCTCAGCTCTGCGGGTGTGAATCTGGCCGGGCCACGGCCAGGTTCCTGCAGACCCCGTGTCTCCCTCCCAGGCTAGTTCGGTGGTGGGATGATCAACGTCTTGTAGCATTATCGAAGCAGAGCTCTGCCGGGCTCGCTGACTCGGGCCAAGCTTCTGTTCCCGGGCCTGCATGGTAGAAAACCACATGCTCATCTGGCTCTCGCTGGGGCTCGTATTGGAGGCTTTCTGCCGAAATGCCAAAAACGGGAGAGGGATGTTTAAAAACAATCCATGAAATTGGCAAATACACTGCCACTGTGTAGTGGCTCTGTTCTGGGCAGTTTGCAGAAGTTTAAGTGAATTCTCTGGCAGGGCTTGCATGGGTGAGAGGGCGGGGGACCTGGCACCAGAGGGTCCCGGGCTCTCAGTGGGCTCCCGGCAGCCCAAGAGTCCTCTGAGAAATCTCTGGCTAACTTGCTTTCCTGCACAGGACTATTGCCAGCCTTCTCCACTCTGTCCTTTGACTTTTCAGAAGAGGAGGACTGCACACAGGGAGCCATCTGATCTCCCCCGCACAGAAATCAACCTCCGAACTCCGGGGATAGCTGCCCTCCCCTCTCAAAACGCAATAGCTGCTCTCTGTCCTGAGATCTGGGTTTCATCTCTCGATTTTCCTCCTCTCTGGTCTGTTTTGACCCCTCTTGCTCTACCTCCCTTCTTAAATGCACCCAGGAGTTTCTTTCTTTCTTTCTTTCTTTCTTTCTTTCTTTCTTTATATATTTATTTATTTATTTATTGGTGGAACTGGGGTTCCTGGAAGCCCTTCTACCTCTGGGCTACACTCCCAGACCTATTTTATATTTTTATTTGGAAACAGGGTCTCTTAAGCCAGCGCAGCTGGCTTAGAACCTGCGCGATCCTCCTGTCCCCGCCTCCCAAGCGCAGGGATTACAAGCGTGCACCGCCATGCCCAACTTTGACACAAATTTATTTATTTACTTTTTCTGATCAAATAAAGCAAAGGAATATCACCCTTGTTCCAGCCCCCCCCCCATCCTGTTGGGTCTTGCTATGAAGCCCGGCATCCTCCTCACCTCAGCAGGCAGGCGGGCCTTGCTCCCTCTCATCTGATTGGACCTTTCTGTAGCTCTCCTGTTCTTCCTTCTGCAAACGCTTCCGGTCCATGACTTTGGCAACATCATTCTCTTGTAATTATTGTTTCTGTCCTCTTCTGCTCCCTTTGGCTATCCCATGGCAAGAGATGATCTAAATGTTTGTCTCCCCCAAATTCATAATACCCCAGAAAAGCAGCCTGTGGCAGAAACCCCGGTGTCATCTAGCCATCCTCTCTTCCCTCAGCCACCATCTCCATCTTAGCAGTAAATTCTGTTGGTTTTTACCTGTTCAATATTTCTTGACGTACCGGGCGTGGTGGCACACACTTGTAATCCCAGCGCTTGGGAGGCTGAAACAGGAGGATCCCACAGGTTCGAAGCCAGCCTCAGCTACTTAGTGAGACCCTGTTTCCAAATGAATAATACAAAATAGGGCTGGAGGTATAGCCCAGAGGTAGAAAAGCCCCTGGGTTCCATCCACCAGTAACACACAAAATACTTTCTTGACTCGGCCCACTTCCCCCAAGTCTACTTCTGCCCTTCTGGGGCACAGTGGCACCCTGTTGAGCTTGGCCCATTGCAGCAGATCAGCCACCATCTAGCCTGGCTCCTACTGTCTTCTTACGCCCTCCCCCCAGCAAATGTATTTATTTATTTATTTTTTGGTGGTACTAGAGGTGGAACCCAGAGGCTTTCTACCTCTGGGCTATACTCCCAGACCTTTTCTTTTTATATTTTATTTGGAAACAGGGTCTCACTAAGTTGCTGAGAGCCTCACTAAGTAGCTGAGGCTGGCTTCGAACCTGTGTGATCCTCCTGTCTCAGCCTCCCAAGCGCGGGGATTACAAGCGTGCGCCACCACGCCAGCTCTAGCAAATGTATTTAAAATCCAGTTCTAAGGCTGGGTATAAACTCCCCTGTCACCCTCAGGGTAAAGCCAACACATCTTTAGATGGCCTTGGTGAAATGTGGCCCCTTCCTGACCCACCAGCCTCCTCTGCGGCTTTTTAACTGTCTGAGCTCCTTTTTCATTTCTATAACGTACCGCCTGATACTGGGTAATTTGTAAAAAGCTGGAGTGTTCTCTAGGCTGGGAAGGTCAGGATCATGGTGCCAGCATCTGTGAGCACCTGCTCGCTACATCATCGTATGTTGGGAGGCTGTTTATGGCGCGTGCGCGCACACACACACACACACACACACACACACACACACACACGTGCACACGTCCACAAGAGTCAGGAAGCCTGCCTGCTCCTCCAAGGTCCCCCCTCCTATAGTCACCTGGGAATCCAGGTTCAGCATGAGATTCAGAGGGGCACAGACTCAGTCTGTAGCCAGATCTCTGTCCTTGGGGTGGAGAGGAGGGCTTTCACCGCCTGCCTTCGTTTGTTCTCAGTTCCCTTCCCTTGAGATCTCAGCACAGTGTCTGCACACAGACGCCCACGGAAGACACGCCTGGGTTCCCCTCGCTGTGCTGCGCCTGCTGCCTGCGGGCCCCAAGGGTGGCCTCTGATCTTCCCTCTCTCCTCTGCTTTCGCCCCTGTTAGGGCCTCAGCTTGGTGACCAGCATGCAGGAGAACGCACACTTCACTACCGGTCAGACGCCCTGCCCGGCCACCGGGAGCCCTCTGCCCTCCTCCCGTGCAACGTCTCTTGTTCCTTCTTTACCTTGGCCAGGAAGCTTTTTTGATCTTCCCTCTCTGTCCCAACGTGAGCTCCATGAAGCAGGGAGTAGGGTTGTTTTTTCCTAGCCTCAGCCCCAGAGACCAGCAGAGGGACACCGGGTTGACTGTTGAATGAATGAGCGTGTGAAGACGCCGTCTGAGTTCCCACCTGTTTTCTGATCAGTGCCAGATGGAGGCTCATTGTACCTTTTCCATCTTCTAGGATTCTTGGGAGGAAAGGAATGTATCTCACAGGGGATGAAGTTTTGAGTTGTTGTTCTCAGGTTGAGGCTTATGAATATGTCAGTGGAAATCAATGCACGTTCTCTCTCTCTCTCTCTCTCTCTCTCTCTCTCTCTCTCTCTCTCTCTCTCTTTCTCTCATTATGGGGTAGAGAAATATATAAATGAGAATTTTACTGCTAAAATTCTTGCATATTTGAAAAAGCAATGAGAGAAGGTTAAACTGAATAAGGAGACATTTAAATTTTTTAAGTTTTTTTATTATGAGAATTTAGTGCTCCTTTAAGGTAATTTGGTTAGCAGAAAAAGGCAGAATAAAAAAAATAAACAGCATCCAGCCCACTCCCCATATTCCCCACACTTTTTTTTTTGGTACTAGGGATGGAAAACAGGGGCATTGTACCTCCAAGTTGAACCCCAGCCCTAAATTTTAATTTATTTATTTATTTATTTATTTGTTTATTTATTTTATTTATCCTGGAAGCTAAAAGATATATATTTTCTGATTTCAAACCATATAAAGCTACAATAATTGAAACAGTGTAGTACTGTTCTAAAGGCAGATATATAAACCATTGGAGTTAAATACAAGCCTAGAGCTAAATTCTTCCCTATATTGTCAAGTTATTTTTGACAAGGTTTCCACGAACATTTGGTGATGGAAATAATAATCTTTTAACTAAATATTGTTGAAACATAATAATTACATGGAAATGAATAAAGTTGGACCCTTACCTAATCCCATATACAAGTATTAACTCAAAATAGATAAATGACCTACATATAAATCTTAACTATAAACTTTTAGAAGAAAATCTGGGTCATAAAACCTCACAAGATTGAAATTGGCAGTGATTTCTTGGATATGATTTCAATGGCATAGGCAATAGAAGAGTATACAAACTCCCTAAAAAATAAAAAAATATTGTATATCCAAAGACAATGTAAACAGAGTTAAAAGTTACTAATAGAATTGGATAAAATATTTCCAAATGCTATATCTGAAGGTATATTAATATTCCAACTAGAAATCCTAAAAATTAACAACAATAAAGGCAAACAATACCATTTAGAGATAGGTAAAAGACTAACATAAATAATGAATCTCCACAGATAACCAATCTTAGTTGTCTGTTGGATGGAAACTCTTGTTTCTCTGGTTCTGGTGTGTGTTACCTATTTCTTCTTTGTAGTTAATCTCCTTGAGTATTTTCTCTAGTGCTGGTTTTAAAGACATAAATTCCTTCAGTTTCTGTTTGTCATGGAAGCTTCTTATTTCTCCATCTAATTTGATAGAAAGTTTTGCTGGGTAGGAAATTTTTGGCTGGAAGTTATTTTCTTTCAGAGTTTGGAATATGTTACTCCAAGCCCTTCTGGCTCTCATGACTTGGTTTGGGAAGTCTGGAGTGATTCTAATTGGTTTGCCTCTGAATGTCACTTGGCCCTTTGTTTTTGTTGCCTTTAAGATTCTCTGCTTGGCTTCCACAGTGGTCATTTTGACAATTAGGTGGCGTGGGGATCCTCTTCTCCGATCCTGTCTAAAGGGAGTTCTATAAGTTTCCTGGACCTGTGTATCAACCTCTTGCTCTATGTTTGGAAAATTTTCTGCTATTACTTCCTTGAAGAGATTGTTGATCCCTTTGGTTTCACTTTCTTTTCCCTCCTCTATTCCAATTATTCTTAGGTTAGCTCTCTTAAAATGGGCCCATATTTCTTCAATGTCAGATTCCTTCTGTTGGATATTTTTTTCTAGATTAGAAACTATGCGTTCATTTTTGGAATGATCATCTTCTAAGAGCGAGATTCTGTTTTCCATGTGTTCTAATCGGTTGCTTGTGCTTTGAATTGAGGCCTTTACTTCATTAATTGCATCCTTTATCTCTTTTTGGCACTCTCTGAATTCTTTTCGAAGCACCTCTATTATTTCTACAGTTATTTTCCTGATTTGATCTTCTAGAAATCTCTGATTTTCTGTTTTATCGGGTTCTGATGTTGTGGGGTTGTGGGCATTCATTGCTCCAGTGTTATTCCTCTTTCCCATGATTTCGGAAGTTTGTGCCTTCTCTGGGTTCTTCCCTTGGGTCAGTATGACTTCACTTAAGGTGCTCTGGATCTCGAGTCTGTAGTATCTCAGACCCCACTACTCCTTTACTGGATTGTATCACAGAGTCTCCGACCCAGGGAGTCGATAGAGGCTGCTTTAGACTGTGGGGGGTGCCGGGTTGCACGTTCTCCTATGGTGTGATATCTCTGCCACCGCCCCTCCCCCACTGGGTCAAGTCCAAGGGAGTACAGTACTGGGATTTCTCCTCTGTGGCCCGCAATTTGACTCACTGTTCTTGAGTTCGCAGATGTAGCTGTACTGGACTCAGTGAATTCGCTGCTGCTGCCGCCGGTGGCAATATAGCGCCGCTGTTACGCCCTCGGCCATGAGGCTGGTTTATTTCTTCTTGGTTTTGAGTCCACTCTGAGTCCCTGCAGCGTGTGCTGAGCTCAGCCACTGGGAGCTTTAGATGCTCCCTGCGCTGAAAAATCCCGCCTGCCTGTTCCACAGCGGCTCACCTCGGCTCGCTGTAGCCATCCGGTGAAGTCGCCGCTGCCGCCGGCAGTATGGCACTGCTGCCGCGTCCTCGGGCGTGAGGCCGGTGTATCTCCTCTGTGGCTCTGAGCTCTGTTTTCAGTCCGCTTTCTCTCTGGAGCCTGGTGATTTTTTTGTTTCTCTGGTGATGGTGTTTTCTGGCTATGAAAGGCGTTGATTTTGTGGTAATGGAGATTGGTTGTTAGCAGGGCTCTTAAGCCCCGCTTTTCTTGGTCGCCATCTTCCCGGAAGTCCTGGTATTTGCATTTCTAAGAAAGTGTAAATTAGTCCCACATATCGGCATCATCTCTAGACTGCTTGGCACTTTGTAAATTACCAACAGTTAGTTCTTTTTTTCTTTTCTTGTTTTGTTTTGTGGCACTGGAGACTGAACCCAGGAGCAGTCCACCTCTGAGCTCCACCCCCAGATCTTTTTATTTTGAAACAGGATCTCTCTAAGTTACTGTGTGCTGGATGTGAAGCTGCAGTCCTCCTGTCTCAGCCTCCCACGTCCTGTGATTACAGGGGCACCCCGCTGCACCCCGCCGTACCCCGCTTACCTGTGGTTCTTGGCATAGTTTTCTACAATGCTGCTTCTCTTTTTTCTGTTTACTTTTTTTTTTTTTTTTTTTTTTTTTTTTTGCAGGTCTGGGGTTGGAACCCAGAGGCATTTGACCTCCGAGCTACACCCCCAGCCCTATTTTTATTCTTTATTTTGAAACCGGGTCTCACTGAGTTACAGAGGGCCTCACTAAGCAGCCGAGGCTGTCCGCGAACCAGGATCCTCCGGTCTCGGCTTCCTGAATGCTGGGATTACAAGCGTGCGTACCACGCCCGGCTCTTTCTGTTAACTTATAAAACCCTCTTTATAGTAAGTACAGTAAGCACATTCACTTTGATTTTGTTATATATGCAAATATGAGCATCAAAATAACCGTGTGTGTGTGTGTGTGTGTGTGTGTGTGTGTGTGTGATGCTGGGGATGAAACCTATACCTCTAAACTACACCCCCAGCCCTTTTTACTTTTTGTTTTGAAATAGGGTCTCACTCAGTAGCTGAGGTCCTCGCTAAGTTGCTGAGGCTGGCCTTGAACCTGGGATTACAGGTGTGCACCACCATGCCCAGCAAAAGAACCCTTTCGAAATGACCAGACATGTAAGGAGATTTTAAAGAAAAGAACGTGTGAAGTAGAATAATATAGTTAACTTGTGCTATATTCACAAAGATGGCTGGTTTCCCTCTAATTTGAATGTTGACACTCAACACTGTGTGCCGGAGACTCGCGTGTGCAGAAGAGGCTGCAGCTGGAGGCTGGGCGGCCTTGGTCCTTCGTGCTGCCACTCTGGGAGGAGGAGCTGGGATGAATTCTGTAGCCCCTGCCAGCCTCGTTCCCTCTCCTGGGTAACAAGAATTTCTCTGGCTTGTTTTGAGAGGTAAATGACTTCAGGCAGTGTGCAGTGCAGATGTGATCGTCTATAAATACTGATTCCCTTTTTATAACTCACAGATGTGCTACTCTTTGTAGACTTACAAATACGTGTATTTGTTTCAATAAGAATTGCATTGTTCACTTAACTATAGTAGCCGTTTTTGCAAGTGTGTGTGCGTGTGTATCTGCGTGCGTGTGAGTGTTTTAGTGGAAATTGAGCCCAGTGGAGTTCTACCTCTGAGCTATATACTCCCAGCCCATTTTTACTTTTTATTTTGAAACTAGGCCTCTGTAAGTTGCTGAGGCTGTCCTCAAACCTGGGCTCCTCAAGTCTCAGCCTCCCAAGTACTGAGATTTACAGGCACGTGCTACCGCAACCAGCACAATCATTCGTTAATATTTTCTGAGTAAGTACCCAGGGCCTCCCGCATCCTAAGCTCACACTGCGCCCCCATCTTACATCCCCAGCCCCTGTTGACTGTGTACCCATGTCTAGGAGAAATTTGGACTGTCAAGCCCGGGGATGGCATTAACGAATTAGGATCCATTCTACAAAAGTGGTAGATAATGTTTGATATGACATTTGGAGAATAAAGAAACATGGAACCTCAAATACTCAAACATTTTGATTTGAAATAGCTTCAAATAAGGTCTCTAAGTGCTTGCACGCTTTCACTGAACGATTATGTCTCAATCTGTTCTCTTTTCTTCCCGTAGGTATGGCTGGATCTCTTAAAACCTATCGTGAAACAGATCCGAAGTAAGTCACCCCACGTGTTGCGCAGTGACGGCAGACACAGGCCAGGGTTTCGTTGTCAAAACTGATAATACCAGTTCTTTTCTTTTTCTAATCCTTTGATTACTTGTCATCCTCCACGAATCCACAGCCTATTAAAATGTGTAGCTTCTGCAGTTTTAATATATTACAGTTAGGTAATCAAAACCTTGCTTGGAAAATCAAATATGATTTTGATGCACAGCGAACGCCTGCTCTTCAGCTCAGCACACCTCGTCTCGTCTCTGCCGCTGTTTCTGACTGTCCCCTTCCGAGAGTGGGGCTGTCTATTCGTAACGTTGGTTTTAGGCTGTTTTGCCCTCTTTCTTCGAAGCCTACAAAAAATCAGAATACAAGTGTTACTTGTGGAGAGAGGAAGGTACTCAGAAGTGTGTGTGTGCGGGCCGAGTGTGGTGGCGCACACTTGTAATCCCAGCATTTGGGAGGCTGAGAAAGGAGGATCCCCGGTTCGTGGGCAGCCTCAGCTACTACTTAATGAGACCCTTTGCGACTCAGTGAGATTCTGTTTTCAAATAAAGAATAAAACAAGCTGGGCGTGGTGGCGCACGCTTGTAATCCCAGCGCTTAGGAGGCTGAGACAGGAAGATCGCACAGGTTCGAAGCCAGCCTCAGCTACTTAGTGAGGCTCTCGGCAACTTAGTGAGACCCTGTTTCCAAATAAAGTATAAAATAGGTCTGGGAGCGTGGCCCGAAAGTAGAAGCCTCTGGGTTCTACCCCCAGTACCACCAAAAATAAAAATAAAATAAATAAAAAATAGGGCTGGGGATATAGCCCGGAGGTTCTATCCCCACTACCACCCCTCCCCCCCCAAAACAAAGTTTGTATGTGGGTTTGCATTTGCATGCATGTTTCTGATTAGCAGGCAGAGCAGCAGAGGGAGCCTGGTGTGTATGTAAACCTTGGGCTGCAGAGGAGATGACTGAGGAGCACCTGAGAAAGAACAGGAGCGGGAACACGCGCTCTCTCCCACCTCGGGCCGTCCTTCCTTGCTCCTCTGCTTTGCGGTCAAGCTCCGTTCTCCAGGTCCTGCTGAATGGTCCCCCACTGCAGCCAGACAGGAGTCTGGGATCACAGCCGCGTGCCTTTAGTGGAGCCCAGAGCTCACTGTCCCTGCGGGATCCTTTATCTGTCAAAGAAACCCCACCGCGCCACTTGCAGCAATTTATGGGGCTGTAATAAAAATGCAACACGAGGTCTGTAGGCGCCTCATGCAGTTCAAATTGATGTTGGCCGTCCGTCATTTAAATTGAACAATTATCGACGTTGGAAATGAAAGGGCCATCATTTATTTGATGTTTACTGGGCGTCCTCGGGGGAGCTGGCCCTGGCTGTCAACTGTGTGTGCGCGTGCGTGCGTGCGTGCGTGTGTGTGTGTGTGTGTGTGTGTGTGTGTGTGTGTTGGTGCAGGGTGACCGAGCAGCCCCCGCTGAGAGGCATGAGCGTAGAAGATGGACACGTTTGTCCCCGCACCCGGTCACCAGGGACCCGCCAAGGGCAGGAACACACTGTTCAGCGGGTGCCAAGCGCACACCTGGGTGGCTGTCAGGTGGGAAGGGCAGCGGGAGTCGCCGCGCCTCCTCTGTGTGCTGTGACTGGCCTGTTGACAGCACTGTTCCCTCACGCTGAGCACCAGCGTCTGCCTCCCCTCGGGGTTCCCAGGGACGTGAGGAGCCTCCTTGATTCCTGCCCGTGTGAGAGCAGCGGAGAGGAAGCGGTGCGGCCTGTCTCCCTCGTGTCTTGCTGTTGTCTGGGCCTCCGGGGCATCATATGCAGAGTCTGTGCGTTTTTCGAGCTCTACAAGGGAGGAGTGGAGCCCCTTTGGCCTTTCTCCCAGCCGTGTCTGTGTGGCTGACACCGTTACCTTAGGAGCCACCATTTTGTTATTTTCTGAACTTGGATGTGTGATCACAGCATTCCATCAGTAAATTGTTGCTTCTGTGTGATGAGGCAAAGGGTATTTTCTGCTCTTGTATTAATATAACCATAGCAGGCGTGGTGGTGCACACTTGTAATCCCAGTGCTCAAGAGACTGAGACAGGAGGATTGCAAATTTGAGGACAGACTCAGAAAGCAGAGAGACTTACCAATCCCCCAAGACTCTGTTTCACAATAAAAATAAAATCGGGCTGGGGGTGTAGCTCAGAGGCAGAGTGACCCTGGGTTCAATCCTCGGTACCACAAAAATAGGTAAATAAATAATAAATAAAACCATCAAGATTTGGATTTCATAGAGCTGGGACGCCGCTCAGTGGTAGAGCACGTGCCTTGTATGTGTGAGGCCCCAGGGTTCTATCCCCACCACTGCAAAATAAAAAAATAAATAAAAAGAAAGAGGAGAGAACTTTGTATTTCCTGGGGCATACAATCAATTGCTATAATTTCAAATGGCAGAACCTGTGAGTCTGTCCTTATTTTGGACATAGGAGTCTGAATCAGCACGGCGTACTCTCCTGTGATCTACTCAACGTCCCACTTTAAGTCTGAACAGCTATGTATCTCATCCCTAGTCTGTCCCTTCACCCCCGCTCCTGCTGTCTGCTTCCTGGTTTTGTCTTAACTCACTGGCAAGATGGGTACGAGACCCTCAAAGGCTGCGGCTCACTGATGAAGGCAGACTACAGGTCCTTTATATTTTCTCTCCAGGGCCGGGGAGGGCACTGGTACTACAAACGTATTTGGTGAACAGGTTAGCAACTGTGCCTTGTGCATGATTAAGTATAATAAATTGCATAACTGATTTACATTTTCATTGTCTCCTTAAGTTATCTAGTGTATTGGGATAAAAGCAGCAAAAAATAAATACATTTCTGAAGACAAATTTTTTTAAACTGGAGTTTAAATTTGCAGAGAAATTAATAGTTGAATGGAATACTTCTGGCATAGTGGTTTTTTTTTAGAAAGTAGATAACTGTTTCCCCACAATATGAAAGTGAGAATTAATAGCTGATCTGGGTATGGTGGCACACACCTGTAATCTCAATATTTGGGAAGCTGAGACAGGAAGATCACAGGTCCATGGCCAGCCTCAGCTACTTAGTGAGCCCTTTTGTAACTCAGTGAGACCATGTTTCAAAATTAAGAATAAAAAATAGGGCTGAGATTGTAGCTCAGAGGTAGAATGCCCCTGGGTTCCATCCCCAGCACCACAAAAGTGTGTGTGTGTGTGTGTGTGTGTGTGTGTGTGTGTGCCATAATATTATATAATATAATATTATATAAAGGACTGGGAGGTAGACTGTCCCCTGAGTTCAATCTCCAGTCACACACACACACACACACACACACACACACACACACACACACACAGAGCTAGTAGCCAAAGTTAGCCAATTTAGGGTTGGCTTAAAAGTTGGCAGATATAATGTCGGAAGTTTGGAACAAAAAGCATTATTTAATATATAATACACCTTGCAACGTCCTTTTCTTTGGTATATAGTACACCTCATAGTCTCTTGTGTCGATGCTGTACTGATTTTGTTGTTGTTCTATTTTAGGGCCAAAGCATGTTGTTGTCAAGTTTGTGGTGAAATTCTTCCCGCCTGACCACACACAACTCCAAGAGGAGCTCACCAGGTGAGCAGTTTGGCAACGGGATATTTTTTGTTCCTGTGTATGGAGGAAAAGAGAACATTACTATTCAATATGGGTTGAATGAACTTTTTCATACTACTTATTTGACCAGCATCTTTTCTGTGCTTTAACATTTTAACTCTCCTTCTCTCTCTCCTCTACCAAGAAAAATGAAGGGGAAAAAATACTGTTTTCCCCGCAGCCTGGTTTCTCTAAGACTGCAACTATGGGGCATACCGGGCTTATAACCTGTTAATGTTTTCCATCTTATTCCTACTTGATCCTGAGAAAGTTTAAGGAAATGTGTCTCTTTTATGAAACCAAGATGTCAATTAAGGATCTGTCGTCATTGCTGTCATGGGTGAATGAATTCACTATGAATTGTACGTCCGTTTCTTTGAAAGTGTGGCTCAGTGGGAGAAACCTGAATGTCAGGTCAGCCCTGGCTTCAGCCATCGGTCCTGCTGCTCGCTAGAGGCGGGGCTAGCCTACTTGCTTCCTCAGTGCCACAGTTAATACACCTCTTATAATGCAGATGGTAATGCTTGCTCAGCCAAAGTTGTTTCAAGGATAAGAGCTTGATAAGTGGCTGAGATCCAGTGGAGACGCTGTAAATGGTAACTGTCATCATCGTAATTGTCACCACCACCATCACCACCTGCCACCTCCATCACACCACCACAACCATCCCTGTCACCATCAGCACCACCACAACCATCACCACTTGCCACCTCCATCACACCACCACTACCCTCACCTTCATCATCATCACCATGGTTACCATTGTCGGCATCACCATTGTCACGGCTGCCACCATAGTCACCATTACTGTCACCATCATTATCACCATCATCACCAGCACAATCACCACTACCATCACCATCGTCACCACCATTATCAATATCCCCATCATCACCCAAACCATTGGGACCATAGTCATCATTACTACTGTCACCACCGCCATAGTCATCACCACCATCACCATCATCATGCCGTTATCAATCTCCCCATCACCACCACAGTCACTACCACCATCCTCATCCTCACCGCCACCACCACCATAGTCACCATCACTACTGTCCCCACCATCAGTACCACCACCACCACCACCACCAGTACCAAAAAAAAAAAGTTAGTGCACCCTTATGCGTGCACTAGTCTGACCAACCAGAGTCACATGTGCCTTTTAAGCTAAGGCTACTAAGGCCGAGGCCACCACATTGTTCTCATTCCTCTGAGTACAGAGCACAGGATTGTGGGTAGTAGTTGAGCTCCACTTACCAAAGGGATAAAGACATTTACTTGATCAGTCTTCATTGAGTAAGAGTGCCCTGCGTGCAAGCAGGGTTCCAGGCCCTGGAAATATAGTGCTGAAAAGATAAGTCTTGATTCTGTGGAAATAGCAGATGATTAAGTAAACAAGAAAAGATCAGATCGTGGCGGGAGCTCTTTAGGTAACTGAAGTCGGGAGATGCGACGGAAAGTGACGGGCGACAATGTTGGGTTGCTGGGTTGGTCTGCAGTGCCGCTGTAGGAAGCCATGAGGATCTGTTGGTCGTTTTCTGCGAAGAAGCCTTTCAGAGAGGAGGAGTAGCCGACCCAGCACCCAAGGCAAGAGCAAGCACCATACATTCCAGTACTTCAGAGTGGGCCAGTTCCAAGGCAGGAACGGAGGACCACGTGCAGCGACCTGGGAGAGAGGCCTGGTGATGTGTGACTTGGAAGAAGCTGCCGTGAAGATGCTGGAGGGAGGATGAAAGTCACAGGCCATCCAGGGAGGAACTGATCACAGTGGTTCAGCCCAGGTGATGACCAGGAAGAAGATGGAGACGAGTGGGCGGAGCCCACCTGTCTCGGTGACAGGTCAGACCTGGAGTCTGAAAAGGCAGAAGGAAACACTTCGGAGTTTATTTATTCATTTATTTGTGGTACCGGGAATTGAACACGAGGCATTCTGCCTCTGAACTACAACCCTACCCCTTGTTTATTCTTTTGAAACAGAGTCTCACTAATTATCTAAGGGTTTTGCTGAGTTACTGAGGCTGGCCTTGAATCTGCTATCCTCTTGTCTCAGCCTCACAAGTACCAGGGTAATATATGTGTTTCCCCCATGCCGGGTGACACTTAAGATTTTTTACTCGAACTACCAGGTGGAGATGTTGATGATTCCTAAAACAGAAAAGGGTAGGGGGAAGCCAGGCATGGTGGCACACGCTTGTAATCCCAGCATTCGGGAGACTGAGAGCGGAGGATTGCAGTTCGCGGACAGCCTCTGCTACTTAGTGAGGCCCTCTGCAACTCATTGAGACCCGGTTTCAAAATAAAAAATAAGAAAAAATAGGGCAGGAGGTATAGCTTGGAGGTCGAATGTCCCTGGGTTCCATCCCCAGACACACACACACACACACACACACACACACACACACACACACACACAAAAACGGGTGGAGGGAAGTGGAGAGTCAAGGATTGGTCCTGGCCTGGAATATTCGAGACACCTGTTAGCCATGGCATGATTGCTACAAGAAGACCGTCAGATACACAAGCGTGGAGCTCCGGGGAGCGGTGAGGACTGAGGCCCTTCCCACTGCTCTCACGTTTTCTGAATGAGTTGCCAGTAATTCTCCACCACCACTGGCAGCTCCCAGATCAGTGAAGCAGTGTAGACAGCCGGGAGCGGGCAGACACCAGCCTCTGGGGACAACCCTGTGTGTGTGCTTTAGCGGGCAGGAGGACTCCTCCTGAGTTGCAGGAGGCCCGGCGGAGCACAGAGAACGTTCCTGCCTTCGAGCGGCATTGACACTAGGGCTTCTGGGCCACGGTTTCTGGGGCTGGTTTCTCTGCGGTGAGCGCGTGCTTTGCTCTGAGCTAACCGAGCAGAAATAAATCCAAGGACCAGTTTCTCCGGTCACCGGGCCTTTCTGTTTAGGAAGCTGGAAGCAGGGATGCTGGCTTCTCCCCCATCAAAAACTGTTTTGCAAATAATTTTATACCTTTTCAATGTTTGTGAATTGTTGCTGCTAAAGCCTTCCAGTTTTCTGCCACTCTGCTGGACCCTGTTCTAAAATTCCATACAGCTTGGTAGTCCAATGTGCTTTTTTTTTTTTTTTTTTGTGGCCAACTTTGGTAAACTCCTGGTTATACATCCTCCGTTGGTAAAATACCCCTGAGTTCAATCCCAGTACTGGGAAGAGAAGGAGCAGCAATCGAGGCATCTGTGGAACAGAAGTTACTAGACTTTTTTACTACAGTGCTCAGAAGCGCTTTCCTAGTGCCTGTGAGCTGAGCCACAGTCTGCTCAGCCCCGGTCTCCGGGCGTCGCCCTCGGTCAGCTCCAGCCTCGGCCTGGCCGTGTTCTTGTCCTGAGTGGAGCGACCTTCGCGGCATCCAGGGCTCTGCACCGCCCAGCTTCCCTCAGATCAGCAGAGAAATTGTACATGGCTCTCATGTCATGAGACAAGAAAGACGATGAGGACTTTCAAATTAAATACATGAAGACAGACGAGCTGCAAATAAGGCGTGGGTGGACGTGGCGTGGCCTGCCTTCTCCATGAAGTTAAAACCCCAGGACTCCCGGCCCCACTGTCTCCAACGAGTGGCGATTCTGTTGACTTTGAGAATGTTTGAGAATGTTGTTTCGCCTTGTGCCCGCCGTGCTGGCGTTACTTAGTGCCTGTCGAGTAAGAGTTAGCTTTGGCTCTGTGGCTTTGATTGGAATGACTCATTTCACAGCACCGAAGGTATTGCTAGGTCTCTCAAGTCAGCGTCCCAGCCGGTGCACTCAGCTGACAGCCCGTGTTGCTAAGAAAGGGTCAGAGTGTGGTCAGAGTGTGTGTATGGATGAGCAATTATGTGAATATATATATACCTCTGCAGATCTATATTATATATGCAATTTTTGTACTGTCATTTAAAATAAAGATGTTTCTTAAAAAAAAAAAAAAAGAAAGGGTCAGAGTCAATGCCCAGGAAAGCATTTCTCATGTTACCCGGTCTGGGAACAGCACGAGTCAGCATAACCGGGGCGACATGTCCTTCTTTCCGCCTCTAGAAAGGCACACGCCTCCCCCGCATCAGTGCACGGGCATCAAGTCCAAACTGATTGTCCCAGAGGCTCCCAAGGCCTCTTGGACTCTGACCGTGACACTGGCCCCAGGCGCTTTGCGAACACAGGCCCCCGTCTGAACTGGTCAACAATAAAATATTCAAAACGTAATGCTATTAAAACACAAGGCCCTCCTGTTTATCTGGAAATTAACAACATAGATTTGAATTCGAGCTGCATTTGGAAGAGCAATACTACCCATACCACTCCAACCCAGAAGGGGCTTTGGCGAGAGCCGTCCCCTGTGGCTCTGTAGTCGACACGCAGGTTGTTTTATAAGCTCTACTGTTCCTCCTTTTTTTTTTCCTCTGCAGTACTAGGGATGGAACCCAGGGGCATTCAACCTCCAAGTTACACCCCAAGTCCTATTTTTTAGTCTTTTTTTTTTTTTTTTTTTTTAAAACAGGGTCTCACTGAGTTGCAAAGGGCCTGGCTAGGTAGCTGAGGCTGTCCTCAAACCCCGATCTTCCAGTCTCCGCCTCCCAAATGCTGGGATTACAAGCCTGCACCACCACACCCGGCCTATTTTTCCTCCTTTTGACTCTCCAAGAGAGGAGGCAGGTACTGGGGACAGAGAGAGAACAAGAGCAAACATCAGGGAGGCTGGACAAAGGTCAGCGAATGTCAGCCGTGGACCCGTAGGGGCTTTGAGTTTGTTTTGTTTTTATTTTCTGGTTACCCAGTTGCCACTGTGATTTTTCAGTTCTTCATAATGGAACTTCCTAAATGACTTCAAGGAGACGAGTTATTCTTTTATGAAAAAAAGCATCTGCTAGTACTTAATGAATATGCTTGTTCTGCTGACTCTATTCTCTACTTATCGGCCCATCTAATTCTTTTTTTTTTTTTTTTTTTTTTTTGCCATACTGGGGATGGAACCCAGGGACATTCTACCTCCGAGCTACACCCCTACTTCTATTTTTTATTCTTTTTTTGAAACAGGGTCTCACTGAGTTGCAAAGGGCCTCACTAAGTAGCTGAGGCTGTCCGCGAACTGCGATCCTCCTGTCTCAGCCTCCCGAATGCTGGGATGACAAGCGTGCGCCACCACGCCCGGCTTAGCCCATCTAACTCTTACAGAAAGATATGTTTCCTGTTGTTAAAGGCCTTTCTTTAGATTGAAAAATGGCCTTGTGTTATTGCAGAAGTAGTCACGATGCGTTGCAGAAAGTGGAGGATTTAAACAAGACCAAGAGAGTAAAACACCACCCTCCTGCAACTGCTAACACTAGCCTGGCGTCCTTTCTGATTTCCCCATGTATATGTGCTTTGCACCTCCTGGGATATCTTGGCCGTCCTCAGACGTGCCTACCTTGTGACGTGCCTGCTCGCCTAGGTAAGATGCACTGTCCCGCCACGGGCCACAGCTGGCCGCCTTCCTCCAGGCCGCTTCTGTCTCGCACAGTCCCTCCTTCATGACTGCCCTCTTCGACAACATAGCCTCCCTCCAGAACGCGCCACATTGATTCCTTGGAGAGCCATGTAGCTCACCCTCCACTCGTTTTTATTTTCCTGAAAATTGGGAATGTGCTTTAAAGGCTGGGTGGATACGGTCAGACATTTTCAGCTGGGATCCACCATAAGTGAGGCGCGCTTCCTGGGTCTTTACCGACCTGAGCTTGTTCAGGGCCTTGAGGGGGCGGCATTCTGACCTCTCCGTTGTGCACTTGTTGCTTTGGACCTTTGCGACTGGCCCATTTCCTACGTATCTGTTCCAGAGAGTGAAACTTTTCAGCATCAGTCATGCTTTAGAGTTTGTGGAGCAAAGATGGTCTAATCCTGTCATTCCGGCCATGGTATGAGTTGGCATTCTTCTCTAGAGTGGACCTCTACTTCATCCCCCTGGAACCTTTGACTAGCCTAAAATATGCTTCCAAGGAGAGAGGGGATCCATGCTCGATTCTTTTCCTTAGGTGACCAGTTTTTAAATAAGAAGTTGTTTTAATAGTTCCCAAAAGGGGATACATTCTTTTTGCTTATTTTCTTTGTCTTCTTGAGTACCATAATGAACTCATGAATTTTCATTAATTCAGTGTGTTTTTATTGTTACTAGAAATTGAACCCAGGGGCATTCTACCTTCAAGCTATACTCCCAGCCCTCTTTTTATTTTTTATTCTGAAACAGGTCTCGCCAAATGATGGAGGCTGGCCTCGAACCTGCAATCCTCCTGTCTCAGTTTCCCAAGGTCTAAGATTGTTAAGTGTGAGGCATCACCAATTACAACTGGGAAATTCAGTGTGTTTTGATTCTCTTTAATCATTCTTGTTGTTATTTAAGTAGTGACAACTTTGGCCAGCGAAGGCACCTTCAAGATACTTCTTTTGGAGACAGGTGTGCTGGTGCATGCCTGTAATCCTAGTACTTAGGAGGCTAAGACAGGAGAATCACAAGTTCAAAGACAGCCTCAGAAGCTCAGCAAGACCCTGTTTCAAAACAAAAATATAAAAAGGACTATTGCTAACCTGAGCATGGTGGTGCACACACGTAATCCCAGTACTTGGGAGGCTGAGACAGGAGGATCTCAGGTTCACTAAGAACTAGCCTCAGCTACTTAGTGAGGCCCTCCACAACTTAGACCCTGTTTCAAAATCAACAATAAAATATAGGGCTGGGGATGTAGCTCAGAGGTAAAATGCCTCTGGGTTCAATCCCCAGTACCACAAAAAAAGAAAAAAAAGGGGGGGGGGGTTAAGGCCAGGCGTGGTAGCGCATGCTTGTAATCCCTGTGCTTGGGAGGCTGAGACAGGAGGATCGCACGGGTTCGAAGCCAGCCTTTGCTACTTAGTGAGGCTCTTAGCAACTTAGTGAGACCCTGTTTCCAAATAAAAGTATAAAATAGGTCTGGGAGTGTAGCCTGGAGATGGAAAGCCTCTGGGTTCCACCCCCAGTACCACCAAAAAAAAAAAAAAAGGGTTATGGAGAAAGACCCTGAGTTCAACACCCAATACCACACACACCACACACACACACACACACACACACACACACACACACACACACACAGATACTCCTTTTTCCCTTTTGATAAAACACATGTATTTTTGAAAACCACCTCGCTTCCTAACACAGTGAGAAATTCCAGGCTCACCCAGCCTCCTTCCCTACCCGAGACGCGAAATCTTCCATTTCTCCAAGGACTTACCTCTGTGTCCTTCCTCTCGGTAATTGCATGAAGGACAGGACCCAGTTGCTAAGGGTTGCTATGAAGGAGACGCTTTCTAGGCAGAAGGGAGAGCTGCCCAGTCCCCAGTGCCCTTCTGAAAATGGATGAGTTTGTACAGATGTTTCCAAATCCAATTTAAAATGGCAGTTTCTACTTCATTTCTTTGATGTGTAGATATTTTTTACTTATACAAAAAATGTTTACTTGCTTTACCCAACAATATAAAGAAGAAAATTTTGAAACAATTTAAATCCACTTTGACATATCTGGTAAGTGAGGCTTGTAGACGTAGCTAAGAAAATATTCCACCTGGGAAAGACACCTTGCCTTTTACATTCATTATAAAGCTCTTACTAACCAGTACAAACTGCTGCTATTGTCTGAGCCGTAAAACCATTTTAGAGTAAAACTGATGTCATGAAGCAAATTGTGTGTGTTTTACGCATGCGCACACTCAGGGCAGTAGGCTATGGTTTTTACATCTGCATGGCACTCTGACCACATAAACCGTAGCATCACTCATAAATTATGAGCAAAGATGACAGCGTATCTCTCCTGGTTCTTGGTCTTTCTAAAAGGAAGTGGGTAAGCCGGGCATGGTGGCGCACGCTTGTAATCCCAGCATTTGGGAGGCTGAGATGGGAGGATCTGGGTTCACGGACAGCCTCAGCTACTACTTAGTGAGGCCCTTTACAACTCAGTGACCTGTTTCAAAATAAAGACTAAAAAATAGGCTGGGGGTGTAGGTCGGGGGTAGAATGCTTGCCGTCTGGTTTTACGCTCCTTGCTGTAGTTGCCACGTGCACAAGCTCGCCTGCGCCGGCCCTCCGGCTCCCGGTGCGTGACACCCTCTCTGTTGACCTCCGCAGGTACCTGTTCGCTCTGCAGGTGAAGCAGGACTTGGCTCAAGGCCGGCTGACGTGCAACAGCACCAGCGCTGCCCTCCTCATCTCACACATAGTGCAGTGTAAGTTCTGCTGGCTCCCCGCGGGAGGCTGCTGGGAACTCCGCAATGATCTGATTGATGGGGGTGGGATGACACACACAGTAGGAATGTCTTCGTGTTTTTCTTGCTGTTAGTGTGAATGCCTGCAGAAGAAAACAGTAACTTCATTAATAGGCATATGCCCTAACCTCTGTGCTGCGTCTG